>NC_050533.1:7583506-7585445 GCF_002922805.2 Oryzias melastigma
AAGCCTCACTCCAGCCACTGTCTACACAAGGTTTCAGACACCCTTCAAAATGTGAGAAAGTTTTATCTATCCTGCTATTCTTAGAGTATCTGATTGAAATGAATATTCACTGACCTTGAAAGGAACTAATATATGCTAATGCCTTTAATTATTTCAGGTGATGCTTTTGTGGGAAATCCACAGTGGCTGACACTTGATTTATAATGACTTTGCAAGATGAGACCATTTTGTCCCCAGACTAGAAGATAATATCATTAATTTCAGGGTTTAAGACAAGATTAATCAGTCAGAAGAGGAAAGGAGAGGAGAGGAAAGGAAAGGAAATGAGTAGTTTTGCAGGAACTGAAGCTTCATTTTCAGCGTAATGACAGTTTGCAAAAGAGATGCTGGTGTTTCTAATCCCTGTAAAGCTGCACAGACTTCTAACTGCTACCTTGAGATTATCTGTCTTCATACTTTCTTAAAATAAAGACATTTCCTGCCTTGGAATAAAACTGCCTTCAAAAACAAATGTAGCTTTGTGAATAAAATGTTATTTTCTGTAAAGAAAGGTTAGTTAAGGTAGATTACATTTGTTAACTTCTTCTTTCTTGACAAGCAAATCAATCCAAATAATGATCAACTTGTTAAATTGTCAATATTCTTCACTGATATATTCACAAAAAGCACAAAATACATTTTACTTCTGAATTAAAACATAATCAATTCATTGATTTCTCAGCATGACAGAAGTCTAACGTTCCTCCAGTTTTTCTGAGTCATTAGACTTTAGTTAATGGAATCAATAATGAGATTTCTCTGATCGTTTCTTGCTTGGTGTCACTCACACAAAAGAAATATTAACGAGAACTTCTTGTTCTTGTCAGACCAATGATGTTGCGACTTTTCAGCTCTCATTACATTGATTGAACCAAGCACTGATTTGACACAAGTATTAGAGCATATCGTTAATTATGATGTGTTTGCGTTGTCTGTAATTGACTTTGACGCCGGCATGATGTACGTCTTGGGTTTCACCCGGCCGAGTGCACAAGAGGAGGAGCAACCACACAGAAATGGCAGCTGTCATCACTAGATTCTATGGATGACACCCTGCAAGTGAAACGTCTTATTTCTTAATTTTACTCTGAGAAAAGCTGTATAGAAAATAAAAAAAGTCTGCCGCCTTGGAGACAGAAAACCTTATTTTTCTCTGTACTTTGATACAAGTTTTACTTTACTCCCATTTACCTAAAACACAACGTTCAGTGGAGTGGGTCTTTAAGGGTAAATCTCTTTCTGAATTCTGCATGTGCAAAAAAAAAAGCAAATAAACTAAAATTGTTCAAGAACTGAGCCACACAATTAGCCTAATCATCTCAGCAGAAAATTAGTTTTCTACAACCGAAACGAAGAAAGACATGATGGGAAAGCATACATGTGACACCTGCGTCATTTGTCTCAAGAGTTTTCTTTTCTTTTTCTTTTGAATCCTCCCTTCCAACTTAACCCTAGAGCACTGATTCTCACTCGAGCAAAAGTATTTACATAATTTTCAATATGTTGCATTTTCCTGGGTGTCATGGATGCCTGGGTAAAGTCTCACATGTCCCAGAAATGGGTGAACCAAAGACAGTCTAAAGTTTCAAATGGTTCAAATTTTTCAGTCATTTTCAAGCATTTTTTTTTTTTAAATTTCTTCCAATGTTTTTATTTTCTATGTTCTTACATAAACTGCAGTTGAAAATCAAATAAAACCACTTTAATTTATCACTTGCTTTCATATTCGGATCTATTTTTTTTATGACAAATACTTTTTATTGTGTATATTTTATCTAGTAAAAATTATCCGACAAAAATAATGGTTTAACTTTTTATAGCGAAACAATTAAAAACGAGTTTGCTTATCATAAAAGTTTGTCAGTTTCGTTTATCTTCTGTAATAAAGATGGTAGTTTTT
>NC_050533.1:7585518-7592984 GCF_002922805.2 Oryzias melastigma
AACAAAGCAATGAAGTCTCCCCACAATTCAGTTTTCATTTAAAGCAGATTTATTCAGCCGTATTGTCCTTCACCGACAACAAAATCCCAAAATGCAGATATAGAAGGACAAAAAAAATATATAAAGTACATTAAGGTTTCATTTTGGCCTCCACTCACTTTGGATTATGAATTATTTGCTTTGTGCTACAGGGAACAGAAAGTCTTGATGCAATCCCGAGGGCTCCACCACCCTTGATGTTTCTGTGGACATGCTTCATTACTGTGACTCCATGATGGGAGCTCAGCATCAGTTATTATCCAAAGCAAGTTCCTTTGATTTAGGAGCACTGCTGAGGGAAGGACTCCATCTTAAACCTCACAGACACTCTGCAAACATGAAGGAAGAATAGATGTATTACTCTACCTCTCATCTTAGGGTGAAAAATGTACTCAAAAGTTGAATAAAACCTGTTATTTAATGAGAAATTGAATGACAAATAATATATCCAACAGTTTAAACTTTAGTTCATCAACAGTATGAGAATGAGTCAATATCAAAGGTTTTTATGTGAGACGCAAGTCTTATTTTACAAAAAATTAACTTTTTTTTTTCAATTTCTGTTTTTTTATGCGCATACATTGTATTTATTTTGTGTTTTCACAATAAAAAAATGACTTTTTAACCAAAAATGTTTTAACAATAATTTAAAATAAATTAACTTAAGATTAATCCATATTTTGGATAATTTTGATAGATTTTACAAACTTGTCCAGGGAATTATTACATGTATTAAGCGACCCTAAAAATAAATTAATCTACAAACATTTAAAAAAAAGCTCCCCATTTTACATTTACTTTTACTTTTGTTGAAATTAGAATTATTTTTGCTCTTTTTTTGACAAAATTTATTTATTCTTATGGACACAAAAACGCTTTTTTTTAAGAAATACAAAGCATAGTCTAATATTATCAGCATTTGCAAAAATAAAAAACATAAACTACTGTAATCTCATAGCCACCAATTAATTGACGATATCATTCACAGAATCTGTCAATGGTTTAAACTGCATGTCAGATAAGTTCATATCAGAGACGTCAACCTGTCAAGGAAAATGAATATTTCTCTAGCATGTGTGGCATAAATGACAGCTCTTCTATAGCCACAGAGTTGATGTGACACAGTCAATCACTATGAGCTACAAAAGATCAGCATGCAGGACGTGCAGTCTGTCGCCATGGAGACGGTTCGGCTGCACTCTGGTTGTCTGATGCTCTCCTCGGTTGGCACAGTTGGGTCTCAGCTGCCGGGTGAAATAAAAACGCTCCAAGAGGTAATGGAGCAATGATTGAACGTAGAGTGAGACAAGTTAACAGAGAGGATGACAAAAGATGACACCCAGAGAAAAGGGAAAAAAAACAACAAAAAGCTAAGTGGGACTGAAGGAGACTATTTTTATTTTAGATTTTCTTTTAGATTTTTATTTTCTCTGATAACTTTACTGCTTTGGAAACCTCTTTTTTTGAGTGAATACAAAAATTTCAGAAAATATTTTTGAGAGTTTACATGAGAAAAGCTTACACTTTCAATAAATTAAAAAACAATATATATATATATATATATATATATATATATATATATATATATATATATAAATGTTGGATTCAAAATGAATAAACATTTTCCACTGTGAAGAAGTTGGCTTTAATTAAACTGTTATACACCCAATTCTCCAGCAGAGGGCTCTATATTTCTTTTTTTTATTGCTTTTCCACTTCAAAACACTTCTGTGTTGATAGTGTACAAAACAAAGTATAATTTAGTCATATAACATCTGTTTGAATGCTTTCAGATTTAAATTTTTTTTTTTCCAAAACAGACCAAATTAAGAGAAAATGCATGAACAGAAATATTGTAAAAGTGTTTCTTTTTCATGTGTTCTTGGAGAGTCTAGGGGTATAGAGAAACATGTGGCAACAAAACCATTCATGAATTTAAAAAAATCATTTAAAAACAAATGTTTTATTTAATTGAAAAAATATCCATAAAGTCACAAAAATAATGGACTGAATCATTAAAAATATATATATATTTTTTCCTGTTTCAATTTCAAAAACTGCAGAACTTTGTTTTTATTAAATATCCTTAAGACACCAAAAATTGGCTCCACAGATGGAGTGTTGTCATTTGACCTGGTTTTTGGTAAAATAACACTCAGAGTTGTTTACATGTTGGACCATAATGTTTTATGCTGTTTATCCTGTTGCAAAGCAGCAACATGATGCAACAAGGATCACTTGTTTATTCTTGTTGAAGTTTAATGGTCTTTTTCCAAAAAAAAAAAAAAAAAAAAACTTTGTAAACAAGTCGTGTATACAGTTGTTTTCAACAGATGTCCTGTTACTTTTACAGAACCTGGAAGATAATCTGATAACATCTTAATGGCTTTATCTGTACATTAGAGCATGTGGCTCCATGATCTCTCATTAGAATTGCCATTTTCAGAATGAATCCTGAAGGCTTCCATCTGCAAACAGATATGATGTGCTCAAAAATGAAATTATTGCAGGATAAAAACAATATGTACCAGGAGGGGACGGAATATGTGAGGCTTTATGAAGCCACACAAACAGGCAAATTCATGGGTTTATTTGTCTTATAATTGTGCCATTAAATTTCTGGAAAATCTAACAATTTGGGTGTGTCATGACTTTGGAGCTGTGACTGACAGCGAAATATTTATCCTGTGTGGTTTGGATCAAGTCAAATTGATACATTTGAATACCAGATGGAGAAAGCTAAATTTAGACTTCTAACATATTTGAAGATTGAAACCAGTCGGGGCAAATTTAAATGCCGTGATTGCTAAAAGATGGGATATTCTCTCCTTTTTTACTTCACTTCACCTCCCACTTTGTTTTTCCCCAAACTAAACACCCGCAGTCAGACATGCAAACTTTGGTGAGCTGATGGAAACGAGTTTCTTCTGCCATAAATGGTAGATTTTCCAGTATTGTGTGAATTCCAAAAAGTTAAAAGAAGTCAGAGTCTGCCAGCAGATAGTTCGTCTCTTGAGTGCTGTTTTGATAAGCTGACATTTTCCTTTTCACTGACATCTTACATTCTTATGTGAAAAAGAAATAGGGAACAGCTCAATTGACAGTCTGTATTTACAACAGCAAAAACTTAGATGAGCATGGGTGGTCAGCTCACACTCCAGCAGGAACATCTGTGGTGCAACTGTTGAATTTTTCATTATCAACCAAATGGTTTTGTGCTGCATTTGTGGTGTATCACGCTGCTCATCAAAGTTGTATTAGTGGTTTCAGACATTAGCTCATACCCAGGAGTACTCCCAGCTTCAGAGCTTCGGGTTTGATTTGGCACAGCCTCATGGGGACCTTCCCTTTACTCCTCCTTCCAAAAGGCCTCGATTGTCCACGACAGCTGTGAAAGCAATTTCTCAACTACAAGTGAGCTCCTGCATCCCGTCGTGTCAAATCTTTAGGGAGTCATGTAAATGGAGGCAGGATAAGAACAGGCTAATGGAGTTATGGTCTGGAAAGAAACTCTGAAAGACAGGAGGGGGAGACAGGAAATGAGTATTTTCAAAGCTTCTCCACCCTCTCGTCCAGACATTTTTAGGTACCTCACTTAACATTACGGAGACGTCACTAAAAGCAGCAGACAGTAATCTCTGGCTGTTATGGTTACTCACAGACTTATCAGTTTCCAAGCATGTATAATAAAATTCAAGCCAATATAAACCAATGAAATATGACTAAAGGTGGAATTTTTCAAACCAAAATTTTCAAAATAATGCAATTTGTGTTTATAATAATGAGGACTTCAAATATAATGATGAATATCCAAAAATCCAGATAAAATACCTTATTTGTTCTTCATTTTTTGCCCTTTTTTGACAGGAAAAATTGGTCATTTGTATGACTTTTTCATTTTTTGCACCATACATGTTTAAGTAATTGGATTAGAAGGAATGTACTCTGCAAAACAACCCCCCTTGAAATTGGTCAGAAAATATAGTCTTTTTTTATCTTATTTGCTTTATATTAGCAAAAGATTATGCAAAAGAAAAATAGTCTTACAATGAATTGTATTAAATTGTATTACATTTTTACATTGATTTTTTTTTTTTTTTTTTGATTGGATGTTTTTTTTCTTGCAAGACAGAAAATAAGACTTTTTTTTTTTTCATGTAATGACTAGTACTGAACTTTTTTCTTGGCCCCACTTATTTTGAGGGCTGAAATACGTGTGACTAACCCTAAAATTTGTCATTCTGAATTGTGCCAGTTGGTAACCATTTCAGTCTACAATTACCCCAAAAAGTACGAGCGAGCAAGAACAAAATTTATCCTTGGGTGCACTTACAATACATGCAGGAAATGCACATAATCTCCATCAGTTTTTGTAATTGGTCACATGTAAATGTGTGTTTAAAATAGCCTACTTTGCAGTCTAGCTTTCAACAAACCATATTAAATAAAAATTGGTGAAACTTTGATGTAGTTTTTATGAGGAGGATATATACTACTACAGGTACCCTGTTGCATCATGCTAAACGCCATTATCAGTTAGGCCTTCACTTTGAAAAATAGCAAAATATCTAGCTTTCTTTTCATCCAATCACAATCGATTTTTGTCTTTAAATTTATAGACGGTCCTCTGACCCTCCTCCACCCCGTTTTCCACCTGAACTGAGACTTTGGAGTGGTCCGGCCTCTCACCATCATCAGCATTCAGTCCAGGGGTATCCAAACCCCTGTTAATTACCTGGATCAGGTGTGTTTAGCCAATAGTGGCTGGATGGATGGCTCAGTTGGTTTGGTGCAGGAGACCAGGGTTTGCTTCCCAGGGAGATTCATCGGGTCTTTAGGTAAGACACTTCACGCTACTGCCTAAGTATGTAGCCACAAGGAGCTAGCCCATATAAGATAAAAGGTTGTATCATCCGGCATAAAACTTTTTCAAACCATCAGTGAAACTGATGAGATAAGCCGTAAAGTTAACAACAATGTGTGTCTATCCAATAGGAAGCCACAATGATGAAAAAATGTGGACCTCGAGGCCAGGAATTTGGACATCCCTGGTTTAGGCATCTATGGTTCAAATTTATCCCAAGCACACAAGGTGTCATCGCCAAAAATGATGGACTTATTCCATGCACACACAAATAAATCTTTACTTGCATTAGTGAATACATTTCCACTGCTATGACCTGGAATTGTTTCATCTCTTTGCTCCGCGTGATTAGAGTATAAATAAGATCATGAAAGCTTTAGGCCAATCCATCTTTCTCACTTCAAAGTTCTGCAGGAAATCTCCAGTAAATCCCTCTCAGTAGGACAAACATTGACTTGGAGGATAAAAACCATGAATGTGGAAATATGAGAATGAGCATAGAATACTCACTGGTCTCTCACACCACAACTTAATTCAGAGGACCAAATCTGGACTCACAGCTGAAAATACCGTAGCCTCACAAGCTGAGGTTTCAGCTCATGTCATTCCAACGTAACCAACGGTCTGGCCTGTGGTCAGAAAGGTCTGAATTATTGACTCCTGTTGGAGCATTAGGGTCTGAATCCACCGAAGCTAGCAAAACATGTTTTCAACAAGTTGTTCATAAAAAGAAGAAAGATATATGCAGCACAATGTATAAATGTAATCAAAAGCAATAAGGCTGAAAAATAAAAGAGGTAAAAGCTCTAAAAATGCAACAGGCTGGTCTTGCTCAGAATTTGTTGCTTAAACTTCCTCATTTCAGGGCACTCTTCTCTATATTCATATCCTTCTTGAGAAACAATTACTCAGTTTGACAGTATTTTTACTTCAGTAACTGCCAGGGATTTCTGAGTCATTCTCTGCTTTTTCTGGGAAATAGAAAAATGCCAACTGACAAATTTTAATGTATTAGTACCTGTAAATTCATAAAGCACAAAAGAAGATAAAAAAAAAGCTTTGAGTGAGGAATACAATAAAAGTTTCACTTCAGATTTTATTTGTATTTTGGCATTTTTCTGATAATGGAGGGCATATATAAACTAAAATTGAGCTTAAAATTGCATTTGTGAGTATTTCTTTGTCATCGCCGGTCCCCCAGTCCATGTCGACAGCCCTCGTTGAGTGCTGTTGTATGATTTCTAACTATAGGATGGTGGCAGTGGGACGGCAGCACAGGGGCAGGGGGATGGCAGGAGGGGGGAAGTTTGAAAACGGAAGATTTTGGGGGACCTATCAAGCAATTATCATGCTTCTTGCCATCGGACTGCCAATGCGTGCCTTCCAAATGTACCTGCCACTGCACGGTGAAAAAAAATGTTCTGGTTGTCACTCAATTTTAACTTTTTTTTAAACCTTGGCTTCTGCAGTGCGTTGCTTAAAAATATATCTGGTTCCGTCTGATTACAAATAACTTTGTGCTGGAGATTTTGCTGAAAAACTGGCATGTAAGTTGCCACATGGTGGCATTTCGGCACAGTTGACTGTAGTCAAAGTGACAATTTAAAAATGTCATTTTAAAAAGACAACTTCAGGTAAAAACATATAATAGGATCGGGGGAAACAAATCAATACCTTGTGTGCTTGGCGTGCATCGTCTTCTAATTCTGGATCTTAACCACAGGCACAAACCGCAACATTCTTTGTGGAGTTCTTCATTACTCTGTCAGTTGCAAACAGAAACCTGCAGTGAATAAAGAATCCTCACAAAAAAGTTTTATATGGTTGTGGTTTGTTACCGTTTGGGATTGTTGGAAAAGCTTTTCATGGCACCGAATGCTTTTTCAGGACACACTGAGAACTTTTTACCCTCATAAAAACAACAAAGAGAAGCTGTTTTCAATCAAACTTTATGTCATAGCAACTAAACTGTTTTCTAGGTAGCTGTCATAGTGGGACTAAAATATTTGGAAACAATATTTATGTCTTTTAAAAAGACTGTCTTACTTTGCAGAAGTTAAACTTTGCAACATATTTTGAGAGACTCAATTCTCCAGCAGTATTACGCAGCCGGTATGTTTTTATTCAGATTTCATTTCCTGTTCAGAACAACCTTTCTTTATGTTGCCGAATAAAAGACTCAATGTTCTGTATGCCTCCAGGTTACCAGAAAAGGTTTTTTAAGGTGTTACAGTGATGGAAAAGGATGGTTCAGATGTTGACCTAACTTGTGTTGCAAATTGAGACGAACACAACAACTTGAGTGCAGAAATCCACTGGAGCCGAGCTAATCGGGAAGTTCATCTAAACTCTGTTTAATTCAGAAACAGTAATTCTGGTGCAGTTCACTATAATGTGATTGTGGATTTACTATTAAGCACATTAAACAATGGAAAATCTAGAAATTTTAACTTTAAACGTTCATCTGGAAGACATTTTGCTGCTCACAAGTATCTCCTTAAAGTCCAAGTTCCTCCAAGTCCAAGTTATGGGGGACTAAGAGCCTTCACAGTCATGGAATAAA
>NC_050533.1:7593032-7605801 GCF_002922805.2 Oryzias melastigma
GCAATTTATTGGGGAAAATGAAAGGAAAAGAGAATATCTTTACAGAAAACTTGAAGTGATAATACTTTTTTTCCTGTAAAGTTTATGCTTCAGGCAGTTCTTCTCACACACAAGAGGCAGTTATAACAATTCAATTCAATTTTATTTATATATCATTTGTACAGAACAGTGGGGTGGGGTCCTGGTAGTTCAGACTGCTCTCGAAAGTCAGTGTGAAAGCAAATTAAGGTGTGCATTTCCCAGCATTCAAGTGACTCACTTGAACCGGTCGGAACAAGTCTATATTTTTTCCACTCTGATCATCTTTGGATACTTGTAAAAGCGTTTCCAGAGCAGTGTTCACCCACTTATTCACGTTTCTTTACTCGCACTTTTACAGATTCACAGATTTTTACAGATTTTCAGTCACGTGAGTCCTTCAGTTCATCACAAAAACTCAGACAACTCAAGATGCTTGTATGAAATGTTTGCAGGAGGTGTAAGGTGTAAGGTGTAGCTCCACTCCTCTCTGGACATAGTTTCTGCACAGCATTAGTAGTTCATTAGAAATTCACCTCTGAGTTGTTGGCTGAGCAATCCCCATCATCTCTTAGCCCTTTTTTTATAATGTAAAGTAGTTTGAGGTGTTCTTTAGCAGAAAAAAATGCCATTTAAAGAAGTTGCATTTACATTTGTTTGCATTTTCTCCCTCTACAGACAACCCCAACCTCACATTACCAGTGCAACAAACATGTCGAGCAAAATATGAGCTGTACATTTTCGAGCCAGCTTGAAGGAGGAAAACAAAGACATGTCACAAGCATTAAAAAAAAATCTATTTTTTTATTAACTATAAAAATAATAGCCAGAAGCCAGTGTAAAATTATTACATCCCATATTTAATAAACCAGAACATTAACATTATAACATAAAAATGAAACCACATCGTTTTCTGGCTTATAATTAAACTTCTTCAATAGGAAGATGAGAGAAAAAGAAAGATATAGACCATGCTATCCTTATGTCTTTGCTGTGATTAGATTGTATGACAGACAAACAGCTTATCGAAGGCACTAATGGAGAGATATGGTATAGAGTGGCACAAGCACCAAACAGATAGCATCAATTAAATGCAAAGTGTCTGACTGCACCTTCAGGGATACACCTGTGGAAGGTCACTGTGAAGCCACAGCTCACAAACCAGATTACAGAACTTTCTTTAAAACATAAGAGTTTTCATAGAAGTGGTTTGCTTCGAGGTTAGGCCCTTCATGAGAAGTTGGTTTGAAAATATTTCTGCAACATAAACATTTCCATCTGCTTCCTCATTCTCACTCAAGCACCTCAAGCTGATCATAAGATCATGAAACACCAGATCATTTCTCATTGTTTTGTAAGCCAGGGATGACTGTGCCAAACAACATTTCCCTTTTTTTCCCTCTTAAAAATACTAACTTTATGGACTCTACATGTTTCATATGTAATTGTTTGTTGATCTGTGGATCTGAAACAAATAAAACCTTCAGAAAGGAGCATGGATGGAATCAGAGGCTTGATAATGGAGCTGGTGTGCAGCGGTTTGTAAATGAAATTAGTGTGGAAGATTAGGTTTGGTGTAGGAAAAGACCGGAGGGTTAGACCTGACGTCAAACGGGGGGAATGATCCTGTATCATTACAGCAGCAAAGCATGATGAATGCACCTCCTGGTTTGATGTTTTTTTTCTTCCCTGTTGTGCAACAATGAAAGACTCGGTGGTCATTTTGACATAAAACGAGACACTGGAGAGCAGCGTCGAGGGTCCTACTGGCCACAAAGAAATCTACAACCACAGGAAGATTTTGACATTTGGAGGGTTACAAAATCTAGTGGCTTTAAACTAATTTAAAAACGGAACCATGACTCGTGATTATGAGGAACAGATGTTACATCAAGTGTTTAACTTAATAAATGGAGGTTCAGCTGGGATTACTAAATTTTATGATTATTTTGGGGGTTTAAATTAGTTATCCATTGATGAAACTGCAGCAGCATGCACAATATGGAACACAAAGCAAAATGTATGCAAAACCATCTTTATAGAAACACTCCATCCCTTGAAGTTTACAAGAATACATTAATGCACCAAAAATTACAAAACCTAAACTCTGAACCTACATTCACATCAGGGTTGTGACGCATGTTCAAGAACATTCATTCTTACACACAACTACCCCATGATGTTCACACTGGACCATCAGGGAGGGGCTTCTTCTTCTTTTTATTTACCGTTTACTGGCACGTCCTCCATCTTAGAGTGTCGGTACTTGATGTCACAGTGGTGGTGAATCTTGCTCCAGGCTTTTTCTTTCACAGCTTTATTCTGACCTTTAAAAGACTTGATGTTATAATTCTGGCCTGCAACAAGCCAGAGTTATTAATTTCTCCTTCGTGATCAATTTTCAAACAGGTAGAACTGCCATAAATTAAAAAAGATTGATGTGATACGCAAGTATTTACGTGCAACCAGCACAAAGAGTGATGGAAACTCATGTTGGACACATATTTCAATATTTCACAATTAATAGCATACACGTATTACCCTAAATTTGGTGGTGGACTTGCTGTTTTTTTTTTAATTCTTATTAGGTAAAAAAACAAACAAAAACAGATTAAAATCTTATGTGTTCTTGAAGTTTTAACAGCTAAATATTTAAAGTAGGAACAATATTTTAGAACACACAAAAGAGGCTATTTCCACACATTTCATACACAGTAGATAGAAAACAGGCCAGAGTTTCAAATTTCCCACAAGCTTTTATAATGTTCTGCTGTCTGCGAGTGTTTGACACATTGCACTTTAGAGACACTAAATGCTGCAATTACCTGTAGTTCTGACTAACATCATTTATCAAAATAATTCAAATTATTTAATTCAAAATCATGCAGTCATTTACTATCAAATAGTAGTGAAGGAATTTATGTATGTTGTGGTATAACAAAATGTGTTAAAAGCTTATTTTCAATAAGCATTTGCAAATACTGTTTAATGCTTGTTTAGATAAGGATAAAACGTGTTTAGCTTTGGGAGATGTGATAAAGGAGTCAAAGCAGAGCTTTATTCCTGAGGAATGCAGGGGAGGAAACATTGATACGAAAGGCGTTGTGTTCACGGGGTAAATGCAGATCATGTAAATGGAGATTTCCAGAGACTATTATGGACAAATCATAACAAAAAAAAAAAATAAATAAAAATAGTTGAAAATAGTCCAGCAGGCAGATTTGTTGCAGCAGGGAGGTTCAGGTGGCATGTGGTAAGAAAGAGTGGAGAGCAGCGTTTCATTTTACTCATCCTTTTTAACTGCCTGTTTCTTTCTTTTTCTTGAATAACGGATAAATGAGCAGCTGTTAGAATTGTGTGAGACCAGGTTCACTCTCAAAGGAGCAATGTGAAACCTTCCCAAAGTATGATCTTTTTTGGTTTAGTTTTTTTCCAACCCCAATCTAACCTTTATGTAAAGCAACGTTCAACCCCCCTTGGCAACACAAGTGGCCCCTTCCAACTAAAGAATCTATCTAAAAATCCATAAATAGATGTTTCAGGCTTCTGCGTTCAAACTCTTCCATTAACGTGGAGCTACTTCGGTCAAACTTTGAACAATCAGGGATTCCGATTTGGAATGACATATGGATGGTGTTCCTTTTACTTCACGAGAGTGAAACTTTGGCCCAATTTCAATAAGGAAGAGCTACTTCACTTCAGGCATGCTGGTGTCTACTAAATCACTCCCTACGTCATCAATTGGCCTTCACTCTGAGCCAAAAGCTAAAGGGCTTACTTTGTACCAGCCCACCTCTGCCCCGTTCTCCCGGCTCTTCCATTCAGCGCATTGTTGTGCTTTTTTTATTATTACCTTTTTTACATTTTACACAAAATAACTGTCTCACTAAAACTGTGCAAAAAATAAATTGGAATTTGGCCCCCTAGGCGGCCGCCTAGGTCACCTATGCCCAGGGCCGGCCCTGCCAGACCCCAAACACCCAAAGACCTCTGATCTTATGTTTCACAATTCAAACTTTAACAATTAAACCTTTCAGTTTCATTTTAAAGTTCTTACCTTATTAAAGTGGTAACCACTTGAAAACTGATCATGAAGGAGAAATAAATTATTGAATTATTTTCCTGGCTGGAATTATGTGACACAAAGTCTTGCATATATCAGAATAGATCTGTGAAAGAAAAAGACTGGAGCAAAAATTGTGAGATTTGCAATTCACACCATGCTATAGGTGGTGGAGATGCACCAGTAAACAGTAGTAAAAAAAAAATAGTCCCTCCCTGCTTGTGCAGTGTAAACACCAATAGCTAAATGGGCATTTGAGAGCCTGCATTTAGCATGCTCTTGAATGTACGTCACATACACTTCCGTTTAGAAAACAATCTGGACACCCTTCAAAGATTCCTGTATCATGCAAATGTCTCCCATAAGGCACCAATTACAGCAGAAATTAAGCTTGTATATGCTTTTATTTCATTGTAAGCATTTATTGCCATTTAACAAAATATATTAGATGGATATTTGAGGCTGCCCTTCAGGTTTGTGACCAACTCCTGTTTGGACACTTCTGCGTCAACAAAACATATTAATGGCTGCCCTAAATCCTCTAAAAGTTCCAATGGTTGTGTGTGTCCAAACAGATTTATGCTTTGACAGCAACATAAATTAAATATTAAAATATATAGACATGCATATGTGCAGACTTCTCCCACGCAGATGACGGAGGCAGTCGGGGAACTTGCTGACCATAGTATAAACTTGCCTAGCCTTTTTGGCTTACATCACTCTAATTGCTCTTTCCTGAAGGAGAGCGAGTCTTACGAGAGGCACAGCAGAGTGAGACAGCTGACTGGAAACGGTGTGCAGGAGCATCTGAGCGTTTCACATCTGGACACAAGCAGGAAAATGACTATTCAACCCACGACGTACGTATGACAGTAATATTTTTATTAATTTTTTTAAAGTATTCAGTTTGAACTCTTTCTAGGAACACAGGTTTTGGTGTTTGTCAGTAACACTGTGGCTTGCCTTAAATATCATGGAATGTGGAAAGGGACTGGATGATTAAAATGGATGTGAAACCAAAAGTTACTTTAAAAAAAAAAGGACGTTTTTAAACTTAGAAAATACTTTATAGTACCAAGTTAAACATGACAGTCTCGCTGCAATCGCTCAAACATGCACGCTTCCTGTAAACAGTCATAAATCTGTGACAGTTTGATTACTTTATGGATCATCTGTAAACATTACCTGATGAATGAAGCAGTGCAAACAGACATCTGAATGAGAAGGATCTTCTGGTGTCTGACAAACGCGAGATTAGTCCACAAATCAGAGCTTGTTGTTTGGTAGTGGAATATAGTGGAGCTGCATCATTCAAACACACATCATAAAGGTATGTGGGGTTATTTGTGACTCAAGCATGACTGCTGGACTACACAGATGTTGAGTAACTGAACATAATTTTCATCACACTGACAAACTATCCAGGAACTTTTCCTTTCGAAAGCTTCTGTTGACTAAAACTTTTTGGAATTTATGGTAACTTGTTTTAGAAACAGAAAAAAAAACAGTTCTATTTTGATGTTAAACCCCTTAAATGATTTAATTTATTTAAACTATATGAACAACTATACGAACTATATGAACAAAATGTTAAGTTAAGTTTTTTTCTGACAAGTCTTTTTGCAAGTTCTAAATAATTTTACAATCAGCTCGTCTTTCCGTGCAATAAACACGACTCTCCGCAAAATTCTCCAGCTTTATAGGCTAGTTACAATTTTTAATGTGTTCCAGTAAAATATGCCTTTTCAAAACCTTCTACATTGTAAAGTATTATCCTAAAATCTAAAAGCAGAGCGAAAGAGAATCGTAAAAATCCACATTCACTCAGTACAGTCAGCATTAAGGGGCATAAACCTCAACTGTAAATAAGTGGTTAAAGGTCCATCATTCATGGTAAATTACTCTTTGTGGGATCAATAAAATGTTATTCCATTTTTGTTCTATTCTACATGTCAACTGTAAACACAAAAGGCGACTGGTTTGATAGAAGAATACACTTGTTTGTTTTGAACGGAAACAAATATTAAAGAAAAAAATGAAACAAGGAAGTTAGTGTTATATAAAATGTTAAATACTCCAAAACTATAGATGTATCATGTAAACTATTGTTTTATTATTCAGAATATTCTGGACGTACAGATGGATGCACTGAGCTGCACACACCCTTAGACACATCCAAGTGAACAGTCAACTCACTTTCAGCTCTGTGATTGGTTGGAAAGTGCCACACCTGCTTCACAACACTGACTCTAGCAAAAGGATAGGCTTACTAAAGCAGTATTTTCAACTTTTCAGAGCAATAGTACACATTTTCTTTGCCCAAAACAAAAAAATAAAATAAAATCACAAGACACACCAGCAGCACAAAAAGAAAATAAGATAGAAAGTCTATAGTCTGTATTGATGTCCTCTCCACGATCTCACTTGCATTTTTTGTAGCAATTGAGGCATTAAAAATGTGAAGTTGTTTTTCCTAAAATTTGCGATAAAAGTTGCAATTGTTTTCAATAATAATTTTTAACTAAATTAGTTGAAAATGTTCCCAGGTACTTTTTCCCTCCACTTTATTACAATCCATTATTTAAAAAAAAAACAAATAAAATGACATTCTTTACAAGGTTATTTATTTTTTTTATTTTTTTTTTTCACGTAAAAGCAATTTAACAAATATCTTATCACAGCTTGCTTGATACATTTTAGACGAAAAAGACCAACATGTTTATACGTTTATTTGTAACTCCACAAAATGTGAACACACTGAAGTTTTATTTTATTTTTTTTCTTTTGTCCAAATAGAAAAAATTCACTTTAACAAGTGTTTTATTTAATTTTGGGTGATTCAATTGTTTCAGTTTATCTTAAATGTGTCTGTTGGCGACTTAACCTCAGTGTTGCTTCTATTATTTTGTATTAGTTATATTTTCAAATATTTCAAAAGTGAATGAAGTCTGAAGCTGAATTTGTCCTCCAAACTGAAATTGTTAAAACACAGCTGTTTCTTTTCCAAAGATGACTTGGACCAAACACTGGAATCTCTGACTGTAATTCCTTTGGTCTTGAAGGAGAACTAAACAGTTTTCCTGCTTTCATCAAGATTCATTTCAAACTTTTAGAACAGATGTTTGTGTTTGTTCTGCTTCATGACAGCTAACAACACCGGAGTAAGAGACGGCATCTCCCATGACGCCCAATGCATCATGGGAGATGATGTGAAAAGCAGTGGTGCTGATGCCAGACAGATTCACATCTGAGCTTTCTTATTTTATTCACTTTTTACTGACCGCGGTTCCCATGGGAAGTCAATAGGGGTGCGAGAATGATCTGTGATCCTTACAGATTACTAGCCCTGGTTTTGCACAGACGGATAGGCAGGTAAACAATATTTGCTTTGAAATAGATAGATTTAAAAGACTGATAAAACATGAGGAAACTAAAAAAATCTGATGATAAGAAGCATAAACAAAAAAACAAACAGAACAAGAAACAAACAGAAAAAAAGAAATACTGCCCACAATCTGACAAAGTAAATGTAAATAAAACGCTCAAAACTACATTTAGTTTCCTCTTTTGATCACACTCACTGTGACTTTCCATTTAAAAATATTTTCCAGTGAATTTATTTACTAAATGTGTCATCTAATTGAGTAATCCCAAATATTTTTACTTATTGCACTCCTGATCCTCCTCATGGGTTAGTCACCTCAAACAGTAGATCCAGAGCAAAAGATCTGGTCTGTTTGGAGAACTCTGAGGTTTGACATAGTTCTGCTAAGACCTAAACATTTTGACCTCTCGTCTTGATAAAATACTAAAATATTAACTTATCACAACATCTTAATTCATCAATAGAAATGACAAAAACAGGATTATGCTCTGATTAGTAGATGATGCCTTTAAAAACAGAGATATAAGTAAGATATTAGTGCGTTTTTTAAACAATTATTTAAGGATATTGGAATTTTCTTGAATTTTGTCCATATCTAAGAGTTTGGATGTGTCTGTTCAAGAGTACCTCACTGTTTTTGAGCTAATTTTTCCTCATTCTTTATAGTTTCCAAAACGTCAGTATGGCAGTGTTGGATGGACTCCACAACAGCACCAACAGCAGCGGTTGTCCAGACACAGAAGCCTGGAATTGGGTCTACGCCCACGAGCCGGCTTACATCGCCATCATCTGTGCTTTGGGAATTCTGCTTAATCTATTTGTCCTGATCGTTTTCTGCTTCCACAACAAGCCCTGCACGGTGGCAGAGATCTTCCTGGGCAACCTGGCAGCTGCCGATCTGATCCTGGTTTGCTGTTTGCCGTTCTGGGCCGTCAACATTGCCAATAATTTCAATTGGCCTTTTGGCCAATTCATGTGCAAGGCTGTGAATGTGGGCATTAAGATGAACGTCTACTGCAGTACATACTTCCTTGTTTTGGTTAGCATAGATCGCTACATAGCACTGGTGCATGGTTTGTCTCATGGAAGAATGCGTAGGCCGAAGTATGCAAAACTAAGCTGTGTGATGACATGGGGCTTTGGCTTGCTCCTGAGCATACCTGCATTTATTTTCCGGGAGGTGGAATACTTTCCACAGTATGGAGTTCATGCATGTTATCTAGCCTACCCAAGCCGAACCATGGAGCTTTGTTATAACGGTGCACTCATCTTCCTTAGCTTCATGCTTCCCATTTCAATCATTTCTTTCTGCACCTGGAAAATTATTCGTGCTTTGAAAAACCAAGCAATAGACAGGTTCAATGCTGAGAAAACAGAGCAGAAAGCAACCATCTTGGTGCTGGTTGTCCTCCTGGTCTTCCTCTTCTGTTGGATTCCATTTCATTTGGTCACCATGTTGGATCTCCTCTTTAAAGCTCAAGTCCTCACAGGTTGTGCTCTGGAATCAGCCTTGGATATCTGCAACCAGTTCTTCACCTACCTGGGCTTTTTCAACAGCGTCCTGAACCCCATCCTTTATGTTGTTGTTGGGAAAAACTTCAGGAAAAAAGTGCAGGAATTGTTAAAGCAGTGGGGCAGCAGAAGAAGGATGAACTTTGAGTCCACGCGGTCAAACATGTCTTCTACGCTCAAGACTTTGGTCTAGAATACACCCAACCATCTTACAGACTTTTAAAAGGACAATTAGGATATTACTTTTGTTTTTTCTGTAAATATCTCCTTTGTGATCCAAATGCTAAGCTCATACTGAGAATCTAGAGTCTTTTGGATTCTGTTTATGTGATGTGTAAGTATTATTTTAAAGGGGCCATACCTTGCTTCTCTTAAGTCTTTCAGGGTAAACTATATCCGTATATATGATCATACATGGGGCTGCATGGTGGCGCAGTGGTTAGCGCTCTTGCCTCACAGCGAGAAGGCCCCGGTTCGACTCCCGGCTGGGACCTTTCTGTGTGGAGTTTGCATGTTCTCCCCGTGCATGCGTGGGTTTTCACCGGGGACTCTGGCTTCCTCCCACCGTCCAAAAACATGCTTCATAGGTTAATTGGTGACTCTAAATTGCCCCTAGGTGTGAATGTGAGAGTGAATGTGTGTGTGATTGAGGCCCTGCGACAGACTGGCGACCTGTCCAGGGTGAACCCCGCCTTCGCCCATCAGCAGCCGGGATAGGCTCCGGCACCCCCGCGACCCCAAAAAGGACGGAGCGGTCAGGAAAATGGATGGATGGATGATCATACATTACCTTAGGAACACAAAAAAACATTTTTTAAATGAAAAAAAGAGTTTGTTGTTTTGTGAACTTAGCATGGCAAAACGACTCCACTATGATGCCGCCCATTTCATTGTCAATCTAGAGCTAGCACCCTCGTCAGCGCATTACCCATGAAAAAAAAAACATCTAATTTCTTTTATTGATACAGTGCAGCCCAGGAGTTCATCTCCAACATTTGCCACAGACAGAATAGTGATGGCTAATAGGTTCATTTTGTGATGAAATTTGTTTAAAGAAATGTAGATAACAACAGATGAACATTTCAGGATTTACTGAAATGATTAGAAAACATTGTTCTAACTAGCACTAGCTGCGAACGTTTATTTTCTCTCCTCACCAGTAGTTTCTTAACAAAATTTGAACGCTAAATCAAATGTGTGTTTCTTGGCCATTGCTAAATTGGCTCACAACACAGCAGCCGGCGTCTGCACAACTGTGATCAAGACTTCGGTGGGAGGCTCGCATAGCAAGCTGATCACCATTAGCTTTGCAGAGAAAGTGTTTGTGTTAACTTGGGGGCGGAGCAGACTCTTCCTGGAGGGGGCAGTTCTTACCTTGTGATGTCAGCATGTGAGAACTTGTTTGTTTTCGTGGGTATGGGAGGGGCTGGTAGTGAGAGTGCATGTTTTGTTAGAGGATTACTCAAATGTGTGAATGGATCAAAATACCGCTTTGGGGTTCTTTATAGTGAGGAATGAACAGTATAATACATTTAAAAGTTCAAAACATGTATTTTTTATGGTATGGCCCCTTAAAGTATATGTCACTGTGCAACTGATAAAAAATGTATGCGTATTTTATCTTGCAATGGGAAAACATCAATTTTGTCGCAGCATAAGGTAAAATGTGTATTGTTTACATTAATATATGAAATTATACGATGCATATGGCTTAATTAATAATTAAAGCTGTTGATGTACTTTAGTGGAATGCGAGTATTTACAAATAAACTATATGAATGTGTATAGCTATTGAAAACTGCTGACAAAAAAAAAAAAAGCACCCCAACATGGATTCAAAACATACCGTTGTTTACATTTTTAATTGATATTTAACAAAGAAGAATTGCATTATTATTATTGGATTAATATTTAATCATTTGTTTAGTGCTCTCTTATTATATTGCAGTTCAGCTTTCACAGTCTCGATGTTTTGCTGAGTTTTTAAGTGCAAATTTTCACCCTTTTTTTTATTTAAAAACTGCAAACTTTTCTGCATCCCGATTGGCTGGACACTTTGCCAATCAATCTTCTCCATGTCATGTTTCTTGTACAGAATCTGTTTAATTTGTTGCATAAATCTTTAATTGCCAGCAGACATTTGTTTTCATTCAATATACCAGACTTATTTTCAATTAGAGTTAAAACAAGAGGGAAAAGTGGGTTTTACAGCTTTCAACCATCTATATTATGGTATGGATTTCACCCATTGTGTATACTTTTTAAAACGTAACCCCTGCAATGAATGAGGGACCTCTGTACATCATATAACTAGTCGTTTGTGCATGTGTTTATATGTTAAAATAAGCATAAAAATCATATTAACAGTCTCAGTGACTGTAAGTTTTTCCTGGGGTTTCTTAGTCACAAAGTTAGAAAATAGAATGGTCAAAGATTTTCCAGCGGTGACACACAAACACACCGCGTTTTTGTGGCGAGTGACGCATCAGCCCTGTCATTAGATGGTTCTCTGCACACAAACACACAATGGCACAGTGTTGACTTATTGCAGACTGTGTGGAAGAACCACCCCTGGTAACTGTCAAACTGGAGAAAAGCCACTGCAAACAGCATATCAAACTTCAAAACATGTGCTATAGGGCTGAAAGCAGTCATAAGAAACAAGACAGGGAGGCAGACATGAAACCTCAACTCAGCCACAAATAATAAAAACGTCTACAGTTTGGTTTCATTTTATGTATTTTTGTCTTCAGACGTATGACTATTAAGCACTGTATGCTTCATGTTCAAAACAAAAGTTCAGTAAATTCTAAATATAAAGTCAAACTGTTGCTTTTTGGACTTTTATTTCCATTCTTGAGTTCTGGAAAATAGCACTGAAGCTGTCATTTATTGTACAATAAAACCCTGCTACAGCCTGATGAGTGACATTATCCAGACTCCTTTCTTTCAGTAGGAGACTCGTGGTACCGAGCAGCTCCTTACACCTAATCTCAACGTGAGTAACAAGGAAAAATAGCTTCTGTTTATGTTACATAAACATATTTTGTTATAAGCTGGGGAATCAGTGGTTACATTAGACAACTAGACTAAACAGCTTCCACCTCTGAGAGCAATAGAAACCCGACAAATTTTGTCGTGATGTAACATATGACGCAACACCGGGACCTCGAAGTGTTGAAACGTTTATCTACATTGAATCCTGGTCATCCACTTATAAGGTTAAACTAAACATCCCATGACTCTGTGAGTATATGGTTTAAGGTTCAGTTCTGTACAGAAAAGTTTTTTCATTCCTTGTGGTTTTCTGACCATAACGGTCTAATTCTGGATTCTATGCTCTTTCAGTCCAGTCAAGGATTTCCATACATTTAGGCACCTGTTCTACTTTATATGTGGAGGAGCACATTTAACGACTTATAAGAGACGGTATCTGCGTTTCCATTACACAAATTCGCAAAATTTTAGCGAAATTCAAAGAAACACTACTTTGCCATTACACTGTTTCTATTAAGTCAAAATTACACAAATAAATGTAACCCTAGAAAAGTTATTTACTTTTTTCCCTTAACATTCACTTCAAACAGGGTGTAATTTTCAGTTTCTCCACTAGTGGCAGTAGACATTTTGGACGTTGTTTTTTTTTTATTTGTTCGGAGTGATCATCCTGTCATTGTATTGATCTTTGACGCTTTTCCACATGAGCGAGAAGCAGCGAGTGAAAGGGAGAAAAAAGACCAGAGCGAGGTAAAAAGATAAAGAGTGAAATTGTAGTTTATTAAACCAGTATT
>NC_050533.1:7605991-7623877 GCF_002922805.2 Oryzias melastigma
ATCATCATCCCATCATCTTCTCATCTCTAATCCCCTCATCTCATCTCTCATCACCAACTTCTGGAATTCTCGGTTTGGACATTAACTTGGTTTCTTTAAATTATTTTGAGTGCACTCATTGGTTTTATTATTATTTTTTTCTTTAAAAAAGAATTGAACTTGAGTATTTGTAGAAAAACTATTATCTGAGATCTCAGTTTTATTTGAACATTTTTTTTAGGTCAGTGGCCACTTGTTTTTGTTTTGGGTTCAAATTCTACATACTTGGAAATAATTGTGATCTACATTGAGTTTTTGCAAACTGTACTTACATTTTTTCGTCATAATCTCAAATAATAATTCAGTTTTAGTTCAACTGTTATTGTTTCGGTGTGATTTCTTGGGGTGTACTATTTAAAATTTCAGAATATATGACTGTAAACAATCTCCTCATCGAACCTAGAGCTAGAGTAACTCCATTTGATGGTATTTAGAGCTGCCACACACAACAGCAGCACTTAGGGGGTTACATAAACACAAACCAATTCACATGATAAGTCATTCAAATGTGACTCTAAATTGCCCCTAGGTGTGAATGTGAGAGTGGATGTGTGTGTGATTGAGGCCCTGCGACAGACTGGCGACCTGTCCAGGGTGAACCCCGCCTTCGCCCTTCAGTAGCCGGGATAGGCTCCGGCGCCCCCGCGACCCTGTAAAGGGACAAAGCGGTCAAGAAAATGGATGGATGGAAGTCATTCAAAAAATTGTGAACAATCCTTTAATTTACTGAAGATACAATCAAATTTCTGTCACGATACTAGCGCTCATCGTCATCCATCAAAGGAGACGTCGCCGTCTTTTTCAGGCCATGAAGCGGCGAGCTACATAGGAGCGGCTACGAATGAAGCGATTTTGGGGGAATTGTGGTTGGTGGTTTTACAGAGAAGCTGTGGATCTGTGTGATGCTGTGGGACCTCACACAGCTAAGCGTAGTATCCAGTGGTTGGTCATGTGACTCATTTCATATAAGAAAAAATAAAGTTTTCACTGCAGTTTTGTGAAATATGACCATATTTGACATGAAAAAACACCTCTTTCAAGCACAAACACTTTTTTTTCAATAACTTTTTTTTAATTGTCACATTTTTATTAAGCAAATTTATATCTAATTTGTGCAATTTCATAGTCAATGGAAATGAAAGTGAAATTATTCAACCCTTTTTACAACTCAATTTAATCAGTAGGGTGTTTTTTTTATTATTTTGCATCCTTAAATCCTTGTGTACATGTGTGGTAAGTGAATTTGTTTTATTTTTAGCTGATAATTTGTGGTTTAGGTTGAATACACACATGTAGTCAAGGGGTTATGAACATAAGACTGGCGTGTTTTCACCCAACTTCAGAGTACACTAAAGACGATGTGTATATTTTTGCAGTTTACAGGTTCATCATCTCATGCATGTTAAGGTTCTTAAGTGTATAATTTATTATTATTATTTTTTTTACAATGAATATATTCGCAAAAGTGTAAAAATTGTCACATTTATATTGCTGTGTTAAATTTGTGTTACTTTTTGAGAAACCCAGAGCAAGTTGGTAAAAAACAAACAAACAAAAAAAAAACTGATACAATATTTAAAAATGTCTTTAAATTTTCAAAAATTTAAAGCAAAAATATAGACAAAAAAAACAACCACTTAAAACATGCTGAAGGACAATTAACAAACTGAAAGCAGCTGTGAAAATGTCAAACCACAACCAGGTGTGATCATGACACAAGACAAGCACAATGCAATGTGATGAGAAACTCAACACCAAATCCTGTGACTAAATCACAGACTAAAATAAAAAAAGGAACAAGTTTAAATGTTTTCATTTTTTTCCCCCCATTTTACTCTATTTAACGCAAATATAATGTTACTCTTCTTTATTTGTCAGTCTACCGTTCATATATCTTATTTCTAAGAAACTTTATGAAAATATTACCTAATATCTTTGTCCAAAATGCTTTCAGTCTCAACTTTTCAGTGGTAACTACTTTCTCAGGGTTTTAACATAAGAAACAGTCAAAAATTCAATAATTATGTTTTTTTTTTTAATCTTTTTCACCTCTTTACATTTATACTATTAAATGAATAACATAAAGCACATGTGTAGAGTTTTGTCAATACAATTCTTTCAACAGAGCTACAATTCTTCCAAAACCATACAGATGGTTAACCTTTTCACACCTGAGTGACGCTTAAACACTAAATCTTTAACACACTTTTCAACCATTAACTCAATCCAGCAGATTCCAAAGGAGAAAAGAAGCTCGTGGCAAAGAACAGCTCTAGCATGACGTCATGAAATGGACGGCACCTACTTGCAGTGGGAGGCGGAGCCTCAGGAACAACTGGAGTACTCCACTCATAAGTGCGAGACATAACCACGACAATGATATGTTCCATTTTCCTAGTCAACCAGTGTACATGTGTGCATGTGACTGAGGTATTAGTGATCTCACAATTTTTAAAAATCTCTTATTGAGGTTACCCATGACTTATCTATCCTTCACTGAATCAGCGTCAGTGTTGAAAATATCGACTGTATCCACATGTACATCTTCTTTGGTTCCCACATCAGTAAGATCGATTTAAGCATCAGTGAAATGAAAGTAACACAGTGTTCCATACCAAATGTTTTTGTTGTGCAGCTTTTCCGATCTTGCTTGACCCACTTGCGCTCTGATTGTGTTCTGACACAAGAACCCATCTACCTGTTTACCTTGGCTACTGCAGCACCCTTCCTGTGTTTGGCAGTTAGGAAGTACTTAACACAGGCGCAACAGGATATGTCCTAACATATACATAGCGAAAACAGAAGCTTTGTTTTTAATTTGTCCTGATCTACAGGAGTTGGATTTATAGCTTAAGCATCAAGTCAGTGTTTTTTTTAACCATATATGGAAAAAAAGGGGGAAACTCTGTTGTTTTTCCTTTAAGTTGAACGTGATGACTGATAGCATCTTTATTTATTGTTCAGCTACCAGTGAACACTAGAAGATCATATCTAGATTGTTTATCCTTTGCTCACTTTTACTCTGCAGCTCCAGGCTGCCCTGATGATTTACTGATCCCCGGTCATGTGAAGCACACACTGAAACCTGTAGATAAGACTCCAGAGAGAGCCTCTGCCCGATAGCAGCAACAGAAGTCATAACTGTTTAAGGATTGTACTTTAGTTATAAGACTCGTTTAAATGCTAAGTAAGTTGATCTTTATAGTTGATATCTCTGCATAAAATCCACATTTATGAAATAAACACAGCAGTCTAATTTGGGGAAGTGTCTGTTTTGTTTAGTAGACCTCATCTAAAACAGGAACCTGTGTGAGTTTATGCTACTTGTAAGCTGGTACATGGTTGGTAAAATAAACATGAAGATGAATGTTAAATAAAAGCTTCACCACAATGGGACGATGCTCTGTCCAGGAGGATTTTTTTCAAAGTCCTAGAAGCCTTACTTGCTAATATTAACAACATTAATGATGAACAGGCTATTTGTTGTTCTCTATGTAGCAATAGCAATGACACTGAAGCTGTTACTACACTGATCCATTTAACAGTTACTCTATTTATTCTTGTAAACATCAAAACTCATTTTTTCTGCAGCCAGAAACATTTCCTGAGATGTGGAGTTTCTAGACTGACCTCATGTGTTGAAACTGGTTCTTGCATGCACTCCAGAAATGAAATAAAACAGGGAGCAGTGGACAGAAATAGAGCCTTCCCTTTGTTTTGTCAGTTATGCTTGGCCATTCCACTATGGACACACCCAAACTTTGTGCTTGGAATCAGAGCAGGGTCAGGGTTGGTCACACTGCCTCAGATGCTGGGAATCCCTGTAATGTATGGGAGTGTTGGTCAGTGACTGTTTTTCCTTGTTTTTTTTTCTTCTTTTTTTATGTAAAGGGGATCGGTCCACCATAAAACTGAACACAAATCAAGCAAATATGTGACAAGCATAGGGGTAAACATTTTTGTACTATAACACTACTTTCACTGTGGCATTATAAATAAATGTGTATTATTTGGCCTCAAAAAAGTACTTAAATAAGTATAAAAAATAGATTTTTATGATGATATGTCCTCATATGACAACATATTTTTTGATAGTATAACGTAGCATCCCAAAATTAAATCTTAGGACACTTTTGCCACTGCTTTAATGTTAAAGTCTGCAGAACTCCAAACTCCATTGGCATAACAGCCTGAAATTGAGCAGACTAATGATTATATGAAAAATTCATTGAGTAAATTTCTGCTTCTTTTTGTTTTCTTCTCAAATGTTCTAATTATTAACTAATTAATCACAAACCAGGGGGAAAATTAATTGCAATTATTTTTTTTGTTACAGTATTTGCTGACCACTTATCTACAATGATTTAAAGGTAAATTTTAAATAACAATATGGATCAAATATTTTTTTTTTCTAAGTGACCATGGTATAAGTGGGATATTACCCAATGAAGTGTTTTAACCGACGCCGAGGAAGCCTTGAACCAATGAGACAAAGTAAAGGGCTGTTTATTTGTGTGGATTTATTAAGTTGCGTTAATAAATATTAACTCATTAATTCTTATTTGATTAATCACGTGTGTAAGCATTAACGTTCAAAACCCCAGTTCGAATTTTTTATTATTTTTTAATTTTTCTCTTCTGAGTTTTCATAAGATTGTACTGAAATGATCTAAAAACCGGGAATAACCTTTTTAGAAACATATTTTAAAAAAAAAAAATATGAAAAAATCTTAAATCTCAATAGCAAAGCAGGCACTTTTATTATAAGTATGAACATGTAACAAATGTACGCATTAAATACTTTCTGATCCACAAGAATTCACATTTTAATAAAACTGAATAGTTTTTTTTACCCTTTTTCTAAATTCAACTCTTTCTCTTTAAGAGTTCTTGAAACATCTGCAGCGTCCCTCTCATGAACATTTTTGACTCCTTATTAAACAAGCTGATATATTGAACTTCATAGCCAAAGGGTGGAAGAATGCAGGAGGATAAACAGTGGCTCACTGCACTTTTACCGGATCTTTGGTGTTTCAGGGCTTGGAGTCAGGCTGCATGTCTTTGATCATCTACATTTTTACCAACGAGGGATCGTTTTCATAAACACATGGTAAGATATTTAGATTTATTTATTTTTAAAATACTATTTTTGTGAATCTCAAAAACACTAAATGTAAAACTTATGTGTACATGTAAGCAAAAGATGCCAATAGGACGTCTAATGTAGTTAAGCGAGTTGTTTTACATGCCATAGCTTTTTCATTTTAAATAAATGACTTTTATGCTGATTTGTGTATTTTTATATTTTATTTCCCAGGCTATGGAGCTAAATATCACAATAAATCAGTCATGGTGGCCTGAAAACAGCAGCGTTCTCCCTTCGTTGGAACCATCAGTCTCTACGGAATGGGAAATTAAATTCATTCCGCCCTTGATCTTCACGTTTTCCTTACTAGGACTCGTCTTCAACAGTTTTGTTCTGGCTGTTTTTGCAGCGTACAGGGACCGTTTGACTGTGGCAGAGATCTATCTGAGCAACCTGGCCCTGGCGGACTTCGCTCTCCTCTGCTGCCTCCCCTTTTGGGCCATGAACATCATGAACAGATTCAACTGGCAGTACGGAGACGCCTCATGCAAGATAGTCAACTCCGTCATCATCGTCAATTTCTACACCAGCGTCCACACCCTGGTGATGATTAGCATCGATCGCTATTTAGCTCTTGTGAAAACCATGAAGGCCAGGCTCTTCAGGCGGACACTTTATGCGAAGATAATCTGCGTCATCCTGTGGCTGCTGGCGCTCCTCCTGAGCACGCCGTACATAGTTCACAGAAAGGTGAAGTTTATTGAGGAATACGGGACAATATCCTGTGTTTTAGACTACTCTCATGGCAGCTTCTGGAAGCTTGCCCATCAGACTCTGATGAATGTGGCTGGCTTTATGCTCCCTGTTCTGGTCATTGTTTTCTGCAACTGGAATATAATCAGAACTTTGGCTCAGAGAGAGGAAAGGGCCGGCTCTCCCGACTCCGGTGACACAAAAGCAGTAGGGTTGGTGTACGCAGTCACGCTACTGTTTTTATTGTGCTGGGGTCCGCTTCAGGTCTTCACCTTCCTCGATTCCCTGAGTGACGTCCAGGTACTGAATGAGACGTGGTTCCACACGCTGGACGTTGGAAGACAGGTTTCGGGGTATCTGGCGTTTTTGAACAGCACCCTAAATCCTCTGCTGTATGTCTTCTCTGGACAGTACTTTAAAAGGAAGGTGAGCGCCATCTACCGCAGCGCTCAACGCAGAGGGTCAGACATGACCATATTCCAGCGCTCTGTTGTGTCCACGTACATCAACAGAACAGAGCAAATTAAGAATGTGGTCATCCCCAACTCAACACATCAAATGTGACTCCTTTTTGGTTGTTTACAGATCCTATAAACAGGATATGACTGATTCTGTTATTCTATGAAGCTAACACAATTACAATGCTGTTATATAGCAAAGTAGCGCTATTAGGGAATGATTTGTTTCAATAATGGATACAAACAGAGTTAATGGATGTCGTGCATGAAAAGTTTAAGCAGTTTTATCTCCACAGCCTGTATAATTTCACTCAGATCCGGCATTGTAGTCACACAAGTGATTGTTTGTTTGTTTGATATGAAAAATCTATTTGGCGATGGAGTCAGATCCAGGAAAATGAAAGCTGCTCAAAATTTACAACAGAGTATTAGGGCCAAGTTACAAATGAAACATTGTATTTATTACAACTTTAAAACTTGCAAATTTACAATGAAAAAGTCTTAAGTGGAAAATGACAAGAATAAAGTCATGTTTTTAGGACTTTAAAAGTCATAGGTTAAATTTGACATTTTTTTCTTATAAATTTACAAGATTAAATGTTGGAAATGTATGGCTTTAAATCTCTTAAATGTACAAGAAAAAAGTTGTAACTGTTAAATTACAAGAATAAAGTTGTGTATTTCTGACTTTAAAAGTGAAAGGCTAAATGTATTTTTTCTTGTAATTTTTTACTTTTAATCTTGTAAAATTAGAAGATTAAAAGTTGTAAATTTACAAGATCCAATGTTGTAAATATATGAACTTAAATCTCGTACATTTACCTGAAGAAAACGTGTAAATAAACAAGATTTTAAGTCGTAAAATTACAACTTAAAATCTTGTTAATTTACCAAAAAAAAGTCGTAACTGCTAAATTAAGAGAATCAAGTCGTATATTTATAACTTAAAATCATAGGATAAATGTATTACTTTTTTTTTGTAAATTTACAACTTTTAATCTCATAAATTGAGAAGATTAAAAGTTGTAAATTTACAAGATTAAATGTTTAAACATATGACCTTAAATCTTGTAAATTTACAAGAAAAAGTCATAACTGTGAAATTATGAGATGTAAAGTTGTACATTTATGACTTTAAAAGTCATAGACAAAATGTATCATTTTTTCTCGTGAATTTATGACTTTTAATCACAAAAATTTATGAGATTCAATGTCGTAAATTTACGAGAAAAAACTTGTAAATTTACAGGATTAAAAGTTTCCAAGATTAAAAGAGTAATAAATGAACGAGAAAAAAAAAACAAATTGTCTGTTTATCATGCTTGAAGATGAAAGATATGAAGCATCTTGTGGAGATTTATTACCAGATCGGTGTCAATAAATAAAAGAAATTTTGAACCTTTTGGCGATTCAAAATCAGCACCTTTTTTGGTGGCCCCAATACTCAGAAAAATTGACTAAATGCAAAAAAAAAAAATCTCTGTGCATTAGAAAAACAAGAAATGTAAGTATAGTCGTCGAATCAGGAACAAAAAGAGGTGTTTTCTTTTAATTAAGACTGTGATGATGTTTGTCATGCTCTAGTCTGTAACACCTGTTGCTTTAAGAATGTGCAATATAAATATTGACATCATTTCTACTGAAATTATACTCAAGGTGACACTAACTGATACTTTACTGAGATAGAATGACTTGCTCCCAGCAAATACACATTCAGTTTGTTGACTTTCCCTTTAAAATGAAAATATTTATAATGTCTAATCAGTTTGGTGAATGAATCATTGTTTTGTGTCAAGTGTAAAAGTGACTCTATGAACTGTAGTTTATTACAGAGTGAACTTAAATTAAACTGTGCAATTGTGTGAAACCAAAATGAATGAAACTTTAACAATTTCTTTGTATAGAAGCTGTTTTGAAAAGTCTCAAGTATAACAATGTAGATATAATAAGACAATCTAAAGTTGATGAGAAAATTGAGAAAAAAACAGTTGTAAAATGGTTACAATCGAAATTATTACACCACAGATGTGTATTTTTCAAAAAGTTCAAAAATTAATTCATGTAATGTAAACCCACAACAACCAAGACCCATTTTCAGTGGTGGAGCAAGAACATTTAATTTTAGAGTGGTGGCAAACAAGATACTTTTTTATAATTTTATTGTTTTTTGCTTAAAGAAGTTTGCTTTGATGTTTTCCCAATCTTTGTCAATAATTATAATATAATAAGACAGCTCCCCCTTAGTGGGAGATACCACTGACCGAGTGGACCACAGAACACATTTCACATGTTTTTCTGTTACATTGATGTCACAGTGGTTAAAAAAATGCAAATGAGAATTTCTTCTTCTTCTTTCTAATGAAAGCATCTTAAAATAAAGAATATGTTATGTTAATTGTTCTGTTTGCTCTTTTCTCTCGCTAGCAGCACATCAGGTTTAGATTTCCCATCATCCTCAGCTGTTTCTATTTCACTTGATTGCACTTTCATATATTTGAGTTCATGGTTTTCAGTTGCTCCGTGTCTGATTCTCACTCAACTGATTCTTTTTTGCCACATCATGTTCCAGTTCTTGTTGTGTCATGGTTTGTTGCATGTTTGCATTGCATCAAATTCATTAAACTATCACCAACACAGACCACTTCCTTATTTTCCTCGCCTGACGGTCTCATACTCGGGTTTCTATAATATATAAAGCATTTAAATGAATAAAGGGAAAACCAAAAGATATATGAAGTATATGTGAATTGGTTTTATCAGTGTTATATTTGCATTTTTGTTACTTTTCTCAACTGCATGGTGAGGACAACTGCATGTTATTGCACTTCCTCATCTTCTTGTAACAGACTGAAAGGCCAGATATTGAATATTTAACCACCATGACACTTAACAAACCAAGCTTTGAAAACCACCCATTGTGTTGAATAGAAAAATGAAGGAGGAGGGACTAATTCCAGGAAAAGGGAGGATGATTTCTAATGAAGCTTGACACTAGTCTAAGATCAATCTCTTATCTCCTTCAAGGACACCAGTTATTGTGAAACAGGACATTCACGCTTGTGGGAGCTTGTTTCTGGTCGTTTCACCTCCTTACTGTTAAGAGAAATGAATAATACAGGGGCGCAGGACGCGTAAGTTTCTCTCATTTCTTTTTCTGTTTGACTCTTATTCTTTAGTTTGAAAATATATTATAGAGCTGTTTGTAACTTAGTGGTGTTTTTAGCATGAATGTTTTGTTTTACCTCAGATCAAGTCAGGGTTTTGTCTGGTTTCTGTTTGCGGACATTGCTGTAAAGCAACGGTAGCGATTCTCGTGAAAGCTCTGAATCAACATCTTGATTAATGAATGAAACATGCATTGAGATAAAAACATTCCATTAGCACAAACAGTTTTTATTCTTTAACTAGCTATTTTTGTCCTCAAATTTTAACAATATTAATAGAATGTAATGAAAATTTGTGTTTGAATTTACTTTTTTAGATTAATTTTAGTTTGTAATATTTTTTTTTCTTTCTCCCATTTGTTGCTTTGCAGAAGTCCAGCCTTATTTCCCCCTATTCCAGAGAATAATACAAAAGAAAATGTTACATCTTTGGAGTGGATGTACGTTCTGATTCCCCCGTACATCTCCATCATCACCGTGCTGGGATTTGTCCTCAACGTCTTTGTGCTGATGGTTTTCTGCCTCCATAAGAAAGCCTCCACTGTGGCTGAGATCTACCTGACCAACTTAGCTGCTGCCGATCTTTTCCTGATGTGTTTTTTACCCCTCTGGGCTGTCAACGTTCACAATCGTTTTAAAGAGACACTTCTAAAGGAGTTTTGCACAGCCTTCTATGTGGGAATCTACATGAATGCCTATTGCAGCATATTTTTCCTTGTTCTTGTTAGCGTGGATCGTTATTTGGCTCTTGTGCACCCAATTTCACATGAGTCACTGCGCAGGCCTGCTTATGCCAAAGTTGCCTGTTTTTGTGTCTGGATCATGGGATTTTTGTTAAGTATCCCATTACTTGTCTACAAGGATGTGGAACTTGGTCACGGCTGTAGCCCTAAATACCAAAATGTCACTACGCCTGTTATGATAGAGACCAAAGTTTTTATTGGCAGCTTCATTATACCCATTATCATCATTTCCTTCTGCACGATCAACATTCTCAGAGCTCTGAGGAAAAGGTCAAAGAATGATTTCAATATCAAGAAATCGGACAGTAAAGCTACCACTCTGATCCTGTGCGTCCTTCTTGCATTTATGATCTGCTGGATCCCATACTTTCTGATTCAGATCCTGGAATACCTTCGTGAAAGTAGCATCCTAACCGATCCAGACTTCATCAAACGCCTGGAAATCTGCAAACAGATTTTTCCCTGCTTGGCCATTTTTAACAGCGTTCTCAACCCCTTCCTCTATGTCCTTGTCGGAAAGAATTTCAGGAAGAAGGCGAAGGAACTGTTTTTGCGGCAGAGCAGCGAGCGCGGAACAACCACCGGCTTTGTCAGCACACGGACATACCTGACAAACAGTGCGAGAACCTGAGATGTTGCTAACTTACAGAGAGCAGTTTGTTTTTTCATGTCTTTGCATGTCTACTTCACTGTAATATTATGTTTGTTTGTTTTTTTCATTTAAGATAGCATTTTTGTTGGGCAGCTTACGGCACGGTGGTAAGGTGATTGACCTCTAAAGGAGGGCTGCAGGGTAGCACCTTGTATGCAGGAGTGTAAATAGTGATTGTAAAGCGCTTTGGGCTTTGGTGCATATAGAAAAGTGCTATTTAAGTATACATACTAAACACAATGTGATATGAGTGTGAAGACTAATCAACGTATCGATTTATATTTCTACGATCCAACCAGATTGATCTTTCCATGGCAAGTTGTTAATCAAATCAAACTGTACCAATATAAAATAAAATACATTAATAATAATAATTGATATTGGAAAATACCATTTGGATTCAGACACTGTAGGTTTATTTTACAATATTATAAAAACAATCGAGTGCCATAACGGCAGACAACATACATGTGATGCAACAAAAAAGATCAATCCATCATTACAGTACAATGTGTGAAAACCCTTTGAATTTTGTAAAGACAGTTTGGTATAATATTCTGTTTGTATTATGTTGATGTGGAAAAACAAAGTTGGGCTACATTTAATGAAACATGTAAATAGATTTGCCATGAATTCATGTTTATTTGTTTGTTTCTGCATGGATTTAATTAATATTTGACTGTATTGCAAGAAATAGAAGGAATCTGGAAAACTTCACCTTCGCTGTTCAGCAGGTATATACAGTGTTCCCCCACTTATTAGTGGTTCTGTATTAGCGGATTCACGTGTCTGCAGATTTTAGTTTTTCAGTCACATGACTCTTCCGGTTCGTCACAAAAACTATGACAACTCAAGATGCTTGTATGAATTTTTTGCGTCTGAAGGAAGTGCTGCGCTGCTGAGGTGTATCTCCACGCAGATGAGCCTCCTCTGGAACACGGAGGGGGCTCAGCTGCGCTTCACTTCCGCGAGACGAATGCACCCACCTCTCCACATGTCCCTGCATGGAGAAATGGCATCAGTTGATTCAGAAGCGGACGAAAAAAATTCGGATATGTTTATGTTATCTGACGAAACCAGAAGCGCACACTCTTGATTTTAACATTTTACAGGGAGTCAGAGTGACACACCTTTTCTCCATCATTAACTACCCTGTTGCTGTGGTACAGTCTTTTGTTCTGAATTTAAAAAAAAAAACTCTATGTTAAGCAATACTCCAATGTCCTTTAATAAATATCTTACAAAGCATGATCAGAAGTGTTTTTGATGAGTATGGATTGGTAACAGAATTGATCAATATATATATATATCAATGGTCAGCAGACATCCTCTGGCCCCTTACTCTTACGAGTAAGGGGGGGATTACTGTATCTCTGAGTCACACTGGCTGAATTTTTGTCAAAACATGTCCTAAATTCATTTTAGGTCAGTGAATCAGATCATAAAAATGAACCAAAATAAAATAGAATTGGATATAAATCTATTGTTCTATTGTTGAATGATTTTAACAAGTTTTAACAATTACCACTTTTAAATGTCAAAAAGTTATCTTTTGGAAACTTTCAATGTTTTAAATATGTAGCCCTACAGCTGAAGGCCTCACTCAAAACCATATTTGTAAATATCGACCGCCCCCCTGGATACTGTCCAAAATTTAACCTTGATTTTAGTGAACTGCTGTCTATAATTTGTCTTGATTTTGACTGTATAATCATGGCTGGAGATTTTAACATCCATTATGAAAATCTTGAGAACAAAGGGACTAAGGACCTGATAAACACTCTGGAAATTTCGGGTTGACTCAACATGTAACAGAGCCCACACACAACAGAGGGAATATTCTTGATTTATTGATTTCCAAAGGTCTGAACATCTCTAAGGTTACTGTATGTGATTTAGGTCTGTCTGATCACTGCTGTGTTTTCTGTGAGAGCACAATTCCAGTACACACAAATGTTTTGAGGGAGGAGATCACAAAACAGTATATAACTGAAAATACTAGTGAGATGTTCAATCAGATTTTCTCTCTGACTCCTCCCCTCTCGGGGAATTCAGTCAACGAACTTGTTAATAGCTTTAATTCCAACATGTCAAATATCATGGATAGTATTCCTCCCATTTAATTCCAACATGTCAAATATCATGGATAGTATTCCTCCCAGTAAGCTGAAGGTGATCTCTGGTAGGAAAAAATCTCCATGGAGAAATTCCATTCTGGTAAAGAACGGAAAAAGAGAATGTCGGAAATCTGAACGCAGATGGAGAAAATCGAAACTACAGGTAGATTATGACATCTATGAAGAGAAACTTCACTTATATAATTTACAACTGAGCAATGGAAGGAAGTCCTATTTTTCTGAAATTATTACCAAAAACTCCCATAATGCTTGGGCCTTATTTAATATAGTCGACAGGTTGACAAAACCCCCTGTGTCAGTGGCACCAGAACTTTACTCCACCAAAGCCTATAATGACTTTGCCAAATTCTTCAGGGACAAAATCAAACACATTAGACAAACAATTGTTTCATCAACTACAAGTTCAGGATATGAACCCTATCCACAAGAAACCAGTATAAACCCAATGGCTCAGTTTCAACCCATAAACAGTAAAGAACTGCAGGACATTCTATGTCAACTGAACTCCTCCTCCTGCTGTCTGGATATTTTACCCACAAGCTTTTTCAAAAAAGTTTCAAAGATCCTGGAACCAGCCCTGCTCCAGATTGTCAACTTGTCATTAACATCTGGTGTTTTACCAGAACCACTGAAAACACTTGTAATCAAACCTCTCCTAAAAAAGGACAGTCTAGACAAAACACAAATGAACAACTACAGACCGATATCAAACCTGCCATTTTTAAGTAAGATCATTGAAAAAGCTGTTTTCCATCAGCTAAATGAATTCCTAATAAAAAACAACTGCTATGATGTCGTCCAGTCCGGCTTCAGACAGAACCACAGCACTGAAACGGCCCTGACCAAAGTGACTAATGACATACATTTAAATACAGACAGTGGAAATATGTCAGTGCTAGTTTTACTGGATCTCAGTGCTGCGTTTGATACAGTCGACCACGCAATACTACTCAGACGACTGGAAAACTGGGTGGGTCTCACTGGGCCAGTACTAAACTGGTTCAAAACGTACTTTGAAAACAGAAAATATTTTGTGTCAATTGTTAACTTCCCTTCTGAGCCAATAGAAATTACATGTGGAGTGCCATCCTGGGACCACTTCCATTTAACATCTACATGCTCCCACTGGCCCAGGTTATAAATAACAACAACATGAGTTACCATAGCTATGCAGATGACACACAGATATATATTAGACTGACACCAGGAGACCGAGGCCCTGTACAGGCTCTTGGTAAATGCATTGAGGACATTAATGACTGGATGTGTCACAACTTACTTCAATTAAACAAAAACAAAACTGAGGTTATTGTCTTTGGGGCTAAAGAAAAAAGGTTAGACGTCACTACAGAGCTTCAATCTATTCAACTAAAAACTACCAACCAGGCCAGAAACTTGGGTGTAGTGATAGACACAGACCTAAATTTTGATAAACACATTAAGGCAGTCACTAAATCAGCCTATTATCATCTCAAAAATATCTCAAGGATTAAAGATCTGATGTCTAAGCAGGACCTGGAGAAACTAGTGCATGCTTTCATCTTTAGTCGACTTGATTACTGTAACAGTGTTTTTACAGGACTACCAAAAAAATCCATCAGGAAACTGCAGCTTATTCAGAACTCTGCTGCTCGGGTTCTCACAAGGACCAAGAAAGTAGACCACATCAGTCCAGTTCTGAGGTCTTTACACTGGTTACCTGTCTGTCAGAGGATAGACTTTAAAGTTCTGTTACTGGTTTATAAAGCTTTGAATGGTTTAGCACCAAAATACATGACTGACCTCCTGACCCAGTATGTACCAGCCAGACCTCTCCGGTCATCAGGATGCGGCCTTTTATTAGTTCCTAGAGTCAGAACTAAACATGGAGAAGCTGCATTCAGCCATGCTCCACAGATCTGGAACAGACTTCCAGAAAACCTTAGATCTGCTGAAACACTCAGTGTATTTAAATCCAGGTTAAAGACTCACCTGTTCTCAGTTGCATTTGATTAATATGTATTCAAAAGTTTACATCCGCACTGTTTATCTATGCTTGTTTTAAATTAAAATCTTTTTACTTTCTTTTAATTTTATTTTAATGATCACATTTTTACTATTTCTTTTGATTGTTTCTTTTAATGTTTTATGTAAAGCACTTTGAATTGTCTCTTTACATGAAATGTGCTATACAAATAAACTTGCCTTGCCTTGCCAAGTATAACAATGTAAGAGCTTCTCACAGGAAGGAGACATCAAAATACAGCAAAGCTGAAGAAAAGAAAGCTTTTCTTCCTGTCTGTTGCCAGTTCCTTCTTGCCAGTTGGCTGGATTCCACCTTCTCACCTAGAAATAGGAGTTTAAAGATTTTCCTGCAACCTGTAAGTATTTATAGGTGAAAATCTGTCACCAGTTCATTTTTTTTCTTCGTAATTCACACAGGAAGACATTAAAATCCCATTCAATTCCAACTCCAACCATATTTTTTTTTAGATAGTGAAATCATTCCCAGTGATTTTCTTTATTATTATTATTATTATGACAATGCAATGTTTGGCCAAAATTAAAACACATATTTTCTGCAGCACAGCAGGAGTTAATCTGAAACTCTCATCTGGTTGTGGGCGGGCTGTTTGAATGGAAGTTAGCTACGCTAATTTTCCAATCAATCCTGTGTTTATACTATCTCCCGCTAGCTTATAGCAACCTCACAAGCGAAAGCTAAAATTAGCGTGACAAAAAAATGACGAGCAACATCAGAGCTGTACAGCTGTACAGTTTAGAGCCAGATGGCAGCTCATACGAGGAAAATGAACAAGTTAATGGATCTATTTTTCTGCAATTGGATTCTTCAGATTTGTTGCGGAGAAGAGACATTGGCCCTTTGTCATAGTGGGACTTCTTGGTGTTTTGTGGATCTTTGTTTCTGTCTTTATTTCTTTCCGGTGTGGTGCTGGAGGTGTGGCTCCCCATTGGTCCAAGCCGGAGAAGGGGCCCTTTAAAAGCACCATGTGGACCACCAGACCACGAGAAGGGAGCTGGGCTGCCAACAGTCTCCACTGCAACTCAGTGATCTTCTCCACCGGATTAATTTGTGCGCACTTTGTAGTTTCTTTGTGGTTGTGTTCGGCCCCACTCTGTTGTTTAGTGTTTAATTTAGGTGAAGCTGTAGGGGTGAACTGCCATTTTCTTTAGTAAATTTGTTCTCCTGTTTATGTTAGTCCAGGGAGGTTAGTGTTTGTCATTCTTTTACTATTTCTTTTGCAGGTAAGCTCGCTGGGTTGAGTTAGTTGAGGTTTTGTTTGTTGTTTTGTCCTTGGTTCACCCTGAAGCCTTTTTGCTTCACTTTTAGTTATTGTTTGGGTGTTTTGTCTTGTAAATAAATTTTTTATATTTTTATGGAGACATTTCTTGAGTTTTTGTTAAACATTTCATTTAATTTACCTTTATGTTAGGCCCCAGACCCCTAGACAAATTGGGGTGTAACATAAATTGGGGGTTCATCCGGGATTTGAACCCAGGACCTCTCGCATCTAAGCGAGAATCATACCCCTAGACCAGGGGTCGGCAACCTTGAACAGTAGAGGAGCCATTTGGGCTCTTTTTCTACTGATCTAAACCTAGAAGGAGGGGTCACCAACCTTTTTGAACCTGCGGGCTACTTCATGGGTACTGAATCATACGAAGGGCTACCAGTTTGAAATAATAAATTTGCTTAGTTTGCCTTTAGTTCTACATTATTCATAATGAATAATGATACTTCTCTATGTAAATACACTGATTTCTTAGCATAATTATCAATAATGACAACAAGCAAGGAAACAGATATCAATATTCAGAACTTCATTAATCTCAACAGATCTTGTCACATTTTGAGGTAATGACCAAATGAAATTTTTTTAACTAAATTATAACTAATTAATGAATTATTATTAATTAATTATAACTATTAGCAGTGGATCTACTCTCCTCAAACGCTTTAATTCAGTCTCATGAACCCATCACTTTATTTTTCTTAAACCTCCGAACAGGTTGATTGACAGATCCCACAGCAGGCAAGAATCTGCGCATGGTGCGCTCACTGAGCTAAGGACATAAGCGAACAGCCACTCGGCCCAACTCAGTCTGTCATTTTTAAACAATCCGCAGCACAACAAATCAGTTTTTCAGAGAACTCTTCAACACAATTTAATCAATCGATTATATCCTGATCAGTGCCGGTGTTCTATGTTTTCTCTGGTAAACTGCTTCATTTTACTGCCGATATCCGGCGCTCAGTGAACGCACCATGCAGAAACACTCAGCAGCTCTGGGTTCTGTTTCATTACACATGAAACTTTAACCAAATTCTAGGAATTTAGAAAAAACAGTGTCAGAATGATACGGTTTCATAATAATGCGATAAAACACAAACCAAATCACGCGATAAGTCATTATAAACACGGCAATATGTGTTTTTTTTATTTGATCGTCTAAAAAGGAGCATTTGAGTGACGTCACATCAGCGTGCCGCGCTGGTTCGTGCAGCGAGTCCATTGACAGTCTCAGATGGAAGTGAGAAATCTGTTCAGTGGTATGTAAAAGAATGTCCAGAACAAGTATTCAGGCTGCAGAAGTGCGGCTACAGATGAAGCGATGAGGAAATCTTGGTTATTGAGTTTACAGAGGAGATGCACGATCAGCTGTGACGCTGATCTCTCATGGCGTCCGCTGTGCTGTACTTGGACAGACACATTTAATTAGAAAAAAGTCAATCTCCATTGCAGTTCTGCGAAAAATTTCCATATCCATTTCAATACGCCCCCAAAACCAGCTCCTCTACGCGCAAAAACTTTTTTTCGAAAAATGCGTGTCTTTTTTTTTTTTTTTTTTTT
>NC_050533.1:7624043-7630644 GCF_002922805.2 Oryzias melastigma
GATGGTGCATAGTTGGTCACCTCGTCTATGTCACAGTCTTGCCACGCTTTTGACGAGACTCTGTCTAATCCCTTTTTCGTACTCACCCACAGGAATCTGTTACCACGAGTGGTCGCTGCTGTCTGCCTCTGCCGGATCCCCAGTTGAATCTTCTCTCCACGGTCACACCACGAGCCTCTGCCTTCGTTCCAAGGTCCTGCTCCCAAGACGGCTATCTCCCTCTCCGAGGAACCAACCGGTGACGCCTCCAGCCTCGACCTCCTGCTTGGAGCCCACTTCTAGCCCTGTTCAAGTTACTACCTCCTCGCATCATTATTAAATCCTTTATCTACCACGCTCGCCTCCTGCTGTGTTCTTCCGGGTTCCAGCGTCTGGGTCGCTACGTGTTGTGTAGTCATGACAATAACTAATTATCAAATATTCTCTGTCTCTCCATGTGGGAAAGGGAGAAGGGGGCGCCTCATTCTTTGTTATTAGCTGCATTTCCATCACACATTTGCGCAAAACTATTGAAATTCTAGGAATTAAAAAAAAAACAATTTCTAAATGACACTGTTTCCATTAAATTATAATTTTGCGATATATCACAAACCAACTCACGCAATAAGTCATTAAGAACAAGGCGATGAACGAGAACAAGTATTTTTTTTTTATTTCATTCACTAAAAGGGAGCATGTGGGTGACGTCACAGCTCTGTCTGGTGCGCGCGTGCAGCGCAGCTCGACTCAGAAGAGAGAGAAATCCGTCCAGCGGTTAAAAGAAAAAAGCATTCTAACAAATGAGCATCTGGATCTTTTTCCGCTTGAAAACAAGACTTCATAAATTCAAGTTTCTGTCACGGCGCTTGCGCTCATGAGACTTCAGGCTCCAAGCTGCAAAAGTGCGTCTGCAGATGAAGTGATGAGGAAAGAGATTTGAATTATAAAAGTTTTAAATTTACAAGATTAAATGTTTAAACATATGACCTTAAATCTTGTAAATTTACAAGAACATGTCATAACTATTAAATTATGAGATGTAAAGTTGTACATTTATGACTTTAAAAGTCATAGACAAAATCAGGGCCGTGCTTGAAGACGAAAGACATGAAGCATCTCGTGGAGATTTATTACCATATCGGTGTCAATAAAAAGAAATGTTGAACCTTTTGGCGACTCAAAATAAAATTCTTATCAGTGAAGCTGACCTTCTGTGTCAGTAATGCGGAGTTTCATATGTAAAATAAAGAGCTCCAAGACACACATTCACAGGACCACCACTTTATTCTGCCCTTTCAATTTACATACCCAGAAGTCCATTCGTCACCTTATGTCATGTCTCTGTTGTGCATGGAAAGGACACCAAAGGAGAATATAAAAAGTGTTGCGTACGCTCCCTTCTCTAAATGAAACCTCAGTTTCAACACAAAACAACAAAGAGAAAGGACAATGGTCTGCTACATTAGTGCAGAAAACATTGAAAATCCTTCAAACGGCCTCTTCATACAGAAACACAAATTTGGTGAAGATCTTGTCTTTTGAGGAGTAAGAATTGTCTGGAAGTCAACAGGCTCTGCAGAGATCCTGCAAGCCACCAATCAAGGATTAAAACTTCAATAAACTGTAAATCAAACAAATAAGCTTCCAAACAATGTAACATTTTAAACATTCAGCTTACCTGTTGAAGTTCAAGGCGCTTTTCACAGTTTAGTCGGTTTGGTGCTGCACACGGCATTCACTCAGTAGACTGTAACTTCACTTCAACCTTAATTTAGTAATATTAAAGTAGTAAATTTAAGAGAAAAAAACTTGTAATATTACCTTTTTTGGTGGCCCCAATACTCATAAAAATTGACCAAATGCAAAAAGAAAAAAAAAATCTATTCTCTGTGCATTGGAAAAACCAAAAATGTAAGTATACTCTTCGGATCATGAACAAAAAGAGGTGTTTTCTTTTAATTAAGACTGTAATGATGTTTGTTTTAAGAATGTGCAATATATGTATTGACATCATTTCTACTGAAATTACACTTAGTGTGACACTGTGACTGATACTTTACCGAGATAGAATGACTTCCTCCAAGCAAATACACCTTCAGTTTGTTGACTTTCCCTTTAAAAAGAAACAATGTACAATGTCTAATGAATTAGGTGAATGAATTATTGTTTTGTGTCAAGTGTAAAATTGACTCTATGAACTGTAGTTCATTACAGGGTGAACTTAAATTAAACTGTGCAATTGTGTCTAACAGTGTGAAACCAAAATTAATGAAACTTTAACAATTTCTTTGTATAGAAGCTGTTTTGAAAAGTCTCAGGTATAACAATGTAGACATAATAAGACAATCTAAAGTTGATGAGAAAATTGAGAAAAAAAAACAGTTGTAAAATTGTTACAATCGAAATTATTACACCACAGATGTGTATTTTTCAAAAGAATTAAAAAATTAATTCATGTAATGTAAACCCACAGCAACCAAGACCCATTTTCAGTGGTGGAGCAAGAACATTTAATTTTAAAAGGGGTGGCAAACAAGATACTTTTTTATAATTTTATTGAATGTTGTTATTTTTAATTGTTTTTTGCTTAAATAAGTTTGCTTTGATGTTTCCCCAATCTTTGTCAATAATTATAATGAGACAGCTCCCCCTTAGTGGGAGATACCACTGACCGAGTGGACCGCAGAATACATTTCACATGTTTTTCTGTTACATTGATGTCACAGTGGTTAAAAAATGCAAATGAGAATTTCTTCTTCTTCTTTCTAATGAAAGCCTCTTAAAGTAAAGCATATTTTGTGTTAATTGTTCTGTTTGCTGTTTTCTCTCACTAGCAGCACATCAGGTTTAGATTTCCCATCATCCTCAGCTGTTTCTATTTCACTTGATTGCACTTTCATATATTTGAGTTCATGGTTTTCAGTTGCTCCGTGTCTGATTCTCACTTAACTGATTCTTTTTTGCCACATCATGTTCCGGTTCTTGTTGTGTCATGGTTTTTTGCATGTTTGCATTGCATCAAATTCATTAAACTATCACCAAGACAGACCACTTCCTTATTTTCCTCGCCTGACGTCTCATACTCGGGTTTCTATAATATATAAAACAGTTAAATGAATAGAGGGAATAACAAAAAATACACAAAGTATATGTGAATTGGTTTTTATCAGTGTAATATTTGCATTTTTGTTATTTTTCTCAACTGCATGGTGAGGACAACTGCATGTTTTTGCACTTCCTCATCTTCTTGTAACAGACTAAAAGGCCAGATATTGAATATTTAACCACCATGACACTTAACAAACCAAGCTTTGAAAAACCCCCATTATGTTGAATAGAAAAATGAAGGAGGAGGGACTAATTCCAGAAAGAGGAGGATGATTTCTAATGAAGCTTGACACTAGTCTAAGATCAATCTCTTATCTCCTTCAAGGACGCCAGTTGTTGTGAAACAGGACTTGTGGGAGCTTGTTTCTGGTCGTTTCACGTCAGCTCTTACTGTTAGGAGAAATGGGTGCTGCAGAGACAAAGGACGCGTAAGTTTCTCTCATTTCTTTTTCTGTTTGACTCTTATTTTTTAGTTTGAAAATATATTATAGAGCTTTTTATAACTTAGTGGTGTTTTTAGCATGAATGTTTTGTTTTACCTCAGATCAAGTCAGGGTTTTGTCTGGTTTCTGTTTGCGGACATTGCTGTAAAGCAACGGGAGCGATTCTCGTGAAAGCTCTGAATCACCGTCTTGATTAATGAATGAAACATGCACTGAGATAAAAACATTCCATTAGCACAAACAGTTTTTATTCTTTAACTAGCTATTTTTGTCCTCAAATTTTAACAATATTAATAGAATGTAATGAAGTTTGTGTTTGTATATACTTTTTTAAATTAATTTAGTTTTTCATATTTTTTTTCTTTCTCCCATTTGTTGGTTTAGCAGAACTGGAGCCTTATTTACTCCCCCTAAACAGAATATTCCGAATGAAAATGAGTGGATGTACGTTCTGATTCCCACGTACATCTCCATCATCACCGTGCTGGGATTTGTCCTCAACGTCTTTGTGCTGATGGTTTTCTGCCTCCATAAGAAAGCCTCCACTGTGGCTGAGATCTACCTGACCAACTTGGCTGCTGCCGATCTTTTCCTGATGTGTTTTTTACCCCTCTGGGCTGTCAACGTTCACAATCGTTTTGAAGAGACACTTCTAAAGGAGTTTTGCACAGCCTTCTATGTGGGAATCTACATGAATGCCTATTGCAGCATCTTTTTCCTTGTTCTTGTTAGCGTGGATCGTTATTTGGCTCTTGTGCACCCAATTTCACATGAGTCACTGCGCAGGCCTGCTTATGCCAAAGTTGCCTGTTTTTGTGTCTGGATTATGGGATTTTTGTTAATTATTCCATTACTCGTCTACAAGGATGTGGAACTTGGTCACGGTTGTAGCCCTAAAAACCAAAATGCCACTACGCCTGTTATGATAGAGACCAAAGTTTTTATTGGCAGCTTCATTATACCCATTATCATAATTTCCTTCTGCACAATCAACATTCTCAGAGCTCTGAGGAAAAGGTCAAAGAATGATTTCAATATCAAGAAATCGGACAGTAAAGCTACCACTCTGATCCTGTGCGTCCTTCTTGCATTTATGATCTGCTGGATCCCATACTTTCTGATTCAGATCCTGGAAGTCCTTCGTGAAAGTAACATCCTAACCGATCAAGACTTCATTGAACACCTGGAAATCTGCAAACAGATTTTTCCCTGCTTGGCCGTTTTTAACAGCGTTCTCAACCCCTTCCTCTATGTCCTTGTCGGAAAGAATTTCAGGAAGAAGGCGAAGGAACTATTTTTGCGGCAGAGCAACGAGCGTGGATCAACCACCGGCTTTGCCAGCACACGGACATACCTGACAAACAGTGTGAGAACCTGAGATGTTGCTAACTTACAGAGAGCAGTTTGTTTTTTCATGTCTTTGCATGTCTACTTCACTGTAATATTATGTTTGCTTTTTTTTTTAATTTAAGAAAGCATTTTTGTTGGGCAGCTTACGGCATGGTGGTAAGGTGATTAACCTCTAAAGGAGGGCTGCAGGGTAGCACCTTGTGTGCAGGAGTGTAAATAGTGATTGTAAAGCAGTTTGGGCTTATATAGAAAAGTGGTATATAAGTATACGTACTAAACACAATGTGATATGAGTGTGAAGACTAATCAACGTATCGATTTATATTTCTACGATCCAACCAGATTGATCTTTCCATGGCAAGTTGTTAATCAAATCAAACTGTACCATTATAAAATGAAATACATTAATAATAATAATTGATATTGGAAAATACCATTTGGATTCAGACACTGTAGGTTTATTTTACAATATTATAAAAACAATTGTGTGCCATAACGGCAGACAACATACATGTGATGCAACAAAAAAGATCAATCCACCATTACAGTGCAATGTGTGAAAACCCTTTGAATTTTGTAAAGACAGTTTGGTATAATATTCTGTTTGCATTACGTTGATTTTGAAAAACAAAGTTGGGCTACATTTAATGAAACATGTAAATAGATTTGCCATGAATTCATGTTTATTTGTTTGTTTCTGCATGGATTTAATTAATATTTGACTGTATTGCAAGAAAAAGAAGGAATCTGGAAAACTTCACCTCCGCTGTTCAGCAAGTATATACAGTGTTCCCCCACTTATTAGTGCTTCTGTATTGGCGGGTTCACGTGTTCACAGATTTTAGGTTTTCAGTCATGTGACTCTTCCGGTTCGTCACAAAAACTATGACAACTCAAGATGCTTGTATAAATTTTTTGCGTCTGAAGGAAGTGCTGCGCTGCTGAGGTCTATCTCCACGCAGCTGAGCCCCTCTGCTGCGCTTCACCTCCGCGAAACGAGTGCGCCCACCTCTCTACATGTCCCTGCATGGAGAAATGGCATCAACTGATTCAGAAGAGGACGAAAAAAATCCTGATATGTTTATGTTATCTGACGAAGCCGGAAGCGCGCACTCTTGATTTTAACATTTTACAGAGAGTCAGAGTGACACACCTTTTCTCCATCATTAACTACCCTGTTGCTGTGGTACAGTCTTTTGTTCTGAATCAAAAAAAAAAAAAACTATGTTAAGCTATTCTCCAATGTCCTTTAATAAATATCTTACAAAGCATGATCAGAAGTGTTTTTGATGAGTATGGATTGGTAACAGAATTGATCAATATATATATCAATGGTCAGCAGACATCCTCTGGCCCCTTACCCTCGCGACTCGAGTAAGGGAGGGATTGCTGTATCTCTGAGTCACACTGGCGGAATTTTTGTCAAAACATGTCCTAAATTCATTTTAGGTCAGTGAATCAGATCATAAAAATGAACCAATATAAAATAGAATTGGATATAAATCTATTGTTCTATTTTAGGGGCATAATGAATGATTTTAACAAGTTTTAACAATTAGCATGTTTAAATGTCAGGTCTTTAGCAGGAAAAACATTTTTAATCAATGAACTTATCACTGAGAACAAAGTTGAGTTTATGTTTTTAGTTGAAACCTGGTTAGATGAGAATAGCAGGGGAGCAGTTCTCACAGAGTCGGCTCCTCCCAATTATGGTGTTATTA
>NC_050533.1:7630664-7638757 GCF_002922805.2 Oryzias melastigma
GTTCAATGAAATGTTTCAGTGTAAAAAGTTATCTTTTGGAAACTTTCAATGTTTTGAATATGCAGCCCTACAGCTGAAGGCCTCACTCAAAACCATATCTATAAATATCTACCGCCCCCCCTGGATACTGTGCAGAATTTAACCTTGAGTTTAGTGAACTGCTGTCTATAATTTTTCTTGATTTTGACTGTATAATCATGGCTGGAGATTTTAACATCCAATATGAAAATCTTGAGAACAAAGGGACTAAGGACCTGATAAACACTCTGGACAATTTCGGGTTGACTCAACATGTAACAGAGCCCACACACAACAGAGGGAATATTCTTGATTTATTGATTTCCAAAGGTCTGAACATCTCTAAGGTTACTGTATGTGATTTAGGTCTGTCTGATCACTGCTGTGTTTTCTGTGAGAGCACAATTCCAGTACACACAAATGTTTTGAGGGAGGAGATCACAAAACGGTATATAACTGAAAATACTAGTGAGATGTTCAATCAGATTTTCTCTCTGACTCCTCCCCTCTCTGGGAATTCAGTCAACAAACTTGTTAATAGCTTTAATTCCAACATGTCAAATATCATGGATAGTATTGCTCCTAGTAAGCTGAAGGTGATCGCTGGTAGGAAAAAATCTCCATGGAGAAGTTTCATTCTGGTAAAGAACAGAAAAAGAGAATGTCGGAAATCTGAACGCAGATGGAGAAAATCGAAACTACAGGTAGATTATGACATCTATGAAGAGAAACTTCACTTATATAATTTACAACTGAGCAATGCAAGGAAGTCCTATTTTTCTGAAATTATTACCAAAAACTCCCATAATGCTCGGGCCTTATTTAATATAGTCGACAGGTTGACAAAACCCCCTGTGTCAGTGGCACCAGAACTTTACTCCACCAAAGCCTGTAATGACTTTGCCAAATTCTTCAGGGACAAAATCAAAAATACTAGACAAACAATTGTTTCATCAACTACAAGTTCAGGATATGAACGTCCAGTCCGGCTTCAGACAGAACCACAGCACTGAAACGGCTCTGACCAAAGTGACTAATGACATACTGTTTGAAGACAGACAGTGGAAATATGTCTGTGCTAGTTTTACTGGATCTCAGTGCTGCGTTTGATACAGTCGACCACGCAATACTACTCAGACGACTGGAAAACTGGGTGGGTCTCACTGGGCCAGTACTAAACTGGTTCAAAACGTACTTTGAAAACAGGAAATATTTTGTGTCAATTGGTAAGTTCACTTCTGAGCCAATAGAAATTACATGTGGAGTGCCCCAAGGCTCCATCCTGGGACCACTTCTATTTAACATCTACATGCTCCCACTGGCCCAGGTTATAAAGAACAACAACATCAGTTACCATAGCTATGCAGATGACACACAGATATATATTAGACTGACACCAGGAGACCGAGGCCCTGTACAGGCTCTTGGTAAATGCATTGAGGACATTAATGACTGGATGTGTCACAACTTACTTCAATTAAATGAAAACATTACTGAGGTTATTGTCTTTGGGGCTAAAGAAAGAAGGTTGGACGTCACTACAGAGCTTCAATCTATTCAACTAAAAACCACCAACCAGGCCAGAAACTTGGGTGTAGTGATAGACACAGACCTAAATTTTGATAAACACATTAAGGCAGTCACTAAATCAGCCTATTATCATCTCAAAAATATCTCAAGGATTAAAGATCTGATGTCTAAGCAGGACCTGGAGAAACTAGTGCATGCTTTCATCTTTAGTCGACTTGATTACTGTAACAGTGTTTTTACAGGACTACCAAAAAAATCCATCAGGAAACTGCAGCTTATTCAGAACTCTGCTGCTCGGGTTCTCACAAGGACCAAGAAAGTAGACCACATCAGTCCAGTTCTGAGGTCTTTACACTGGTTACCTGTCTGTCAGAGGATAGACTTTAAAGTTCTGTTACTGGTTTATAAAGCTTTGAATGGTTTAGCACCAAAATACATGACTGACCTCCTGACCCAGTATGTACCAGCCAGACCTCTCCGGTCATCTGGATCCGGTCTTTTATCAGTTCCTAGAGTCAGAACTAAACATGGAGAAGCTGCATTCAGCTTCTATGCTCCACAGATCTGGAACAGACTTCCAGAAAACCTTAGATCTGCTGAAACACTCAGTGTATTTAAATCCAGGTTAAAGACTCACCTGTTCTCAGTTGCATTTGATTAACATGTATTCAAAAGTTTACGTCCGCACTGTTTATCTATGCTTGTTTTAAATTAAAATCTTTTTACTTTCTTTTAATTTTATTTTAATGATCATATTTTTACTATTTCTTTTGATTGTTTCTTTTAATGTTTTATGTAAAGCACTTTGAATTGTCTCTTTACATGAAATGTGCTATACAAATAAACTTGCCTTGCCTTGCCAAGTATAACACTGTAAGAGCTTCTCACAGGAAGGAGACATCAAAATACAGCAAAGCTGAAGAAAAGAAAGCTTTTCTTCCTGTCTGTTGCCAGTTCCTTCTTGCCAGTTGGCTGCATTCCCCCTTCTCACCTAGAAATTGGAGTTTAAAGATTTTCCTGCAACCTGTAAGTATTTATAGATGGAAATTTGTCACCAGTTCATTTTTTTTCCTTATCATTAATACAGGAAGAAATTAAAATCCCATTAAATTCCCATTCCAACCATATTTTTTTAGATAGTGAAATCATTCCCAGTGATTTTCTTTATTACTATTATTATTATTATTATTATTATTATTATTATTATTATTATTATTATTATGACAATGCAATGTTTGGCCAAAATTAAAACACCTTTTCTTAAGACATATTTTCTGCAGCACAGCAGGAGTTGATCTAAAACTCTAATCTGGGTTGTGGGCAGGGCTGTTTGGATGGAAGTTAGCTACGCTAATTCTCCAATCAATCCTATGTCTCCCACTAGCTTATAGCAACCTCACAAGCGAAAGCTAAAATTAGCGTGACAAAAAAATGACAAGCAACATCAGAGGTATCCAGCTGTACAGTTTAGAGCCAGATGGCAGCTCATACAAGGAAAATGAACGAGTTAATGGATCTATTTTTCTGCAATTGGATTCTTCAGATTTGTTGCGGAGAAGAAAGACTTTGGCCCTTTGTCAGAGTATGACTTCTTGGTGTTTTGTGGATCTTTGTTTCTGTCTTTATTTCTTTTGTCATTGGTCCAAGGGGGCCTTCAAAAGCACCATTTGGACCTAAAGACCACGAGAATGGAGCTGGGCTGCAAACAGTCTCCATTGCAGCTCAGTGATCTTCTCCACCTGTTTAATTTGTGTGCACTTTGTAGTTTCTTTGTGGTTGTGTTCGGCCCCACTCTGTTGTTTAGTGTTTAATTTAGGTGAAGCTGTAGGGGTGAACTGCCATTTTCTTTAGTAAATGTGTTCTCCTGTTTATGTTAGTCCAGGGAGGTTAGTGTTTGTCTTTCTTTTACTATTTCTTTTGCAGGTAAGCGCCCTGGGTTGAGTTAGTTGGGGTTTTGTTTGTTGTTTTGTCCTTGGTTCACCCTGAAGCCCTTTTGCTTCACTTTTAGTTATTGTTTGGGTGTTTTGTCTTGAAAGTAAATTTGTTATATTTTTATGGAGACATTTGTTGAGTTTTTGTTACAAATTTCTTTTAATTTACCTTTATGCTAGGCCCTAGACCACTAGACAAATTGGGGTGTAACAGACTAAAAGGCCAGATATTGAATATTTAACCACCATGATCCTTAACAAACCAAGCTTTGAAAAACCCCCATTATGTTAAATAGAAAAATGAAGGAGGAGGGACTAATTCCAGAAAGAGGAGGACGATTTGTAATGAAACTTGACACTAGTCTAAGATCAGTCTCTTATCTCCTTCAAGGACGCCAGTTGTTGTGAAACAGGACATTCACGCTTGTGGGAGCTTGTTTCTGGTCGCTTCACGTCAGCTCTTACTATTAGGAGAAATGAATGATACAGGGACAAACGGCGTGTAAGTTTCTCTCATTTCTTTTTCTGTTTCACTCTTATTCTTTAGTTTGAAAATATATTATAGAGCTGTTTGTAACTTAGTGGTGTTTTTACCATGAATGTTTTGTTTTACCTCAGATCAAGTCAGGGTTTTGTCTGGTTTCTGTTTGCGGACATTGCTGTAAAGCAACGGGAGCGATTCTCGTGAAAGCTCTGAATCAACGTCTTGATTAATGAATGAAACATGCATTGAGATAAAAACATTCCATTAGCACAAACAGTTTTTATTCTTTAACCAGCTATTTTTGTCCTCAAATGTTAATAATATTGATAGAATGTAATGAAGATTTGTGTTTGTATTTACTTTTTTTAGATTAATTTTAGTTTTGTAACATTTGTTTTTCTTTCTCCCATTTGTTGCTTTGCAGAAGTCCAGCCTTATTTGAATTCCCTTCTGAACAGCTCAAAGGGAATGAAAATGAGTGGATGTACGTTCTGATTCCCCCGTACATCTCCATCATCACCGTGCTGGGATTTGTCCTCAACGTCTTTGTGCTGATGGTTTTCTGCCTCCATAAGAAAGCCTGCACTGTGGCTGAGATCTACCTGACCAACTTGGCTGCTGCCGATCTTTTCCTGATGTGTTTTTTACCCCTCTGGGCTGTCAACGTTCACAATCGTTTTGAAGAGACACTTCTAAAGGAGTTTTGCACAGCCTTCTATGTGGGAATCTACATGAATGCCTATTGCAGCATCTTTTTCCTTGTTCTTGTTAGCGTGGATCGTTATTTGGCTCTTGTGCACCCAATTTCACATGAGTCACTGCGCAGGCCTGCTTATGCCAAAGTTGCCTGTTTTTGTGTCTGGATTATGGGATTTTTGTTAAGTATCCCATCACTTGTCGACAAGGATGTGGAACTTGGTCACAGCTGTAGCCCTAATTACCAAAATGCCGCTACGGCTGTTATGATAGAGACCAAAGTTTTTATTGGCAGCTTCATTATACCCATTATCATCATTTCCTTCTGCACGATCAACATTCTCAGAGCCCTGAGGAAAAGGTCAAAGAATGATTTCACTATCAAGAAATCGGACGGTAAAGCTACCACTCTGATCCTGTGCGTTCTTCTTGCCTTTATGATCTGCTGGATCCCATACTTTCTGACTCAGATCCTGGAAGTCCTTCGTGAAAGTAGCATCCTAACCGATCAAGACTTCATCAAACGCCTGGAAATCTGCAAACAGATTTTTCCGTGCTTGGCTGTTTTTAACAGCGTTCTCAACCCCTTCCTCTACGTCCTTGTCGGAAAGAATTTCAGGAAGAAGGCGAAGGAACTGTTTTTGCGGCAGAGCAGCGAGCGTGGAACAACCACCGGCTTTGTCAGCACACGGACATACCTGACAAACAGTGTGAGAACCTGAGATGTTGCTAACTTACAGAGAGCAGTTTGTTTTTTCATGTCTTTGCATGTCTACTTCCCTGTAATATTATGTTTTTTTTATTTAAGAAAGCATTTTTGTTGGGCAGCTTATGGCACGGTGGTAAGGTGATTGACCTCTAAAGGAGGGCTGCAGGGTAGCACCTTGTGTGCAGGAGTGTAAATAGTGACAGTAAAGCGCTTTGGACTTATATAGAAAAGTGGTATATAAGTATATACACTATACACAATGTGATATGAGTGTGAAGACTAATCAACTTATGGATTTATATTTCTACAATCCAACCAGATTTATCTTTCCAAGGCAAGTTGTTAATCAGATCAAACTGTACCATTATAAAATGAAATAAATTAATAATAATAATTGATATTGGAAAATACCAATTGGATTGAGACACTGTAGGTTTATAAAATTATAAATTATAATATAAAAACAATCAAGTGCCATAACGGCAGACAACATACATGTGATGCAACGTGATCAATCCATCATTACAGTGCAATGTGTGAAAACCCTTTGAATTTTGTAAAGACAGTTTGGTATAATGTTCTGTTTGTATTATGTTGATGTGGAAAAACAAAGTTGGGCTACATTTAATGAAATATTTAAATAGATTTGCCATGAATTCATGTTTACTTGTTTGTTTCTGCACGTATTTATTTAATATTTGACTAGTTGCAAAAAATAAAAGGAATCTGGAAAACTTCACCTCCTCTGTTCAGCAGGTATATACAGTGTTCCCCCACTTATTAGTGCTTCTGTATTGGCGGATTCACGTGTTCGCAGATTTTTGTTTTTTTCAGTCACGTGACTCTTCCGGTCCGTCACAAAAACTATGACAACTCAAGACGCTTGTATGAAATTAAAGTGCTGCGCTGCTGAGGTGTGTCTCCGCGCAGCTGAGCCCCCTCTGTAACACGGAGGGGGCTCTGCTACACATCACCTCCGCGAGACGAGTGCGCCCACCTCTCTACATGGCCCTGCATGGAGAAATGGCATCAGCTGATTCAGAAGCAGACGAAAAAAGTCCTGATATGTTTATGTTATCTGATGAAGGTGGAAGCACGCACTCTTGATTTTAAAATTTAACAAGGAGTCAGAGTGACACACCTTTTCTGCATCATTAACTACCCTGTTGCTGTGGTACAGTCTTTTGTTCTGGGTTTAAAAAAACAACAACTCTATGTTAAGCAATACTCCAATGTCCTTTAATAAATATCTTACAAAGCATGATCAGAAGTGTTTTTGATGAGTATGGATTGGTAACAGAATTGATTAATATATATATATATATCAAATTTTGTCCTCTAATTAACTGTTTTTTGTCACATTTGTCTGAAACATTCTCACCTTTATCCTTTGTTTCCTGCAAGAGGAAACCTGGAACTGCTCCCTGATTATCAGTTGAGCGCTCTGCCTTCCCTTGTGACTAACCTGCTGGCCTGCTTTTGGATTTTTGTTTTCACGTTTACTTGAGGAACTTGATCTGGGACAATGCCTTTTTCACCTTTGTGCTTTCCTAAGAGTTTTCCAACGAAGATATATGACTGGATGCTGTTTCTAAGTAAAGTCCACATCACAGTCTCATAATTGCTGGCATTATTCCATCTCACCCTGACCAAACAAGTCTCCAGTGTTTTCCTTTTCTCTGCACATTGACATGCTTCAGTAGAGGTTAAGCTCAGCACCTCCCATATCTTTTTTAAAACATTGGACTCTGTTTAGAGAATTCAGCAAAGTTTATCCTTTTAGTTTAATCATAAGCAGGAAGCCAGAAACCCTTCCTTCCTAATTTCCAGAAGTATAGTCATCCCACTAACGCCAATGTGTCCCTCTTTAAGAATCTAAGTACTTTGATTCTTTTTTTGGGAAAAAATTGTTATGTTTTATGATTCACTACTGCATTATTGCAGTAATCAGGTTTTCCATGAATCAGCTTTGTGAAGGGGGAGTTTGTGTAGGAGTTTCTGAACTGTCAGTTGTGTCATTTGTTGCGAATCTTTATCTAACTCTACAGAAGATCGCCCAGATTAACAACAACCACAGAATTAATAATATTAAGCTTAGTAATTGTTTGTTGCAAAAGTAGAACAACAACAATGTCAGCTATATGTTTTTTCCAGTGTTCTAAGAGACTTTGGATTCCATGGTCTCACATTAAAAATACAACAGAAAAAAAAACGTTTTGTTTATTTTGTCAGTGGACTGTGAGAAGAGAAGAGTTTCTGTGCAAATCTATCCGGATATCTATTATTTACACCTTCTGCACAACATCCTGGATGTTATGCTTGCACTGTTATTTTATCATTACTATTGTTCTTGTTAAATTTTTTTTTTCCAAGTTTCCAGAATTCCTTGACTCCAGTCTTGATGCAGTCCGAGTTGCTTCCATACCTCTTTGGGTTCTCCCGGTCTCTGTATTTTTCCCTACAAGCAGAGAGATATGGAAAAATTAACGGACATGTCCAAATAACAGACATTATATAATGTGATACTATCTAGTGCCCTGGATTTTAAAAGCAATGTGAACACCATCTAAATTCCTTTTTTAAATTTTTTTAAAATGTCCTAAAGTGAAACCCTTTCACTACAAGTATTTTAAGTTGACTTTTCTTTAATCCACGGTGTTCTGATGATGAAAATGTTGGTAGTTTACTTAAAAAGTAAATATGAATCCTTTTTTTTTTTTTTGCA
>NC_050533.1:7643095-7648199 GCF_002922805.2 Oryzias melastigma
ATTATTTTAGTGATGTTTGAACTAATCTTTATTTTTATTTGTTTGTTTTAGTGACCCTCACATCAGAACAACTATGAGTGGAATTCAAAACGGCACAAATCCTCAGATATGCAGCATTGGCTTTGCACACTGGACTTTCTCTGTGATTCCCATATACGTCATGACCATTGCCGTGTTGGGAATTGTTCTCAATCTATTTGTGCTGATGGTTTTCATCTTGCATAAGAAAGCCTGCACAGTGGCTGAGATCTACCTGGGCAACCTGGCTGCTGCTGACCTTCTCCTGGTGTCCTTCCTGCCTTTCTGGGCTGTCTATGCTTACAGATACTATAACTGGACTTTTGGTTCTGTTTTGTGCAAAACTGTCAATGTGAGCATTTTAATGAATGTCTACTGCAGCATCTTTTTCCTGGTTCTTGTTAGCATAGACCGTTATTTTGCTCTGGTGTTTCCATTGTCTCATGCTAAACTGCGTGGACCGGTCTGTGCCAAAGGGGCATGTTTCCTAGTGTGGGTTGCAGGATTTTTATTGAGTCTTCCTGCACTGATTTACAGAGATGTAATTCACCTGGGACCAAATGTTACAAAATGCACTGTAGATCCTCCAAGCACCACTACTTTAATTGATTGTATGATTTTTATATTTGGCTTCGTAATACCTGTTTCTATTATTTCTTTCTGCACTGTTAAAATACTCAAAGCTTTACGTAACAGAATATCCGAGGGATTAAATACTCAGAAAAAAGACCATAAGGCCACTACTTTGGTCTTAGCTGTTCTCCTAGCATTCCTTTTCTGCTGGGTCCCATTCTACCTCTATAAAATACCCTCTGTGCTCAGAGACAGACACATTTTAACGGACTGCACCTCCAAGTACATCTTGTTCATCAGCGGAAACATCTTCACCTACTTGGGTTTCTTCAACAGCGTCCTCAACCCCATCCTCTATGTCATTGTTGGAAAAAACTTCAGGAAAAAGGTCAAGGAGTTATTCACGAAAAGGAAAGGTGAACGCAGTGCAACTCTCAGCCGCTCCTCCATTCAAACCTTCCTGTCAAGGAGGATTAAAAGCTTAGATTAGATTGTAAAAACTGGATTGGCTGGACTTATTTACATGAAATGTGTTTCCAGCTATAAATATGATGATTTTGATTCAGTGTTGCATGTTTTTGTCTAAATAAAGACATTTCTTGTGCTTTTTTAAGAAAAACCTACTTTGACACTAAACACTTCAATGGTGTGAAGCTGTTGGCAAATGTAGAAGCAAGAATAGTTATTATAACTAATGTGAAGGTTGTTAATATATAAATATTTCAGTTTATTTTTCAATATATCGGTTTTTGTTTGTCATTTTTGTTATATCAATCTAAAGACAAATGTAAGGTTTTTTGTTGAATGTCTGTTTGTTTATGTCTATGTCCAAATTTTTGAAAGACCTTTAAAATCTTAATAAATCACAAGGAATCAACATAATAGTTCAAAATAGTTTTTGACATCAAGGGTGTGGCTGTTCCTAATTCAAATGCCTGATGTTTTCCTGTTTATGTTCTGTGCAACTTTCCTGGATACCAGACAAACTGCTCCATCTCTCACACCCAACAACTGTTTAAATAGAAAAGCTTTTAGCAATAACACTGCTTCAGGTTTAAACTAGATTACTACAAATATTACAGATGAAATCGATTTGAAAAACATTATGAAAGTAATGATGAACAACTATTAACACAAATGTCTTCCTCTTTAAGCTTTATAACACTCTTCTAATAGGATGTATGAGGCTTGTTAATGTATTTCAAGGGATTTTTTTCCCCACAAATTTGCTTTGAGATGATTTTATGGATATTATGGATAAATCCTTTAATTTGTCTTTTGCTATGTAAATGTGCAGTTTGTAACCTTTACTTCACTCATACTGGCTGATGCTTCTTTGAACTGAAATACACATTTGTATCAGAATACAACAAATAATATTGGATCCATGCAGGTTATGAAAGGAAAGAAAAATGTTTTGTTGATCTAAACTATTTTGCACCTCTTGATCACTGCAATTGTGAGTTACAATGTTCCTTTCCATATTTGTCTTGTTAACGGTCCAATGTTTGAAATCTGTGTTGTTGCTTTAGCTTCCTCTGAGCTGCAGATGAAATATTTTAAGTGTTTTTTACATGAGTCACTCTTGTGTTTATAAATCGCTAGAGTATCGTCACTAGTATACCAAAGCGCTAAATGTATTACACTTGGATATATTTATCTTGCATGTGTGCATCCCTGAACTCCTGCATTAACCTTGTTGGATATTTTACTCTGAATTGTAACAAAATGTAAACAAATAAACATTGTGCCTTCGTGAGAAACTTTTTGTTTCTGTCAAACTTTATACTAACACTCATCCTCTTACTGGCAACATTAGTCAGCAAATGGACTCAAAGCATTAATTGTGTCAATTGATAATAAAAATGTTGATCAAATAGACACTGAAACAGACTTGAACACTCTTGGGGAAGTCAGTGGACTTTGATTTCCGAAGAAAAATATTAATGCAAAAGGTTTGTGAGAAAAGCAATAATGGAAACAGATCATTCTTCTTAAGAAAATGTGTCTTTTGCCAAGCTGTCTTGCAATTATCACAGGAAGCCACCTTTTTAGGAATATAGTTATCAGTACACCGACATTTCTGGAATTTTTAAAGAACCGTTGAAAAGATCTAAGACAGAACATTGATATTTTTTATAATTTTGTTTGTTGGTAGAACATTTTGTTGGATATGCTCACATTTCAATAAGGGCAGATATTAGGAAGGTGAGTAAAAATGTATTTGTGTTACAGAAAATGTCAATTTAATAAGTCCATAATCTTTGGCAATTAGGGTCTAGGCCAGAGGTCTGCAACCTGCGGCTCCAGAGCCACATGTGGTTCTTTTAGCTCCCCATCATGGCTCTCTCGCTGAAGAAAAATAAAATAATAGTATTTTTTAAAGTAAGGATTACATGATTAGCATTATTTATAATCCCACTTTCAGTAATCTTGGTATTAAAACTTTCAAACTGTTGAGGACATTACTGCTTGTAGTTTTGGTATTTATAAACTTTGTAGTTTTTGAAATATAGAGCAAAATATGCCCTAAAGAAAATGAATGAAAAAGTCTTCAAATGTCAAAATTTTAAGTAGATTAGTGACAAACCTTTAAATAAATTCATGGGCTATGTTTTTATCTTTTATAGTGATTTTCAAATAAAATTGAAGTTTACCTAATATTTACATTTTTGACTACTTTTGACTAATTTAGTTTACCAAGAAATTTTAGGCTATTTTAGAGTTTGGGTTGTGGCTAAGAGCTAGCTTTTTTGGGCTAGTTTGGCCTCTACTGAGTTTTTATTTTTATGTTAATTTGGAGTTTAGCTTGTATTTTAGCAACATGCTAACCTTTTTGACTAATTTAGTTTACTGAGGAATTTTAGCCTATTTTGGAGCTTAGCTAGTAATTAAGCAACAAGCTAGCTTTTTTAGCTAATTTTGGATCTACAAAAGTAAAAAAGTAACAACGTTAAAAAAAAAAAAACATTTTTAGAGATGCTAGTTTCTTTTTATATTTTTGCTTTTTTGTGCCAAAAATTGAAATAATTCACATTTATTCCAAAAAAAAAAGAGAATGTAATAAATGCAAATTCAAATTTCTTAAAGGCTAAAGTTTATCGGCTCCTTCTAGGTCTTGATCAGTAGATAACTGTTAAAGGTTGCCGAGCCCTGGTCTAGGCCGATGACTTTTTGTGTGAAACTGCGACACTGATGAAGGTTAGAGGTCCGATCATTCCAAGATATCGCCCCAGGTGGAAAACAGGGTGGAAAAGGGCCAGTGAACTGTCTAGAATGCAGAGAGAGACAAGCATTCAAGAAATTAAAGGTAAAAATATGATGTGATTGGCTAATAATATGGTTATTTAGCTATTGGTTCAAAGTGAAGGCCTATTTGACAATGGGGATGTAACGACCCATAGTGCATGGAAGTGAGGTAGACCTTCTTTATTGAAATTGTGCCAAAGCTTCTCTTAAACGGTCTTCTTGTTGACACCAGTTCTCTGACCTTTCAGTCAACAATAGAAGTTCCAAACACAGATTAGAGATTGAAAGGGCTTCCTTTAAACTCCCGGCAATTGTTTTACTTAAAGTCAACATCGGAGTCAATTTTTTTACAAAGAAAATGCATAACAGAAACATTTAAGTTGAGAGTTTCAACTGCATCATTGGGTTTCCACTTCTTTAGAACTGTGGATCTGGAATTTGCTGGCTTGGCTTGAAGCTCATGCCCGCTCATGTCCTTGATCTATTCTTACCCCGGGAGAATCACTTGGCTTCTGCTACAGAAATTGTTGTCCCATGGAGACTCCGCTGAGAGGTTGCCCTACTGCCAGCTCAGTGGCCTTGTGGTAGAGTGTCCGCCCTGATACTCTAAGGTTTTGAGTTCAAATCCAGGCTGAGTCACACTAAAGACTTAAAAAATGAGACCCAATGTCTTCCTGTTTGACACCATGCCTAAAGGGGACTGATTGGGGAGCTAAACCACCAAATGTTTCCTGACCACAGCTGTGTCTGCAGCGCACCGCTCCCCAAGGGGATGGGTCAAATGTGGAGAACAAATTTCAAACATCCAGGTGTGTGACAACTAATGGAACTTAACCTATTCCAGACTTACTAAGTGCACATGTGCAATCCATTTCAGCCATTATGACCTGCATGCTTCATTGCCAATGCAAAGTCAGTCACTGTTGTGTTCCAGCCACTGACAACAATTTGGTTCTACTCAGATTCCATGGCCATAAAATTTTCTCACCAGAATTTTTAATAAAATGAACTTAAAATGAAGGCCCATTAGTAGATCTTTAAGCTTATGGGGTAAAAGATCTTTTTCCAGAGCAACCTTGACTGGCATCTGGGTATAGAGCTATTCACATCAGTTAGATGGAGCCAAAGTGCAATCATGCCCCCCCTTCCTTCTTTTGCCTCCCTATAAAAGCTAAATTAGACGAGGTACAGAGACGAGGTACAGAGACGAGGTACAGCACCTGACCACATGGTGCGCCGACAATAACCTGCTCATTAACACAAG
>NC_050533.1:7648245-7650483 GCF_002922805.2 Oryzias melastigma
TTGCCCTGTACTCGTACATGTGTAATGACAATAAAGTTGAATCTAATCTAATCTAATCTAAATTACCCCATATTTGTTTGCCAGGCAACTTGGGAAGTATTTCTCCCTTCTGCCCAGATTTGTTAGTGTACAGTACTTATTATTTAAGAGAGGGTCGGAGAGTGTCTTGGACAGGATGCAGAGAACGATTTTTCTCTCAACACTAAAAAGTTTTCTTTTTTTAGTAAGCACATTCTCAGCATAGCATGTCTGGGTATTTTGCTTTCTCCTCTTAATCTCTTTTTCCAAAGTTGGAGTAATGACACTTGGAGCCTGGTGCTACAACCAACCTTGCTTTCCTACTTCACCTTGTCTGGACTCCTTCAAGTAGAAACCTAATGTCTTGGTAACATGCACCCGTATGAGGGTTGACTAGTACAGGTTTTGAGTTCTCTCTGTCCATAAAAGGTCGTAGAGAGATGCAGGAAACTCATGAAACCATCGTACTCCCCTGTAGTACCCTGTTGCATTAAAGACCTACTGTAGTAGCCATGAATCAAACCATTGTATATAAATGAAGATGAATGAATATTATTTCTTGATCAGTCCATCACTTCATGTTTAGTATTGTTTGCGGTCATATTGGGCAGACAATCACCTGGTGTATCACATGTTTGTGGGCGGAGACATTTTGAGTCATTATAATTCACCTGTTATTTTGCACCTGTAAGTTAGAGGGGAGAGGGTGAGCTGGGTTGCCACATTTTTTGTTGATCGCTTTAACCCGCTTTAGTTGTCACCTTTTGTTGCCTTTTGACCATCTTTCTTGCTATTCTAAGTTCAATTATTTTTTAGTCATTAATAAAAGGCTCAAAGCATGACCCGATTCAAATTCATTTGTTTGGCGCGTCATACAATAACCGGACCCAGCGTCAGTCTCTCAGCGACTTTGGATTTTTGATGCAGTCGCTACACCTACCATTAAAACAGTGTGTTTGTACATAAAAGTTGGATTATCTTACAGTGTTGGACAATTGGAGCGGGTATAACTGCAATTTTGTGCTTCAGGTAAGAAAATCTCACTAGGTAGAATAGATCAATAGACATGCACTTTGAACTACCGTAACTCTTTGACAACAAAATTCCGAAAGTCCCTCATCAAACTGGAGAAATTTACATCTGTAAAGTCAGAATTTGCTGATTGATGTTAACCTCCATGACATGTTGCCTCTAGTAAATGATGGAAAAAATGAGCTTGAGACTCAGAGGAGAAAAGGGGTGGGACTTGACTTTCTCACTTTATTTCTCTATTAATAGTGTAAGGCGCAGTTAGATACAGAGGCAAAGGCAGCTGGTAAATAGACAGGGTTGATTGCTGGTTTCAGAGTTTGGTTTTCTATCAAGATTAAGATTTTTCACCCTTCAAGGTATGAAAGCCTCTTTTATTTTGTGTTTATTCGTAATAATTTAGTCTTTAACTGAACATGTGTTTCAAATAAAAAAGAGATTTAATATCCTGTCAAATTGGAAATGTTGATTTTAAATGACAATACATAAAACTGGGGGTAAGGGAGGGATTACAATTTCAGATAAAATGACAATGCAAGGGGAAAAAAACTACATTTAAAGTTGGAAAGAAGGATTCAAATCCACCACATTACTTAATCTATCTTTCTACCTGGTTTGGATAAGTTTGAACATGCATCACGGAATTTAATGATGCTTCTGTAAAAAGGATGTGGTTAAAAACTTCTCAATTTATTCAAATCAAAAAGACAAAAAACTGAAAAGGTTTGAAAAGTCAGTTTAGGTAAAAATTTCAAAAAGTGTGGTCTCAATACAAGACTGGATAGACCTATCGTACTTTGTAAATGTCAATGGAGTATTTTTAAAACGCATGTTTTACTTGTTGGAAGCTTTGCACTGTCAAAATACCTGTTAAGCTTTGACACCAGCTGAAAATCTAGTTTATAAATCTGCATCAATATATGCATAACACAATGGACAGATTCCACAATTGAATGACTGAAGTTTATTTACATAGAAACTACTAATATCTATGTTTTAAATAAATGTTAAGTTATACATAGAGGCAGGAGAAAACTTTAATAAAAAGAATATTACTTTGAAATAAGACATGCAGAAATGTTAGCATTGTATTTTTTGTATTATTGTATTTGTTTTATGTATTTAAAGTCAAACAAACCAAAACTGATTTTTGAAAAGGATTTTATTGATACCTTTTTTTTTTTTTTTTTT
>NC_050533.1:7650494-7678362 GCF_002922805.2 Oryzias melastigma
GGCATCATAACAACCATGGGTGGAATTCAAAACGGCACAAATCCTCAGATGTGCAGCATTGGCTTTGGTATTTTCCAGTCTGAATACACCCTAAAAATAACATTTGCAGAAAGTCAAAAATGTGTTATTTTTATTAGGTAATTTAAGTATTTAATGAATTGGAAAATGAACATGACATATAAGTACATTTGTATTATTTTAGTGATGTTTGAACTAATCTTTATTTTTATTTGTTTGTTTTAGTGACCCTCACATCAGAACAACTATGAGTGGAATTCAAAACAGCACAAATCCTCAGATGTGCAGCGTTGGCTATGCACACTGGACTTTCACCGTGGTTCCTATATACGTCATGACCATTGCCGTGTTGGGAATTGTTCTCAATCTATTTGTGCTGATGGTTTTCATCTTGCATAAGAAAGCCTGCACAGTGGCTGAGATCTACCTGGGCAACCTGGCTGCTGCTGACCTTCTCCTGGTGTCCTTCCTGCCTTTCTGGGCTGTCTACGCTTACAGATACTATAACTGGACTTTTGGTTCTGTTTTGTGCAAAATTGTCAATGTGAGCATTTTAATGAATGTCTACTGCAGCATCTTTTTCCTGGTTCTTGTCAGCATAGACCGTTATTTCGCTCTGGTGTTTCCATTGTCTCATGCTAAACTGCGCGGACCGGTCTGTGCCAAAGGGGCATGTCTCCTAGTGTGGGTTGCAGGATTTTTATTGAGTCTTCCTGCAATTATTCACAGGGATGTAATTCATCACCGGGGACCAAATGTTACGAAATGCACTGTAGATTCTCCAAGCACCACTACTCTAATTGATTGTATGATTTTTATATTTGGCTTCATAATACCTGTTTCTATTATTTCTTTCTGCACTGTTAAAATACTCAAAGCTTTACGTAACAGAATATCCGAGGGATTAAATACTCAGAAAAAAGACCATAAGGCCACTACTTTGGTCTTAGCTGTTCTTCTAGCATTCCTTTTCTGCTGGGTCCCTTTCTATCTCTATAAAATACCCTCTGTGCTCAGAGACAGACACATTTTAACGGACTGCACCTCCAAGTACATTCTGTTCATCAGCGGAAACATCTTCACCTACTTGGCTTTCTTCAACAGCGTCCTCAACCCCATCCTCTATGTCATTGTTGGAAAAAACTTCCGGAGCAAGGTCAAGGATCTCTTCATGACAAGTGAAAGAGACCACAGATGGTCTTTGATTCGCTCATTCTTGTCTAGAAGGATTAAAAGCTTAGATTAGATTGCAAAAACCTGTGGACTGCCTTCCACATGTTTACATTTTGGGTTTTTTCTTTTACTATAAATGAAGATTTTTAGGTCAGTGCTGCATATTTTTTTCCATAATGAAGGCATTTTATTTTTAACTAATCTCATTTAAAATGAAGTCTATATAATGACAAGCTACGCTTTGATAGTAAAAAACTCAAATGTGTGATTAATTTTTTTTTTTTTTTAGTTTAATTAGATATGGATAATCTTGATATAGCCTGTTGATATCTCTGTCAATGTTTTTTATTTTTTATTTTTTTTTCTTTTTTTATCTTGGGATGGTAAAACCACTGTAAAACTGCAGGATGTCTATAGTTTTAAGTGTTGCTACAGTTTTATTTTTACTCTTGTATATTTGACTGACTGTATACTTGTATAACACTGTTTAATGCAATCTGTCTCTGTCCACATTTTTCATGATCTTTACCCAACATTAAAATCTTAATAAATTAGCAGAAATAAGCACATTATTTCAATATGATTAAAATTCTTCAATTCTTCATTGTTGAGTTGTCCTGCTTACATTTTGTGTCCCTGGGTATAAGACATACATTTCCATCTCTCACACTCAGTTGCTGTTTAAATATGAAATGTATATGAATTAATATAATAAAAGTAATGATGAGCAACTATAAACACAAATGTCTTCCCCTGCACCAGCGGTTGAAAGTTAGTAACAATATATGCATTTCAATGAAGTCTCAAACCCCTTTAAACATATTCTGTACTTTGAAATATAAATACACGGGGAAAATAAGCAGCGTTGTAAAGACTAGTTTCAAAAGCATATTTCTAAGTTGTCTAGCTTATGAAGTGATTTGAAGACTGACCTCATCTTCTACTACAAACTGGAGTTTTTTTTGGTCATCCTACAAAAAAAATAAAAAAATAAAAGACAAATCAACATGTCAAAAGTCACCTAAGACAAGAGTAATAAATACAACCTCAAATGCAATTAAGGTACATCACAATTTAAAACATGTGGCTGAGGTAACAAAATAAATAATAGGTGTATGTGTGCATATATGTATCTGTACCCACACACACACATATATATATATCTTTAATTTTCAATTTACCAAAAGACAACATTGGCCATCCAGGTCACATGCATGTACATCCATCCATCCATCCATCCATCTTCTTGACCGCTTTGTCCCTTTCGGGGTCGCGGGGGTGCCGGAGCCTATCCCGGCTACTGAAGGGCGAAGGCGGGGTACACCCTGGACAGGTCGCCAGTCTGTCTCAGGGCCTCAATCACACACACATTCACTCTCACATTCACACCTAGGGGCAATTTAGAGTCACCAATTAACCTATGAAGCATGTTTTTGGATGGTGGGAGGAAGCCGGAGTCCCCGGTGAAAACCCACGCATGCACGGGGAGAACATGCAAACTCCACACAGAAAGGTCCCAGCCGGGATTCGAACCGGGGCCTTCTCGCTGTGATGCATGTACATCACTACTTTTAATTTTTTTAACACAACTTATAATTTTCAATTACTCATTTTTATACTGTTTTTTTTTAATTACAAAATTGTTTACGAGGTTTTCATTTCAGTAGTCAAAGAATTCCACTCTGTCACTCCTATAAACATAAAACCTCCTCGTCTTGTCTCACAAATATTCTCTGGAACCAATCTGTTTTTGATCTTCCACAGGGTCTCCACTATTACTACAGTATTTAACTTTACAAAATCTGGGAATTTAAGAGTGTTAGATTTGACAAAGAGATCATGGGTGTGTTCTCTTGGTCCTGTATGATTTATAATTCTATTAGTAAAGCTTTTACAAGTATTTCCCCACACCTCATTACAATAAAGAAGTTATGGGACAGTTAATGAATTATAATATATATATATATATATATATATATATATATGGTGTCTTTATCAAGAATATGTCTTACTTTATATAAAATATCATTATTTTAACTCATTTTTCTGCTTATATAATCAATGTGGGACTCCTAAAAATTTTATTTCAGAAACATTTTGAATAACAGCTTCATCAATTTCAATATTTCTGCTTCCATCATAATTTCTTGTTCCGAGAATGGTACATTCAAATCGTAAAAGTGTTTTGGTCAAACTTGTAAAAGTGTTTCAGGTAAATGTATTTTTGCTTTGTAGTTCCTGGCCACCATAGTTATGCTTTTTTTAGTTCCAACTTGTTTTTATATTAATCTTTTTTAGCCCTACTTATTATTGTTTTTTATCTATTTTTATGTGTTTTATACTTTGCTTCCACAGTTTTAGTTCTATATTTTAAATAATTCCTATACATTTGATTCTTTCTGCATGCTTTTCATAACCCTGGTGTTATCCTAGTTTTGTTGACAAATTTATTTGGTTTACTCACTTTACATGGGCAATTTTTATTACAAAGTTTAACATAATTTGTAGCAAATATTGTGCACTATACAGAACCAGATTTCATGAACTGCTTACAATTGTAAGTTTCTTCATTTGTATTTTGTATAGACATGTGCTGAAATAAATTGAAGAAAGTTCATTGCAGGAAACTTTGGGTTTCATGAGTTTTTCTCTTCCCCGAAGTCTGCTTAGATATACAAATGGGAATGTCTGGTCCACAGGGGTAAATGTTCTTCAGAAAATGGCTGTGATTTCCTCTTCACACCACTCATATCTGAAGGAGATCTTTTCTACTACACCATTATTGCCCTACTTTGCTCCTGACTCTCCACTCCGAATCTGAATTACAGATGCTGAACACGCGGGCAATCACAAAACATCCCTGGTGTACTGTTTTCAGGCTTACATTGTCTTCAAAAATGTGTACCGATTACACTTAACACTGTTTTCAGCATCCAGTCACACAACAAAGAAACACAGTCAGTCAGTTTGTCTTGTTTATTGAATATTTTGGACATAACAAGTAATCAAGAGATAAGATACAGATAAAAACAGGGGGAGACTTCAATGCAATTGTTGGATGATCATGGATTATTTGATTGGATGAAAAAGAGAACAAGAACTTGTAATTGTTTTTTTCTTCAGTAAGCTGGGTACAAAAAGTACCTCCTTCAAAATATGAGTTTTAATAAGGAAAAGTGACCTCTTGACCCACAAAGTAAAAATAAATGTATTTTTCCATTTATTTTTTATTTAAATTGTTTTTCTTGTGCTTTTCTAAATTAAAAAATAAAAAACATATTTTTGAGTGTTTGTCTTTCTCCCTCTTTTCTTTATTTTTTTTTCTGGATTTCCCCTTCCACGAGTACAACACATAAATAATGCATACTAAAAGATGTAAAACAAGACTGTTAAAAAAGTTTTAAAAAAATCTCAGACACCACTCTAACAGCTGTCTCTTTTATCTTTATTGTAAACAATGTCTATCCAATTGGGAAGTACCCAGATGAGTGGAACCAGTTGTGATTTTTTTTTTTGTTTTTCCTTCCCACATGCCCTAACTTGTAAGTGATTGTCATTTTTGTAGATTGTGCTCTTTACTGACAGATAATAACAGTCATGTCATCATCAGAACAGAAAGGTTGTCTCACAAAATAATTTATAATATTTATTCACATCCTGTAGGTGGATTTTTCATATAAAATCTTAGTTTTAAGTGTGTTCCAGAACTTTAAATAACAGGTGTTAAATTGAAGTGTTGTTTGATGGTAGCCTGCAAAACCCAACAGACAATAATGTGTCTGAAAAACAAATCCGATGATAAAATTAAAACAATTCATGAAAACATTAAACTACACAACAAGTTTGTCGATATATTTTTTTTAAACAGGTAATACGTTTTTTTCCCAGTCAAACATTGCTTGTATTGTCTTGCCCAATAAATTCTTGGCTGAGAATTTGTTTTTAAAAGCTTTCACGTGATTGAACAACAGTTGTATTGTGGTTAATGTTTCAGTTAGCATTCAAAAAAGAAAAAAAACATGCATTCTATTCATGTGACTTCTAACTTTCAGTTCATGAAAGGACAAAAGAATCACAGAGATTCAACTTTTGTCAAAACACACATGTGCAGAGCAGATGAACCAGAAGCATGGCTTGGTTCTGATTTTGATTATCTTCTGAACCCATTTAGAGACTCACTTTAATCATCTTTTGATTTATATTAAAAGCATTCCAAGTAGTCTTTTACTTATATGTAACCATTTTTATCCAAAAATCAAAAAACATGAGTCATTTAGGAGAGTTTCAACAAAGCAGCAGCAGTTTTGCTGATATTCTTCTGATTGTGTAGTGAATTTACGACAAATAGAGTTGGGCCTATAAACTTAATAGCCATTAAGTTTTGTGACAACCTGCATTTAAAGCCACTGGTTAGTATTTTTAATGAAAAGAAAAAAAATTGTCTGTATTTGAAAATAAAAAATATTTGTGACATTTTGTTACTATCTACGTTTCCATTACACATTTGCACAAAACTTTATAGAAATTTATAAAAATGTTGAAAAAACCCAATTTTGCATTTACACTGATTCCATTGAATTGTGATAATGCAAATAAACACAAACCAATTCATGAGATAACTTATTCAAATACACGGCGACAGCAGATGCATTCAAATTTCTGCCACTGCAATACCGCCGATCATCATCTTTTAAAGGATACGTCGGCGTCTTATTCAGGCTATGGAGCGACAAGCTGTGAGGCAGCCGCTATACAGATGAAGCGATTTTGGGAAATTGTAGTTGATTTTACAGAGGTGTGAATGCAACAATTCCTCATGGCACTTTAAACTTTTGATGTGTGACGCTGTGGGACCTCCAGTGGAGCCATTGTGTAGTGCCTTGATAAATGTGGTGTTTGGTTGTTGGTCAAGTGACTAATATATTTTTAAAAAGTGCTTAAAAAATGCTTTCGTTGCAGTTTTGCAAAATGTGTCATTTCAAAAACCACCTCATCCAAGCACAAAAACCTTTATTGATAAATGTGAGTTTTTTCAAAATTGACATGTTTCTATTAGATGAATTTATTATTGCAAATCCAATTTGCGCAATATCGTAGTCAATAGAAACGCAGCTACTATAGCAGACTTTATAAGTATTATAAAGTAAAATGATAACAAAATAACCACAAAGACGAAACAAGTCATCATAAAATAAACAATTGTAACAATGAAATATTCAAAGATAATGGATCCATCATCTTTCTTTTTTTAGTATAGAAATTATTATCAAGTTATTTTGACCTTTAACCTTTGTGCTATCCCAGGTATTTTGAGGTTTGGAGTGGCAGAAATGAAATCCTGTCCACCTTCATCCAAATTTTTTGTGGGATGGAAAGCACGTCTTGGGTCATCTGGACCCAACAAGGGTTAAAAAAATACTTTGAAGAAAACGCAGGAATAAAAGCAAGTTATGCTGCTATAGTAACTAGAGTAGTTTCAAGCCAAAAATGTTTTTGGAGGACTTAAAAAAGCTGAAAATATTTAGTGTGTGAGAAAGTAGAGAACAGCCCAGGAACACCACTATAGCATCTGTTTTCTGTGCCTACAGAAGGAGTTTGTTCTGGGACCATGGGAGATTCATCCGGTCCCATGTGAGAGATTTCTAACCCACACATGAAAGCGTGGAAACATTTGCGATGTGAGAAGTCATAAAGGAAAAAGCTCTAACACGACTTTGCCTTCCCACTTTGATCATGATGAAACGGGAATCCTCCTTATTGTTCAAACGTTGATGATCTGATTGCATTTGATTTGTTTTTGAAGTGTTTTGAGCACCCAGATAATTGCAGACTTTCTTTGATGATTTCCTGTCAGGTGCAACATTTTCTTTTCCAATGCATTAAAAAAACAAGATAATTTCAAGACTTTTGTACCAATTAGGTCACAATGTGGATACATATCAATTACTGCCTTTTTTTTTAAACATTTGGACATTAAATCCTCAAACTGAGCAGAATACCTAAGCTAAATAGTCAGACAGAAAAAGCACTAAAATTTAGCAGAATCCAAATTCTTCCCCTACTCCTACTTCTCCCTACTCCTCCAGGGGCGTATGTATGTATATGTGATAAAACTCTGCTTTTAGCACCGTCTTGGGACAACTTCAGACTATGGAAGTGCAGACAATAGAGTCATTCTCACTGAAAAAAAATAAGTTTTTAAATAGAAATTTTAAGTTTATTTTAGAACAGCAAAAGAAATTTGATAAAAATCTTCAAAACAGTGCAAGATTTTTGGCTAAAATACAGAGACCTTTCTAACAATTAAAGTTCTTTAAGACACTAAGTTAAAATATTAGTAGTATATTAATACTAACATTTTTTCTATAATTTCTGTTATCTAAATTATCAATATATTGGATTAGAGGCCTGTCATTCTGGTCGCTTAAAAGCTATTTAAATAATCGTCAACAGTATGTGAGAGTGAATGGAATAAATTCAAACATAAAAAGATTACTTTTGGAGTTCCACAAGGTTCTGTATTAGGTTCCCTACTTTAATTTTGTTCATAAATGATGTCTCCAACATAATTCTTTTTTTGTGTGTCTGCAGACAATACATGAATTTTCTACTCCTCTTCCCTTTCAAGTGATCAACTTGTGATTGATAATGTAGAATGTTGTTTTATGTATTATTACCTGATTGCTTGAAATAAACCATTTCATTCATTCACACTTACATTAATATTTACCTGAACTGATGGTAACGTTAAAAGAAGAAATAGCTAAGTTTAAACATTGGTTTTCTAAAAATAAGTTAGTTTTGAATTGAGAGAAAACAAAGTTCTTGATTTGTAGTTATTGCCAAACAGATTAAAATGTAATGCTAAATTTAAGCTAATATTTGCAAAGTAAGTGAAATAGCATTTCTTGGGGTTATTTTGGATAAAAAGTTAAAATGGAAATCTCACATAAATTATTTGAAAAAGACAATTGGCAAAGATGTTGAAATTCTTTATAGAGTGAAGGATTCATTTAAAAGTCAATCCTTATGCATGTAAAATTATTATTTTATTTTATGGTATTTTAGCTACTGCTTTGAAGTTAGTGGGGAAAAATACTCTGTTCATACAAAACCTTTGTTTCTCTTACAGAAAAAAGCAATAAGATGAATCAACAAAACAGACAGCAGAGAACACACGAATAATCACGACTGCCAAAGTTTCCAGATGTAGTTGACTCAAAACCTTTATTATTTATGTCAAAAGCTAAATTGAAAGCTTTCCTAAACATTAAATCATTTTTTTTCATTTGTTTCAGAGGATGTTAGCAACAAGAGGAAAAATAATTTCAAAGTCCAATTTACTGAAGATGAGTTTTTAAAAGTGATTTAAAATCATTAAAGGGAACTGGCAGACCTCACAGAAAAAGCGAGAACATTCCAGAGTTTAGGAGCTGCAGCTGAAGAGGCTCTGTCTCCCCTGGTTACAGGCCAAGTCCTGGGAACCATTAAAAGGATTTGATGTTCATATCTTAGTTCTCGATGTGGATGATAAGAATGTAAAAGTTCTGAAAGATATTAAGAATTTAAACATTCAAAGCCAGAAGTAAAATCTTAAAAACAATCTGAAAAGACACAGACACCCAGTGAAGAGAACATACAATTGAAGTGATGTGCTCACACCGTCTGGTCCTCATTAACAGGCGAGCAGCTGAATTTTGGAGCAGCTGGAGACGGTGGAGCAGAGACGGATCTATGCCACTGTACAAAGAGCTACAGTAGTCCAGTCTGGAAAAGATAAGAGCATGCATCACGCAAAGAAGATTTTTAAACCCGATAAGCAAAACCGCTTTTCTCTGTGACAGAATCATCTGATTCACAATGATTGCATAAAAGGGTTGAAAAGTTATTTTGTGTCAAAGAGAGTATGTTTTAGGTAACACCGGTGTTACCAGTGTTAGAGGTTATACACCAAATATGTCGTCACCAAATTGTCAAAGTAAAATCCAAATAAGTATTAACATTTTAAGAACTGTGTTCTCATCATGCAAACTTGGATGTTGTATTATAAAAACAAATGTTCATACATTTTTTCAAATGACAAATCATTCACACGCATAGTTTGATGTTCTTCAGGGAAAACCATGAACTTTGAGAAATGTTGCATTTGAACATAAAAAATGTAAATTCTTCCAACATCACAGAAATACAAAATCACTTTCTGTACCTCAACAAAGGTCAATATATTTATAGTGCGCTGTACTTTCCCACCCCTGTACTAGATCCATTAACCTCTTTATTTTCCTCATCCGAACTGGGATCTTGTTCAAAACTGTACAGCTGGATATTGCTCCAATATTGCTCATCCTTTTTGTTCTAATGTTAGTGTTGTAAAGGGCTGTGTAAACAAATGGATGATGGGAAGTGAGGGAACCTACAGGCCCCTCTACAAATCTCTGATAAACTACTGTTGTGCTGTGGAAACTATGTTCTAGAAATCGACTTTTCAATTTTATCTAAAAACGGCATAATCATAATGAAAAGACCACTAGGAAAGCTTTCAGAAAAGGTGATGGGAGTGAGAACTCCCATCATCCTTTGTTATGCCTAATCCTCTGTGTCTATTTTCATTGAAGCTGTGTGCTTTGTTATTAAATCCTTGGGTTTCTGTTACATCTTCTTCCCACATCTGGGTTCTCCCCTGCTTGCCTGACTGTGACAAAAACAAAAGTAAAAAAAAAAAAAAAAAAAATCAAATGTTCTTACAAAGACATTCATTGTTTTTCCAGCTGTTCGGTTTCTTTAAGCCGCTTGAGGTTTTTTTTAAAAGCTGTCTGAAACAAGACAGACTTGATCCAAGAACAGCAGCCACAAGCGCAATATTGAATAACTCTATAGGCCCACAATGCAAAGTCATATACCAACACCGCAAACACACAATTCTATTGCAAAAAAAAACAGTTCATAAATAACATGTGAGAAAAATACGATAAAATAAAGAGGATTAGCAGCTTAATTGTCTTAAAATTAGGGTGGGATCCTTTTTCATCTGACACCACCCTGCACTTTCGACAGCTTTACTTCTCCATATCTAGCCACAACTGTAAAAGGAGGATGAGGGTTGAAAGTAATGGCGAGAAGACTGATAAAATATTCAACAGAATCTGAGCTGAGTTTTCAGAGATGCTTGTCGATTTGTTGTGGCTAAGAGTCAGTGCACTGATTCCACTTTTTTTTTTTTTTTGGCTCCATCCTCCCCTCCATTTCATAAAGATTTTTTTCTGATTTTTTTTTTTTTCTTCGTTGACTCCTTCAGGTGCCTGTTCATTTCCCACAAAAATATCTAATGTTTGCTTCGAAACCTTTGTTCAGGCTGTGCGTTTGTTCTCAGAACTGTTACAGCAGCGGAAAACTGCAGGGAAATTCAGACAGGAAGAACGAAATAACAAAAAGAAAAAAAAGGCTTTTGTTTTCTGAATCCGGAAAGTCTCATAAATAATAAATAGTTCTCAAGAAACTGTTCTACCATCTCGGTAAATTAGGACACGGGGGAGGATAGATAGATTTGTGTTTACTTATTGTTTTATTACATTAGATAGGAGTTGGTATAAGCCAACTGAATAGTTTTTTTGTCATTGTTACTAACATATTAGTACATTTAAAAAAGGATTGCTTAAGTTTTTTCTGGTTGTTTTGAAATACACAAATCATAGATCAAATTAAAAAAAAAGAAAATACAAATTTGAACCAATTTATGGGCAAGAGGAATCTTTGCATTTGGTGTTCTGTCATGTTTTGTCCTCAGCTCTAATGGTTTCATTTTGAGTTATTCACATCTATTTCTGTTTCAGGTCATTGTCCTTTGGTCTATTTAGGTTATTGGTAAGAATGTAACAATTAATTGATTCATAGGTTTATATTTTTAACCTTGGGATGGGCAAACTTTTTGACTCAAAGGGTTCCAAAATTTGTCAGAAGGGCCGGACCAGGAGCAGATGCAAGGTGTGTTTAGATAATCAACCTCATAAGAGAGAGAAATAGCATGGAATCTGAATAAAAAGCATGTCAGGAATTAATATATGTTATTTACAAAGAACGTTTAGGAATTTTTATTTAAAAACAATGACTTTTCTTTTTATCTTAGTGCCAGTTGCACCAATAGGTTGATGTCCCCCACGGAAAAATGTGAACTTAGAGAAAAGCTGCATTCATGTGGTGTTGGAATGATTAGAAAACTGATTGTCCGACTCAAAAAACACACGTTTCCATCAGAAAAACAACAAATCTTCACACACTACATGAATGCAGAATACATTTCTGCAAAATAACAAGGATCAATGTATTTTCTGTGTACCATTCATGGGGAGTCGGTAGTTGTTGGTTTTAGCTGATCACATTTCTGGTTTTCATGCTTTTATTGCTACTTGTGTAGCGTTTTGTCATGTTTTAGTGCTTTTGGCTGGTTTGTTTTTTATTTAATTGTATGATCACTTTGGCTATCATATAAAATCTTGTTCCTCTTTATTACTGTGAGAACAGTCTGTTGTGTGCGTGTTTGTTTCTGTGAACATTCTAATGACATGCAAACAACGCTTCCTGGAAAACTGAGGAGTTCTATTTTTGCTAGTACCTCTTTCTTTGCTCTTACAACAAGTAAAAAAGCAGTCACTATTTGTTGAAATATTTAAAAATGTTGAATTTATGTATTTGTATTTATTTTAACATTTTTATTTTTTTTTTAGAAAACAAGAAATGTTTGGCTTTTATCATTGAAAAGTATCAAATTCAAATGCAATACAAAGAAACCACTGATAGTATTTTTGTTTTCTATTTTCAGTATGTGTGTCACTTCCAAACCTGCTCCTCCAGCTCTAGTATTTGCATGTCTTCGCTCGTGCCATATTCCACACCAGAGCTCCTGTTCTCATTCAGAGACGGACTTCACAGGATGAACACCACCGTGTCCGACTGGACGGCAGAAAACTGCACCATTCCCTCTTCGGTGGACCGGCAAATGTATCCAGCTGCCTATTCCTTATTCTTTATTGTGAGTTTTCCAGCCAACCTGCTGTCTCTGTTTGCAGCCTGGCAGCTGATGAAGAAAGGGAACAACATTGCGGTCTACCTTGTTTTTCTGTCTATCTCTGACTTACTTTACACAATAACTCTGCCGGTCTGGATAGAGCAGGCCTTAAGGAGGGACGTTCATGGCGGTCTGTGCAGCACCGTGAATCTGATCATGTACAACAGCTTTTACGTTGGATCCGGCCTCCTTTGCTGCATCTCTGTTGATCGCTACTTGGCAGTGGTCTATCCTCTCCACTTCCACTGGGTCAGAGAGGTGTGCACAGCAGTGGCACTGAGCACAGCTGTGTGGATTCTGGAGGTCGTCGCCCACATTCTCCTGCTTTTCCACATGGGGGCGCTAAAAGCTTCACTATGTCTGTATGAGCAGCACATACCTATAAAAACTGGAGCTGCTCATGTCTTCCTCTTCAGGATCATCGTGGGATTTCTGATCCCTGTTGTCATCATGAGCTTTTGCTTCCAGCAGATCATGCACTCGCTCCAGCAGAGTGTGTCCATCCTGGAGGAGGAGCGCAGAAGAGTCTGCCTGCTGCTGCTGCTGCTCCTCCTGACCTACATCGCCTCCTTTCTGCCCTACCAGACAGTGATGCTGCTCAGGGCCACGCTGGAGCCCGGCAGCTGCGAGTGGGCCCAGCTCCTCAGGGGCGCGTACCTCGTCACCTCAGCCATGACCACCCTGAACAGCACACTGGATCCAATCATTTACTGCTTGATCAATACCAGCGCCAGGACGGAGATTAAGATATTTGTGGAAAAGGGGAGAAAAGTTTTCATGAGAGAAGATGAGGAGCAGCCAAATAGTTCCATAGAAATTAGAGCAATTTGCTGATCATTATGTGCTTGTAAATCTGAATGAAATTAATAACTTTAGGGAAAATTCAAACGAACGTCTTGTTTTTTTATTCAGATTGGTGACTTCTCCAGAGTATCCACCAATGTCTGTAACTTTTCTCAGGAGGAAGTCACTATAATGAATGAACAAATCTCTCGTGCGCTGGGCAGTGACTGGCTTTGTTGTGAATGTAATTGTAGTTTTTGACTCAAAGGCAATCAAAAGTTCTACTCAAGTAAAAGTGCAACTGTGTTTGGTAATATATCTTTGTGCCAATGTGGATAAAAATGAGTACTCTGAGTATTTACTTAACTAAATGGAGAAAAAAAAGCAAATTAATAGAGTAATCAGAAAGATGATTTTGAAGGTGATCCATCTGTTATTTTACTTAAAAACTTTCATTTTAATAGTGAATATAAATAATCTCTTGGTCTCAGAGTTAACAACAGTTCAGCATTAAATGTTGCTTCCCATTTTTAAAAAATAGAAATACTGTGCTACAGAAGAATCCAGGAATAGGTAAATGTAACCTAACATAATCCACCTTTGGTCATAACTTCAGGTTATTGTTGGGTTAATATTTTCATACAAGATACTTCGGTATTTGCATAAAACAAATGTTTTTAGCCGAGGACAGTACTTAAATACTCTACATCATGGCATTTTAAGTCAGAGTAAACTATATCCATAAATATAAAAATATATTACCTTTGGCACACTAAAGAACACATTTGAATGAAATATGAATTATTTTTTAATTTCTGAGTCATACACTTTTAATAAACCTAAAAGCTCAAAAAAGTTTATGATATAGGCACCTTAAAATAATGTAATGTTATTTGTTGAAATTTGCTGCAGTTTTTTTAACTAAACGAAACAATGTGTTCTTTTAATGTAAAACTCCAAATTTCTGAATATATTTTTGGTCAAAACAGCAATATAATATCAGCATGACTGTGCTATAAAAACATCCCTGAAGGGAATATTTATGCAATGTCCTTTTTTAATTTAATATAATCCACTTTGTGGAAGTTTATACCACTATCCAATCATGGAAAAAAAATTCTAGTTAACAGGATTTTTTTTCAAGAAAGAATTGTTTGTTTTTTACTGTGAAATATTGTACAACTGTTTAAAAAAGTGGCTATACCTTGAATTTGAATGTGAAAGGGATTTTTATATATATATATTTATATATAAATATATTTTTTTATGAACATGTTCATTTTAATCTCCAATTACTATAATGCTCATGATTAAATGATCTATTAGTTGTTGTTTTGAATTAAAATCATTGAACCAAAGCTTCTGTCTTTAGTGTTTTGTGTTTGTGAGCAGAAAAACTGGCAATGTTGCTGGAAAAAACAAAGTGATGAAATACCCTAAATTAAATGGCTGTAAATAAATAACTTTAGTAAACAATTATCCAGGGGTAAAATAAAACAAGAAGCAATACCTGAGCCAATGCAAAGAAACAACAATAAAAAGCATCAAGAACTATTAAAAAAAAGATTAACTATAAACATTTTATAACTATTTTATTACCTTTTCTAATTTTGTAACTGTAAATGTTACATACCGTAAAGAGTGAAATTACATTACCTTCATGTAATAATTTTAAACTAAAAAAAAAAAAGATTTTACTAGCAAGTCTGCCACCAGTAAATTACCATAAAGTTGACAATAAAAAGTTGTGTAGCATTGTTACCGGGTAAAATCTGACCTCGGTTGACAGGTTTTTACCGTGAAAATGAACGCTCGTCTTTGTTAATTATGAAGACTGACATTGTATTTTTTATGGGATAAATTTGATATTCCTTCAAGTAAAATTATGATACAGTTTTTAACAAAAAACTATAATAATATGACAATTGCACTTATTTATTAATATGATTTTTTTTTAAAGTACCACTGTGTATTCTGGCAACCTTAGCTGCCAGTTTTCTACCATTAAAAAAACAAATATATATGATCATTTTATAGTGTTACACTCTTTTTTAAGGATAAATACATTGCTATTTGTTGTAAAAAATAAAAAAATAAAAAGGAATATTCGCCAAAAACATTTTTTACTTAATACTCTTTTTTTCTTTTTCTTCATCCCTTCACATCATGGAGTCTGTATGCTTCCAGCTAAAAAATGGAGGCCAATTTTTAAAAAAGAAAAAAAAAACAAAAACATGGAAACTACTTATTAAGTTTAGTCCATAATCCAACAATGGTAAACTGACACCTATCATACAAGCTAACAGAAACCTCAAACTAGAAGAGGCATTTTCTGTCAAACATAAAGCTAGAACGTGTTTGCTTCTGCAGAGCTGCAGGATGAATAAATAACAGGCTGTGATCACACAGTGACATGGTGCTATCATAACATCGTTCATGTAACAAATCTGTCATCGCACTTCTAAATATGGTTTATAAATAGGGCAATTATCCAGAGAAATTGTGTTCCTAAAAATATGATCAGACATGACACAGTAAAAACATTTACATAACATAAATGTTGACTTTTTTGGCTTGTGAAGTATTTAGGTTATGAATGCTTTTGTGAACACTCAGAAAAAAGATCAAATATTTTTACTGTTAATTTTTCTAAGTAATAGACTCTTTAACCAAGAGAACTGAATAGGCACTAATACTTGAGAAAAAATTAAAAAAGGCCAACAAAAATAAACAAATAAATGTGATTTGTTAGAATGAGTTCAGTGACTATTTTACATGATTTATTAGGTAAAATCGTAAGAAAATATATTTTTTTAAAAATCCATGCCACAATATTTTTCAAATATTTATACATAGATAAAAAATCAGCACTAACATAAAATTTGGTTTTTGAAGGTTTATGTTAATATGTAGAAAAATGAAATAAAAAACAAAACATTATTACAAACTGTCCGTCAATCTCAGATGGATATCTAGAGCCCTCTAGTGGACAGTTACGACAATGCATTGAGTTTTCTGAAAAGTTTTTCTTAGTTCTGACAAAAAATACTTTTATTTTGCTAAGTAATTTTTGTTTTTTAAATTGCATTGATAATTTAATGCATGTGAGACCGGGTTTTTAAGATTTTTATCAAAAGTTTGTCTCATTTTTTACTGTCAAATAAAACACAAGTCATGACAACTATTCCATAAATGAAAAATAAAGAAAAACGGGAAAATTGTAAAAAGAGATTCCTTAACAAACAACTTAGAGCATTAACAAGCATTACTAATGTGCTTATAATGTGCTAATGTGTTTATAAGATATTCATTAGCATCGGTTGTCTAACTTACACCTTATAAAGTGTTAATAAGATTAAATAAATCAAACTATTTTATAGCACTTTTCCAACTTTTGTTATTCAAAGTTTGTTACATAGAAACATAGGTATTTCTTTATAATAAGATTCTTAAAAAGCTTTATTAACAAACGTTATTAATGTGCTTATAAGATGTTAGTAATATATTTATAAGCACAATAAGCCGAATAAAGCTTATAATCATGCTTAGTAAAATTCCATTTAAAGTGAGACCATTGTCTATGAAGGCCATAACAATAAACTGCTTATAAATGTATCTTTGTCAACATTATATTGAGTGTTTTGCAGCACCTCAACTAAAGTGTTACCAAAACATATTCAAATTTTACAAACAAAAAGCAAGATATTGCAGAAAAAATGTGTTTTAATAGAATAAATAAAATATTTTAAAACATTAACCAGCACTGTTATTGTGTTTATTAAACATTTATTAGCATTGATGAATGTCTAGCAAATTCCCAATATTGTGTTAATGAGCTGCATATAAAGATTTTTGTGTTAAAAAGCTCCCTAATAGATATTTTATTAGATTTTTTAATAGTTTATTGAGCGTTTTGTAGCATCTAATCGAAAGCATGACCTGTATTTTCATTCTCATAATGCATATTTATAAATTGCTTATAAGCAATTGACTATCTAATTATTAACTCTATTTGTTAATAGAGTGTTTTGCAGCATCTAATAAATAAAACCGTAGAGTTCATTCATTCCAAACTTTGACTAGAATGAGTGGCTAGAGAAAAAAATATAGTATTGACTCACTTAGAAGGTTACATCATGATATCACAAAATAAAGTGATATCCTTTATCTGTTTTTCCAACTTTAGATATAATACCGTATTTAAAGGCTATAAGCTGCAGATCTCTATGTTGAAAAATTAGATATTTACTGGATATACAGAACAGAAATGTACATGTATGCTCCTGCGGCCTCCAACGTCTTATCTTAGATTCATTGACGCTAAGCTAGCATGCAGAAGCACGGTTTCTTTCCTAGATAGCACGCTCGATGGCCTTCAACTTAAAACTTCCATCATTTCTTCATGTGGCATGATGAAGAAGAGAGGATTTGAAAATAATTAGTAAATTAGTAATAATAATACTAGTATTTTTTCTTTCTGTAATGTTTCGTTTATCTTATTTTTGATTCTAACTCTGGTTAGAGCGCCCCTAGTGGTGGAAGAAGAATCCACAGAATAGTGGATCCTTTGTACAAGCCGCATGGTTCAAAACTTAGGAAAAAAGTAACGGCTTATAGTCCAGAAAATGTTTTTTTTAAAGGTTTTACGTTTGTTGTCTGTCAACAAGTTATTTTGTAAACTCCATACTTTGTGGTATATTTGGTTCAGCAAAGAACTTAATAAACTATTAACTAAGAAAGATGATTTATTTACTAAGCAGATTATTAGCATTAACAAATGTTACTACTTTGCCAGGCAATGCTAATAAATGACTTATAAACACATTAGTAATGCTTTATAATAGTGTGTTGTGGAATTGTATTCAAACTAAATATGCAAACGTGAATTATCATGAATCTAAAAATGTATTATGAAGGAACAGCAGGTGTTCACTCGTCTGCCGTGGACCTGCAGTTCCATCCTGAGGGCAACAGTCAAGCCGGCGATGTTGCTTTTTAGAAAGCAGTGAGATGTGAAAATGCCTTTGAGGGAAAAGTGGACTTTTTGTTATTTTCCACAGATTTCTATTTTCTGCAAAGCCTTTTTTTTAAATCTGAACCATGTGAGAAGATTGAGGTTCTTGCAGAGATAAAAGCAAATATGAGGAGACTACTTATGTTATTACATAAGGTGACGCATCACCGTAATGTCAGTAAGAGAACAAATATATTTTTACTTTGACATGAACACGATTTTTTAAATATTGTCAGCTGTGAAAGATTTGGCCTCCCACACTATTTTCCTGAGGTTTCTACCCTCCGTCACACTTTAAAGGCTTAAAAAGGACATGTTCATCTTCAAGCAGGTGTTTGTCACGCCTCTCCCCTTCATGTTACATAATATGCTTCACTTAACCCTCAATAACCTGCAGCAGAAGCCCACCTCCATGCCCATCTTCTCTCCTTCCATTCCCCTTGACTCGAGATGTAAAGTGTAATCTCTACGTTTTATAAATAGTTTGGAAAAAAACATGATCAGATAAACTACCAAATTTGAGGCTGCAATACTCATGAATATCACAATGAATGTATTCAAATGATAGGGTATTTCTATTCGCAGAATAAAGGTGCAATTTCAGAAGTTATGCAATAATGAATTTCCAAAAACTCCACTTAATGTGTTCAAAAAATGAGCTATAAAACAAAATTTTATTGATCCCAGAAATACATTTCTGACATCTAAAATAATAAAATAAAGGTCAAAAATAAAATGAACAATAATGTGCATTATTAATCTTTTTAGACTGGTTTGTAACCGGATCCTCGGAGCTAGGAGGAGGTGCAGACGAGTGCTGCAGAGAGAGTCTAACCTGTCATGCGTGCAGGGAAACAGATGGTAAAATATTGCAGAATTGTGCGTAAAGATATTATGTAAGACATTTTTAATCTAAACTGCTCAAAAATATAATGTGTTTATTGCTGTGATTTAATAAACGCTACACTTTATGCTCTGTGCATCCTTTAGGGGCCACTTTAGTAAAAAATAATAATAAAAAAATCGGATTTTCTTTTTCTATTTGACTCAAACAAAAGATCATTTACAGGAGTCATTAGAGAAAAAGAGGAGTGGAGCCCATTAGAAGCATCACAGTTGAAACTCCATTTGTAGTTATAGTGATAGAAAATTGTTTCTGGGAGAAAATATTTTTTTTCCATTTATGTAAAACACCCTTTCCATGCAATATATAAATAAGATGTTTACTTTATTACCCTTTTTGAAAAATTTCTCTCTCCACCACACTGTAAAAAGTGAAATATTGTATCAAGGAGCAAAATTTCTATAATCTGTTATATTTAAAACGATTAATTTTTTTACATTTAAAATTTTTATTTAATGGTTTACTCAACTTAAAAATTGAATTTGATAAAAACTAACATTTTTAAATGCAACAAATCACCAAAGTTTAGTTAACTGACCCAATGTTTCACTTTCTTCACTACAGATGAGTGAACAATCAAAATAGCAGGCATACCACTGCTTGTTTGAGCTAGAATGACCGTCAACTTGTGCTTTAGTCACATACACCTTTAAAGTAGACAAGAAAATCTATTTAAATGTTAAATTTTAAAACTGTAGCTTTGATATTGCTCACCATTTTTGTTGCATCGCTAATGCTAACTGTGAAGGGATGTAAGCTAGTGGGAGAGAGTGTCAATAAAGGAATGATGGGTAATGAAAGCAGGCTCACTCACAACTCTGAGGCAAATTTTGAAGGAGCTACTGCTGCTCTGCAGAAACTATGTCCTAGAAAGCAACAGAGGGTTTTGATTTAGCCTAAAAATCATGTTTAACTGGGAGCACTTATTATTATTTTAACCCTCTCTGGGAAGGCGCTGCAAATTTGCAACAGCTAAATGCTAGCATAATGCTAGTTTTTTCTAGTTTTGTTAGCTTTGTTACATTGTTTTAAAAAGAAATATCATATTCGAGTTATAGTGGTCAATTATCACGCAGGGTCAATGTTGCAAAACTGCAACATCTCCAAACTCATTGCATGTGAAAGTCTCTCTCAAAATAAGTCAGAATTGTATAATACTAGTCCATATTTTACCCAAATATCACATTATTTTTTGTTATTAAAACTGAATTTGCCACTGAGAGAGTTAAAAGAGTCAAGACAAGTGTCAACTTGTCCTATTCTGTTCTCAATTTCAATGCAAACGAGGGATTTCAAAATTAGTGCAGGACCCTTAAAGACTGTAAGCTGCAGAGGGAGGCAATTTCCCATCAACCACCATGTTTAAACGTCAGATTTTATACACCAAATCAACATATGTACATTCTGGTTTCAACAATTTCTCCAATTAATGTTACTTTATTTGCTACTCAGGACACGAAATACTGTGTGAATGTGTGTGTAGGAAGGTGTATGGACTCACCCCGATCTGTGTGTGGGTAAATCTTGATTTTTAGACTTTTTTAAAATAATTATCAGGCATATCCGTTTTAATAAAGTGGAAAATTTCACATTTTCACCAGATATTTTCACAATCTAAGTTCAAAGCGGCTGATAAGAAAACTCTGATGACCCAGCATTCTAGCAGCATTTAAACGCATCATTTATGGATGAATCTTGGAGACGTGAAAAGAGTCTCACATTAGATTTGTGTGTAGGAAACAATTTTTAAAAAATATTTGGGTGTATAGTTATGTATAGTTTTTTCATTTTGTATTTTTACTATTTATTCACAAAATGTATTGTATGAGTTACAAATCAAGAATTAGGCAGATCCAAAGTTATGCACAAAAATTAAGTATTACAAACGCACAAATCCAAAGTTAAACAAACAAATCAAAGTGAGTCTATTTCCTCTCCATATATTTCTTTCCATACAAAAACTCAGATATTTTCTGTTTAATAGAGCTCAAGTTAATGCAAATTTTTCATCTACGGATGACATTTCTAACCTGAATATCCGCACATTTTTTTTCTGATAGTCCAGAGAATATAACTATAATTAATACTAGCTTTATAAGTCTTTGCGTCAAACTGAGTTTTTTCTTTACTTTTTTCTCTGGCGTGTTCCAATGACTTTGAAACCTCCTGCTGCTTTAGGTGCTGCCAAATATCTTAATATATTTGATTTATGACCGTCTTATTTTTTTATTTTTCAACCATGATTACTTCCTGTCTCTCCTGGAGTCCCTCACTTGTCAAACCCATTAAGGTGATTTCTGGTTTCTCTGCTGCTACATTTCATGCTGAGCACGCTGTGCTCCTCCGGGCCACCGTCTCACACTTCCTCCAATCTTTCCTCTTCCTGTCACTCTCAGAACTTTCACACTTCTTCACAACTACTTCCACACTCTGGCAGCAACTTCTCTTTTGGAACTCTGAGGAAATTCGCTATGAGGTTAAGAACAACTGAATTATCAAATAATCAACCCAAACCCATTTAATGTTATTACTAAATGTTGAACTAAAAAAAAAAAAGTTCAAAAATGTAAATTTTGTAGAAAAGTGGTGCAGTATAAGGACAAATAAGGAGCTTCCTTTTGATTGATTGTTTAGTATTTGATTTTTAACAAAATAAAATTAAAGAAAAAAGCATAAATAAATGTGCATCCAAACTTGTTTCTTTATTAACCTCTGACTGTGATTAGATTAACCTTTGATTTTATCATGATCTAATTTTGTTGCTTAGACAATCAAAATGGAAATGAAAGGATCCAATCAGTGTGAGACAGGAATTATTGTGAGAAACGTTGGGATAATGTAAGAAAAAACATCTCTATCATGCAGGGATACACTGCTGGATGTTACGGTTGTGTCCTCCACACATATTCACGTCACAACAAGCTTGTTTTCTGTGTTTTGACCAAAAAATTGGGTTTTAGTGCAACCATTTAAGTAGCGCATCCGCGTGAATAAAGTTACACAGATACGGCTAATGAGTGTTTTGATCCTCAGTGAAACCTTCCATAACACTGATTCATGGTCGTTTTCAACAGGCTGGAGAAAACCTGTTCCAATCCATCTTCCAGATCCATTTACATCCGATTGTAAATTAAATTCATGCCCTTTAAGTATCCCTTAGAATGATCTCGCTAAGATTAGGATGTGTGCCCACGCAAACTGTCAGCAACTGCCAATGAGACTAACAGGCGTTTCCTGATGGATGGCATTGTTAGCGATTTCTTAACCATCTGTGTGCCAAAACGTGAGAACGCTTTGCAGGATCTAAAGCTGAGTGAACATAGTTTTTGTGGGGAACAGACTCAAGTGAATCAAACAACCAGAGTGAACATGACCTGCTTGTTGAGTGGATAAGTTGGAGTCACATTACATCCCAATAGCTCAAAAAGCCCGGAACTCTCCATGGTTTAGTAAAAGAAGCCTCAGGGTTATGAGACTGGACTCTATTTAAAAATGCAATCAGACAACAGAAGTCAGCTCCATGTGGGCAGAGAGAGCCTTTAAATCCCAGCATTTAGCAACATGTAAATGGACATCCTATGATTTTGCAAGTTCTCCCACTTAGAAATCTTGGGGGGGTCTGAACTTTCATCTTAGGGACATGTTCACTAGGAAAAAATGTGGAAATCATATTGCAAGATTTTTGATGAATAGTTTGTGAGCTATTGCTTCAAATACATATTTAAACACATGTCTATCAGCTTGAATTCTGAGCCTCAACAGCCTGTCCACCCCATACAATCAGTAAGACTCCAACTACTATCATGGCCAGGACCAAAGAGCTGTCAAAAGACACCAGACACTAAATTGTAGACCTCCATAAGGCTGGAAAGGGATACAGGTCAATTTGACAAGTAGCTTGGCGAAAAAAGACTCACTGTTGGAGCAATTATTAGAAAATGGAAAAAGCTAAACATGACTAGGACTGGGGCTCCATGCAAGATCTAACCTTGTGGGGCCACAAGACTCAGCCCAGAACGACACTTGGAGCTGGTCAATGAGCTGGGACCACCGTTTCCATGGTTACCGATCATGAAATCATGCATGCCACAGAAGGTCCCCCTGATTAAACCAGCACATGTCCAGACCAATCTTAAGTTTGACCATTTGAATGATCCCGAGGAGTCATGGCAGAAAGTCGTGTGGTCAGATGAGACCAAAATAGAACATTTTAGTCTTAATTCCAATGTTTGCAGGAAAAAGAATTATACCATCCCTATTGTGAAGCATGGGGGTGGTAGCATCATGCTATGGGTTTTTTCCCCGCACATTGGACAGGATGACAGTATGTATTGAGAGATTTTGGGGAAAAACTTCCTTCCCCCAGTTAGAGCATTGACTTCCAGCTGGGACTTCCAACATGACAATGACTCGAAACACACAGCCAGGATGACCAAGGAGTGGCTCTGTAAGAAGCATATCAAGGTTCTGGAGTGGCCTAGCCAGCCTCCAAACCAGGACCCAATAGAAAATCTTTGAAAGGAGTTCAAACTGTGTTTCTCAGTGATAGCAGAAACCTGACTGATCTAGAGGAGATCTGTGTGGAGGAGTGGGCCAAAATCCCTCCAGGAATGGGTGCAATCCTGGTGATAGGACTATAGGAAACGTTTGAGCTGAGGAATCCCAAACAAAGGCCACTGTACCAAAAATGTACATAGATTTTCCCAAGTGTTCAAATACTTATTTGCAGCAGTAGCATACCAATAAATTATTTAATAAATAATATAATGTGATTTTCAGATTTTATTTTAGATTATGCCTGTTATAGTGGACATGCATCTAGACACCTCCATGATTGCTCCTTGTTTTTAATGGATTTTTAAGATGAAATGTCTGTGGGAAGAAAACATAAATATATATAATACAAAATTCTTACTTTCACTTTATAACTTACAGCACTAAATATTCTCCCATCCATCCTCTAGGCTCTGAATCCCTTTTAGAGTCACAGGGCTGCTGAAGCCAATCCAGCATTTGTTGGGTAAATTGCTGGGTCAGGTACACTCTGAACAGGTCGCCAATCTGTTGCAGGGCCAGACACTCACATGCACACTTACGTCCAATTTTGTCACCAATTAACCTATGCAGCAGCACGTTTTTGGTCTGTGGGAGGAAGCCGGAGAAAAGTCTCACATGCACGAGAACATGCAAACTCCACACAGAAAGGATTTGAAGCAGAGCCTTCTTTCTGTGAGGCAGAGGCGCTAACTACTCCTCCTCTGTGCAGCCTGCACTGAAAATCTGAAAGAGAAAACATTTTTGGCTGCAGATGATTGTTCGATAATTTATTCATCAGCATTTTTCACAAGAAGTTTTTCTACTGTCTCTGAAAGCTAACCCAACCATGCAGCAAAATTTGTGTAGAAAAATGTTATTTTTAAGCATTAAATTTTATAAAAGCATGAAGGTGATGAAGAAGTCTGCACTGAACTTTAAAAAACTAATTATTTATTTAAAAACAGCACACCTGAGATCAACTGTGACAGTTTTTCTCCTTTTTTTGTCAGCTTCCACAGCTGTTGATGAGGCGTTTTTCTGAGAATGAGTCATAGGAGCAAAAACTTTTTAACAGGTCTTTTGGTTGAATTATTTTGTATTGAACTTGTTAGAAAAAAGGTGGAGAAGCAAATGCAAAGAGCAGTGTTTATTTGTTTGTTTTTTTACCCTAGCAGTCCAATCATAGCCAGAACTATTTACATATGTATTCTCTGGGCTCCTTGGAATTGCCTTTGCTATTGGTCTGGATCCTGTAAATGAAACTGATAAATTTTTCAGACATAAGCAAATAGACAATCAAAAAGACTATAAACCCCCTGGAGATAAACGATTTGAAAAGCCAGCGAGAATGGAATCCCGTGGATATTAATCAGGAGGCTTGGAGATAAAGATGAGAAGACAAAGCAAGTCAAGCAGGTTGAGGTCACTTTCACCTTGAAGCGTCTTAATGCACACATGTGCACACACACACTATAACAGGCAATTTATGATTATCCCTTAACTGACCTGTCTCCCCGGTTAATAGCCTTGATAAACGTGTCATCTGAATTTCTCTCATTTTCACCGGTTCACACGTGACTCAGAGTCTGAGAGATGGACGAGAGACCTTGAGATGAAGCCTCGGTTTGCATGCAGAGATGGTGTTACATAATAATGGATTCTGTGGGTTCATGGCACAGAAAGTGCATCTGTGTCGACGTCAAGTGAAAGGGAATGTTTACAAATGATTGTTGTCAAAGGTTAAAACTGTTGTTGACAAATGGTGCTTAGAGCAAAACAGTTTTCCACATGACTTGTAGTAATTTAAAGAGTAACCAAACCAGTAAGATGGAGGCTGACTCAACCCACAGCTGAAATGTTAAAATCCAGGGGGGGCTTGGAGGTTGGCCTGTTACAGAATCCGCATTACTGAGGGTCAGTAACGACATCCTCCAGGCTACTGATGCTGGAGATCATGTGGTTCTGGTTCTGCTAGATTTATCAGCGGCATTTGACACAGTGGACCACCATATCCTAATATCAAGGCTCCAGAACCTGGTGGGGATTCGAGGTACCGCTTTAGATTGGTTTAGGTCTTACCTAACAGGACGGACAATGTGTGTCAATCTTGATGGTTTTAAATCTAGAACAGCTGGGGTGTCTTATGGAGTCCCACAGGGTTCCGTTTTGGGGCCACTTCTGTTTTCTTTGTATCTCCTGCCATTAGGGTCCATTCTGAGAAGACACGGTGTTTCTTTTCACCTGTATGCTGACGATAGTCAGATATACCTGCCATTGAAAAAGATGGACGGTTTCTCAGCTAGCCCGCTCTTTTCATGCCTTGCAGATATTAAGGACTGGTTGGCCCTAAGTTTCCTGAGCTTGAATGAGAACAAGACAGAAGCACTTATGTTTGGACCAAATGATCGCAGAGGATCATCTCCAATTGATCTGGGTCATTTGACTAACTTTTTAAAATCAACTGTTTCTAATTTAGGTTTTAAGTTTGATAGTCATTTTAAGCTTGATCATCAGGTCAGCTCAGTGGTGAAAACAAGCTTTTATAATCTTCGGCAACTCTCCAAGGTGAAACCTTTTTTATCTCCTGCACAGTTTGAAACAGTAATCCACGCCTTCATCACGTCTCGGCTGGATTACTGTAACTCACTTTACCTTGGACTTAGCCAGACGTCTCTCTCACGCCTCCAACGCGTTCAAAATGCAGCTGCTCGCCTCTTGGTTGGAGGACGTAAGAGAGACCACATCACGCCGATTTGAGCATCGCTCCACTGGCTGCCTGTACATTTTAGAATTCATTTTAAGATACTTTTATTTGTTTTTAAGTCTTTACACGGTCTGGCCCCCTTATACCTCTCTGAGCTGCTTTCTCCTTATTCGCCGGCCCGATGCCTTAGATCAGCTGACCAGCTCCTTCTGGAGACACCGAGGTCCAGGCGTAAGCTCAGAGGGGACAGGGCCTTTGCGGTTGCTGGCCCCAGGCTCTGGAATTCTTTGCCATTGTTTATTAGAGAAGCACCGTCGTTGTCCATTTTTAAGGCCCGTCTAAAGACTCATTTTTATGCCCTGGCTTTTAACCCATCTTAGACTGCTGCTGTTCTGTATTGTTATTTTACTGCTTTTATTATTTTATTGTTTTATTTATCTATTTTTCTTGTCTTAGTGTGACTGTCTTTTATGTTTTTAGTGTTCAGCACTTTGTTTTAGCTATCTGCTATGTGAAAGTGCTATATAAATAAAGCTGAGTTGAGTTGAGTTGAGTTATCATTACTGGAGCTGTAGATCATGATGTCAGACTTCTGAAACTGAAATAATTGTTGCTAAATTTGGGGTAAACTCAAAAATAGTCCAACAGACCACAGTAGATGACAAATTAGCCCAAAGCGTTAGCATGTTGCTAAAATATTAGCTGAATTCCAAATTAGCATAAAAAAACCTCAGTAGATGGCAAATTAGCCCAAATTAGGTAGCATAATGCTAACTTAACAGCTCAATGTCAAAATATTTTAAAATCATTGTATACCATGGTTTCAAAGTGCACAAAGTTTTGACGTAAGTTAGTTTTTAAAGAGTTTGCATAATTTCTCATTCACTTCCTATGGGGCAAATGTTGCTCAATATTTCAAAAACTAAAAAAGTTTATGAATACCAAAAGTAGAAGCATGCTCTGAACGAGCTGAACGTTTTGATATCAAGATTGCTGAAAACGCTGAAAGTGTGTTTGAGTTTTTACGTGCTGAAAAACATATAGAAAGGAGCAGGAGAATCACTATAGTGTGAATGCTTACTAAAGATTCACATGATAAAAAGTAAAAGAAGAAGTATCCATATGTACAACTGCTACTTTTTTCTTTATTTATTTTTTTGCTGAATACAGAATTGTTAATTTCTTAAGACATACATTCAAGAAAGTCAATTTAGTTTAAAATTAATTTCAGATTAAATCCATATTTTAGTTAGAAATTCAGTTTTTCCTATAGAAGTTATTTAGAAAATCTCAACGTCTGAACATTTTACTAGTGTTCTGAAAGTTTTTGTTTTTCCATCCTTAAAATTTTAACATCTCCATGAGAGCTTCACAAATGTTACCTTAATTTGATCCTAAAAAAGAAATAAAAAAACGTTCTGGTCAAGAAGGTAAATAAGAGCAGATGGTGTCACCTGATGTGGGCTGTGGTAAAAACAGGGTGAAAAATGTCTGAGGAGCCTCCAACGGGCCTTCAGCCATCTGGAGTTGTGGCTCCAAACACTGTAAAGTCTCTGGATAATCCAAGGTTAATGAGGCCACGATGACTGAACAAAAACACAGACAATGAAGACCCATGTGGTTGGTCTGAAAATGTGTTTGGGATTAAGTTTGTTGCCTTAAATTCTAAGAATG
>NC_050533.1:7678413-7691504 GCF_002922805.2 Oryzias melastigma
CTGAGAAATCTGTGCAGCCTCTGGTACAATACAAAACAATAATTTGTAAATTAGAAAACACCAAACCAAAAGCATGCATTCGAGGATTTTGGTTTAAAAATACCCCCAAATGAAGGCAATTTTGGAGCTGAAGTATATATTTGCATCAATACTCATCAAAGGGTTAAAACTTTAATATATGCCACAAAGAGAGAGTTAATGAAGTAACTGGAACATACTGTACTTTTGGAAATTGTTAGATGCAGTGGTAGGTTATTTGTGCTTAATTGGAATTTTATTTTTTTTCCTTTTTACATTAGAAAACCTAAAAGAAACATATTTTTTGTTAAATTTAAAATAGCTTCTTTGTGGTTTCCTGTTAACCTTATGATTAACAGGTAACCTGTCGTACCTGAATTTGGTTTCAACTAGTTGCTTGACTCTGTTTTGGACAAAATATAAAATATGTGATTAATTTTCTTTCATTTATGTATTATTGGAATGCCAAAACATTTTAGTGGAAGATAAAAAAACAGCAACAAAATTGATTATTGTGGGGATCTCTGATAAAAAACAAGTTGTTTTTGGTGTTTTTAGCATGTTTTGTGGCATCTATCTAGTAATGGAGGACATTTATAAGGAAAATTAAGCTCAAAATGTAATTTTGAAGATATCTTTATTCAAATCATTGTGAATCAGGAGCAGATGGAAAAAAAAAGTTTGAAAAAAAGTGTATTTGTGACGCAGAAAATACTCTGGGTGGGCAACAAGATCTCTGCTCTCAGTAACGGGGACGGGAAGTGGGGGCGGTGTTGCCCACTGTGTTTTGGCCAAAATCTGTATAAATAAAAGATCACTTGGAACACTTTTAAATAGCTAAAAGGATGAAAATATGTGAAAAAAAAGTTTAAAGAAAGTAACAGAGACCACATTCAACACAGTGCTAGTATGCCCATCATTTTTATTGCTTCTTTAATTAAGAAAAAACACTATTTTCATTGTGATTATCTTACGAAGCAAAATGATTTGTATCTCTTTGTGAAGCTAAAGTCAAAATAAAACAGTAAAGTGTGTAAAAAAATACAGTAATAATAACAAATACAAGAAAAAAATCCATATTTTTTCAAGTTTTACAGCAAAATGAAAAATATATGAAATATAGGTGCCTGATAGAAAAAAGTGAAACCATGGATGCACACATTTAGTGAATTATTGAGATCACATTCATTTGAATAAAAGTGTTTTACTGTGAGTTAAAAATAAAAACATGCTCTAAAACTTGTACAAGACTGCTGACAATTTTCAGACAATGCAGGTATTTATTGGTATACTTGTGCTGAGTCACAACTGTCTATATTTGGAAGCTGAAAATGTTATTTTTGACATAGCATTGTTTAATACCCATGCATATGTTTATTTCGTCCAAGCTCTTACTATATGGAGTAGTTTGATCCTCAGGTTACATATCTATAGCCACATACAATAAAAGGATTAATTGTACATGTCCTCTACTGAACTATATGTCTATTGATCAGAAACTCTTTAGTCATTCAAGTCCAATTGTATCAGGCTACTGGGCTAAAAATAAAAAAGTGCCACATTCTGAGATGACAAAATGATCGATAATGTCTCTGAAGACGGATGACATGAATCCGGCTCTCTTGTAATCGTCCCCCACATACAGTATGAAATACTCTGCACAGACAGATGGTCATTACCCAAGTGTCTCCAAAGAGCCTTGAGGGTTGAAACACAACGGAGCTGAGTGAAACAGTTCACTTGATTTATGAGGTATCCAACCAACATACTCTTTATGTTTCTTATTTGGCAACAAGTTTTCTTCCCACAGTTATGGCACAATGACGGATTTTCCTGGTAGCAGTTCCAGTCTGAGCAAAGGCACATTTATTGACATCTCAAGGGATCGACTTGTCTCCTTGCGACTCAGTCTGAGCATCATTCTGTCTGTCTGTCTGCAGCCCAACCATTCATGCGTTCGATACCTGTGCCTGTGCTGGTATGAATTCATTCAGCTTGCTGCGCTCCATTGCATATTGTGACAGGTTTGTCAGGCTGATGTTTCCTTCTTTCCTTTCTCTGTTTTCTTCCTCTGTCTCCCCATCCTCTACGCCCGTCGTCTCCTCCTCCTCCTGCATGGCGCCACTGTTGCTTATACCCACACTTGCCCGTCGGACATCCTCAGGAATGTTCCTGCGCAGCTCGCGGTTCTTATTGCGTCGGGCCAGCTTGGTGAGCGATCCGAAGCGTAGGTTGAAGAGATTTTCCTCCGAGGAAGAGGCCGTCTGCGGAGCTTGCTCGCTTCCACGTTGATCGTACGGCTCGCAGGCCCCTTTTAGCCTCAGGTTGTTCAGTTTGGTGTCAATGCTCTCCTGAGAGGAAGTCTTGAACCTGCCAGCGTCCAGACTGGCAAACATGGCTCGTTTCTCTGGAGACAGCATGTCCAGAGAGTGGGCTCGCTGCTCCAGGCCCAGCTGGCGCCGCTCCATGCTGCGGATGGTGGCGGCCCGCTGAAGCTTGTCGTGGATTTCGACACTCAGACGGCGGCGCGTTTCACGAAACTCCGCTCGCACGTTTGCCTTCCACTCTGCTGCATGAGCTTTAAACTCACCAACCTGTGAATACAAGACAATAGTTTCAGGAAGAGAGTTTTCAAAGCAGTAGAAAGAATTGTTTCTACCTATGATAAACTGATGCTTAACCTTTAAATACAGATTAATAAAAACTGTTGGGACAGTTGAAAAAAATGTTTTTTAAATTGTCTAATTTAAATGAAGAAAGTATGATGCACTGGGATTCTGTTCTTCTGTTCGGTGCAGTGCAATTCATGCGCTGTTCTTCGGGGGTGGGAGAGATTTCAGATTTCATGTGGATCGCCTGTGTTCCTATTCTTGGCCGTGGACCTCACCTCCGGCTTGTCATGGCTGTGGGATCCCCCCCCCCCCGTTCTATCTGGATGAACACTATTCAAATATGTTTGATAAACTAATTCTTCTCTATCCTCGTATGCCTCGTTTCTACTAAGTGGTCTTGACTAGACTGGATCGTACTGGATTGGTACTTTGAGGATTTCCATGATAAAATAGACCCATTAAGCAGGACCGACTCATACCAGTCAGTTGGTTGTAGATCCATAGAAAAATAGAATGGACCAATTATGGCAGAGCTACTTCATCACACGATGAAATCCATTGATTGGCGGAAAGGTATCACAACAACAGAAAGTGTCGGACCAGGGTATATTATTCTTCGCCTCCCGCAATCTTCTTGCAAATATTAAATTCTTTGCATTTACAAAATACCAAAACCCATATATTAGAAAATCTTGAAAATAAATTTTAAAAACTGTCTGTGTGCTTTAAGTCCCACGTCATTTCAAAAGTCTCACGTCATTATCTGCAGCTCCAGTAATGATAACAGTCTGGTTCCCTAGCCCCACCCCTCTAACTGAATTTTCAGATTTCGGCTGTGGGTGGAGTCAGCATCCAATTTTCCTGTTTGGTTACTCTTTAACATCCAGTGTTCCTTCATTTATCACAGGAGTTGTGCTCTAAAAATAACCTGCAATGAGTGAAATCCACTAAGAGAGATTATAAATCTTTAAAAAAAATCCTCACTTAATACTCTTAATACTTAATACTTTTTAAGATTAACGTGAATACTTTTACTACTTTTACGAAACAAAAGATCTATTAGCAATCGGAGATTTATGTGTACATGCCAAGATGCACGGATTCTGAACAGCCAATCAGGATGCAGAACACAGTCCACTTAGAAAAATAAAAGCATGCAAAATTGCACTGAATTCTATTTGTGAAAGTGGTAAAACCCATTATAGGGAGGGACCACTGTATCCAGATTTTACTGCTTTACTTCCCCAACATTATCTTAATTTGACACCATGATCTCCAAATGGAAATCTCAAAAACACGTCCACAGTTAGAAAACCTGATTCAAACATTTAGACATTTCAAGCAGCCATTGCCTAAATCATTGAGTTGGCTTGACTGTCAATACTTCAATCGAAATGAGAGGAAAAGAAAAGAAAGGGTAATACAAGCTTTTATAGTCCTGCTGTTCTAATGTAATATTGAGCAGTGTAATCAAATGAACCCAACCTCCTCTTTGGTCTTCTTAGAAAGCATTCGAAGCCAGTCTCCGATCATGCTGAGAACAGCTGCAAAGTATGCCAAACCCACAAGGATCCAGAACCACACCAGAGGCTTGTACCAGTTTTTATAGTCGATCTTCCTGTTTCCACCTGAAGAAGAAACAGTTTAGTCAGCATTCACAGCACAGCAGCCCATGATGAAACACGTTGATGTGTGCCATGAGGCTCCACCTGCCACATAATCTCCTATTCCCACTGTTGTGAGCGTGATCACAACAAAGTAGATGGCGTCCAGCGCGGACCAGTCCTCGATGTATTTAAAGATGACAGCAGGGATGGTGACAAAGACTATGCAGCCAGCCAGGATGAACAGGATGGCCGACGTCACTCTAATCTTCGTTTGGCTGATCTGTTTGTGTTTTTGCTAAGACAACAAGAAAGAGATCATGTTATTATGAGGAGACACATCATACCGCTTATGGGTGACAGTGTGAACAATAAAAACATGATGCTCAAAGAAAAAAGTCCCATTTAGCCAGAAAGGAGTTACATTTTTTTAAATGATTAAAAGAATTGATTTTGTGCCATTTAATAGATTAGATAATAAAATAGTTTTGTCAGCTATAGTCATGCTTTTTATTACACCCATTGTGTATCTTAACATGGTAGAAAATGTGCACTCTGAAAAAAATACAGTCTTAAATGTTGTTTGATTAATGTATTTAAATACACTAACAAAAGTTATGAAGCCCTATCTACTTCTAATTGGTGGATTGTTCTTATCATTATTTAAAGACCCACTCCAATGAAATGTGAAAAAGTTTCTTTTGGTATTTTTCTGATGTTGAAAGACATTTTTAATAATTATTTTTTTCTAATGAAAAATGATCTGCATATATATTCTTGATGCTTTTTTTTTTCTTTTTTATTCTTTGACTTTTATGAATTCTGATCTGCATATGTTATAAATTCAGAAATAGTGTTATGTCTACTTACATAGTCATGTGATCTATTGATACTTAATGATTTTTAATGACCTGTAGCTGTGTTGGTAAGGTATACTTCTTTGAATAGAAGTTATGAGCGGGATATTGATAATTCATGTAAAGGAAATGGTAAGGTGGAGCTGGGGTGGGATTATATAAATTCGCTTCCTCCCACTCCCTTTCAAGCAATCTATGTTTTGATGCCTAGTTTTACTTTATGTCTGACATTTCTTTATACGGATGTAAATCCTCTGTTTTTTAGGGTGGCAATTTTGGTCCAGTTAGTCTGCTCCAGGAGGGAATTCAAACTGAGGAAACTGAAGCTCAGTCTGATTGGAAACGAGCCAAAACATCCTCGAAAGTTGGGTCTGAGACCGGATTAACGGGAAAAACTGACCAAATGTGTCAAGTCTGAATACACCCTAAAATATGATTCAACCCCATGAGAATCAAAATAGACAGAAAAACTCACCCTGAATCTTTTCTCAACTTTCAAAATGCTTTTAACAAAGATGGTCCCCAGCTGGTCTCCGATCCCCGCCAACAGGAAGCCAAAGAGAGGGATGCCAAATATGGCATAAAAGATGCAGAAGATTTTCCCACCTTGGGTACTGGGAGCAATGTTACCGTAACCTGTGGAAACATTTCAAACACTAAAGTAAGAAATGGAGCTGATGAGCTCTTACATAAAAGATTGAAAGCCAAGAGGTAACAGGTTAGAGGTGGTTGGTAAGACAAGGAGCAGAAGTCAATCAAGACTTTCTTATGCAACCTAATCAATTGAAGTCTTACATAATACCTCTAAGTGCAGGAGAAGGCTCTCAGGGAGGCAATAATCAGATTCCCCTTAAAGCCTATTGCATTAATTATGACTTCTCAGTGGCACACAATAACACAATGGAGAAAGTCATGGAAACAAAACACAATATTTGACTTTTTTTCATTCACTGCGACATTTCTTTTTATTGATCTTTTCACAGATGCTTCAAAATAATGTGACATCTTAGTAAGGAGGCCCCCACATTTTTTGTGCGGCATTAATAGTTTCCTAACAAATTGATATTTTTTCTGATCATTTTATTATAGAAAAAGCACAACTTTCAGAGACTGTACATACTTTAGAGAAATATGCTTTGATCATGTGTGCTGTAATTTCTTTTACCTATGGTTGTAATGACAGTCCCAGCAAAGAAGAAGGCGCTGCTGAGGTCCCAGAAACTGGAGTTGTATGTGGTATCCAGAGGTCTCAATCCTGGACTGACGGCATCCATGGCATGCTGGAAGAACAAGACCAGAAGTGAGGAAAATACATACAGTACATGGCTTTAAATTCAGCCATTTTAAAATTATTTTTAATTTTAATTTAGCATTTACATGAAAGCAAAAACATGTGTTATTTTTTCTTAGCTGGAAATATTTTTTAGACATTACGGGGTTAATTTAGTGTAGAGCAGATGCTTCACAAAAACCTCTGATCACGTACTGTAAAGACTTGAACCTAACAGGTACAAAGATCTTTTAAAATATTCAGTGTTTCTCACATCTCACATGGAGCTGTTTCTTAACACCCAGCTTACATGTCCTCACAGTTCCTGAAGATGTTAAAGATGTTTTGTTTTCTTCCTGGTACAGAATTCTATAGTACTTTAAAACTTTACAAATAAAAAAAAAATGTAACTAGAAGCACATCTTTGAATAGAAAAGTAGCAAAAAACTACTGAAGTTAATTTATTTGAGTGAATTTGTTTCAAAACTGTAAGTTAAAAATTGCATTAACTCTGTAAATTTGAGTTAACCATGCAAAATAATGTATTATCCCACATTTTTGTGTAAAAAATACCTTTGCAAAAACAGCATATTTTTTTCGCAAAAGTTATTCATCCTTATTTGTTTAAAAAAAGCATTTTTTTATTTATTTATTTTTTTACTTTTGTAACATGACGCACATAAGCATTGTCCCATCCTCAAAAAATAAAAGGTTTTATAGCTTTTTACTACCTTCCTTGAAGACCCAAGGCGATTTACAGTCACAGTCAGAAATACTGTAACCTTACATTAAAATAAATCTATTTTTTTAATGTAAATATATTATATTCATGTTAACAATTATGTACGGCAATAATTAGGCTAATTTTTTAGTGACTTTATTTAGTTTTTATCAATTTTTGTATGAAAAGCTAGCGCATTTGGGTAAATTTGACTTTTTTCTCCTACAAATTGTCAACTGTAATTTGTAATCTGTAATTAGCAGCTGTAATCACTTTTGATAAACCCTTTAACACCTGAGGCGTTGCCGGTGACTCATAAACACAAAATCTTTAATTTTTCAACTGTTAAAACGTTCAACGTAATTCCAGTAGATTCTGAAGGAAAAAAGCGCCTCTGGAGTCTCTCAAGCTGGAGACCATCCGGTATCTTACAGGTGGGTTGATGTGGGGGGCGTGGCTCAGACTGTCCCATGATTGATCTTAAGCCTTTAACACAGAATGTGTCGTGTATAATATTTCACATTTTATACACAGTTTTGTTTTGTTTGTTTGTTTTTTGCATATTTAGAGAGAAAGACCCAGAAATTTTGTTGTAAATAGTTTGATATCAGAAAAATGTAAACTTTAAACAATCAAAACCTGTTGTTCATGTTCCTTTGCACTGTTTTTCTCACTAAAAAACACATTTCAGTTTTTGTGTTTTTTACATTTTAAATTGTTTTAACGTTTAATGAAGTAGAATAAATTGTAAAATGATGAAAGATATTATAAATTCAATTTCTTTCCCTAATCCTTTTATAGTTAAAATTAGCAGAAAAGTCCAGGCTGACATTTGAGGCTCAGGTGTTAAAGGGTTAAAGCAGGGGTCTCAAACTCGCGGCCCGCGGGCCATTTGCGGCCCGCAGGATGATGATTTGCGGCCCGCGTCTTCATATGAAAGATTTTGGCAAATTTAGTTTTTTTTTTTTGTTTTGTTTTTGGCCAATTCGGAGTTTAGCTAATATTTCAACAACATGCTAGCTGTTTTGGCTAATTTAGCACAGCATTTTTGGTTATCACTTTAAGCATCTTCAGCTATCAGCACTTGCATTTTCAGCCACTACATTCAGTTTACAGCATTCACTTTAGCTTTATTGCAGGTAATGCTATATATCTAGTTTTTAAAATGTTTTAGTATTACTTTTCCTATGAAGATTACAGAAATGAATTATTTAAAATTTGGCTATGTGTGGCTTTTGGGAAGACAGTAAATGTTTACGTTTAGGCTGTGATTGTTACTCTTTATCTGTTAGCCTACAAACCGACCCCACATGAAAGAGGAAAACAGTTGTCGCCCTCAAAAGGAAAAAAATTGGGGACCCCTGCTTTAAGAAGTTAAAAACTGTATGTATAGAAGGTCTTTTTTACTTGTCTGTGTTTGAACAAACTTCCAAACACAGAAGTGAGGAACCAAACAGCTGACATTCCAGATGGAAAAAGACTTTCCCATTAAGTCGGAGTCCTTCAGCTTCATCCTCATTTCAACTTGCCTATTAGAAAACATTTACTGCGTCATTGATCTCCCTCTGCGCTTCATTATATAGCAATGAAAAGATCATTTACGTTATAGTATTTTCCTAATTTTTGTGTTTATGAGAAATCTAAAAAAAATGATTCATTTTTTAAGCCTTTAGAAAATAAAAAAAAGGTTGATTTTGCCCTGAAGACTTAAAGTATTACCACATATGAGAAGACGACAGCAATAAAAGTTACAAAAAAAAAAAATAACTTTATCATTTAAGGCTGCAGTCTGCTTCATAACAACTCGCAATCTATCCTTCCAAGCTTTCAGTGAGTTGCACGTTCATCTGATAAAATTTTCATCCTCCCTCGTGACATACATTTCCCAGCAATCTGCTTTCAAATGTATGCTCATGCTTACTCACTGTGGTTAATGTGAGTAAACTCTACCAGCACACCATCAATAATAAGATATATTTTACTAAAAAAATTACAAATGTGTTTTTTAAGGGGGTTTAACAGGTTCAATGTTATGATGATCATTTAATAAACCTATAATAACCTAATTCTAGAGCCAAGGGCATGCTATAAATAGCAGCAAAAGTATCTAAATATTTTATGAGGAGATTTATTTTTGTCTCCTTTTGGTTTTTTTCTCTTGCATTAAGAAAAACAATCTGCAATGCATCTGTGAGGAACAAAGATGGAAGTTTGTTGTGGGATAGACTGTTTTATTTAATGCATTAATTTATTTTATGCCTTAAGCCAACTCCTACCCAAACATCAAGGAGCTCTCTGCTAATGTGCTTTCACATTTCTCTCTGCAGGATCATTAGTGAGCAGACAGTCGCTGCAGATTTTTATCTGTGACTTTCTACCCCTCAGCAGGTGACAGCAGAGATCCAGCCAGCATGGTGCCTCACGGTCTCCTTCACCCAACCGCATTCTGAAACCCAGCCAAGAACCCCCCTCCCCTCCTGCAAGGCTTTCACCATCGGTGTCGCCTGCAGCTTCCTTCAAACTTTTCAGAGCCAAACAGGAGTGGAGATGTACTGTAAATACTTCCTGAAGACATCTGTGGAGCTTTTCAATTTTACTGTAATAAAACAACAACTTTCTCTTTAGAATTCAGCAAAACAAACATTTCAGTAAAACAAGAAAAAAAGCAGCTGCCTATTTTATGTATTATGTATAGAATAGAATAGAATAGAATAGAATAGAATAGAATAGAATAGAATAGAATAGAATAGAATAGAATAGAATAGAATAGAATAGAATAAATGGGAATAGAATAGAATAGAATTATTATAGTCATTGTCATATTTACAACAAAATTTAAAAGTGCTTACTGATCAGTGCCTCATTCATACTGTTTCTAAAATAATAAAATCATAATTTATGCTTGTTTAAGAGTTTAGGAATAAAGTAAATAAGATAAAATATGTAATCACTCAACTCACTCAATTCAAAAACATTTTAAAGATCTCAGTGACAATTAAAAAAGCAAAAGAAATAATAAAAAAATAAATACATTTTAGAAATACAAGCAAAATACCAGAAATCAAAATACAATTCCTTAAAAGAACTAAAAATAAAATTTTTCAGAATCAAAAAAACGTAAAAAGTAGGAACTATGGGACATTGCTGATTGCATGTCGATATTTGATTTTTGAAGTTTTAAAGAAATGTGCCGTCAGTGTCCAGACACTGATACAAATGTTATTATTAGTACGGAGCATATCCAGTGTCACTTCATGCCAGAAAACGTTTGGCTAATATGATGGACGAACATTATTATCCAAACTTTGATGTCAAATAGAACCTTTTGCAGTGTCATCTTTTGTGTCATTTCTACAATTTATTTTGATTTCTGGAAATTTTGTTTTCTAATGTGTTTCCTTGTTACTTTTTTTGTTTTTTGTACTGTGTTTTGGCTTCAGAAATTGTATTTTGATTTCTAAAATTTAATATTTTCTTTTAATTATTAATTGTTTTCCTTTTTTTATTTGCACTGATTGATTTTGAATTGAGTGATTTGTTGATGTGATTTGTCCTTCAGAGCCACCGTACTGCCTAATAGTAACTAATTATAGTGCTGTCATGCGATTTTTTTTGTGCGATCAATTAATTGTGACTGATAGTTAATTAATTCAATTAATCGATTAAATTAATTATTAACCTAATAATTGCTGTATAAAACTAATTTTGAGATATTTTCATTGATTTAAATTTGTTAATTAATGACATTGTGGCACAGTAAAAGATCAGATTACAGCTAAAAAATGATTTTATAAAGTTTACTTTACTTTTACTTTATTGTTTTTAATCTCAAACAATAAAGAAAAAACACAATAAAACACAAGAACAAAACATTAGATCCATATTGCTCTAATTTAACACATTAAAACAGTAGTTGAGCATTGTCCTCAGCGATCCAAAAAATTTTGACCACAAGCTTTTTACTAATACCATAATACATATCTTGATATACGTTATTTCACAGTTAACCGTCCTATGCGATCAGCCCTCCACATACCCCATTGTTTCGTTGTGGGGTTGTTTGAGTAAGAACTATAAAGTCGCACATTGATGATGTCATAACACCAAGAAATGCACTGGGAGCAAGTTCAAATAAAATGTTTGTCCGTGCTAATTTGTCTTTAATTCATTAATTAACCCTAATTAATTAAATTTGTTTCTCTAAAAGTAAATGTTAGAATTGCGCTAGCTAATACCACATGGAAAAACAAGAAAAAAAATTGTTTTTATTTGTCAATGTGTGATTTGTACTTCAGGGCCACCGTAAGATATAAAAACCCGACATTCACATTTTTTATAATGCAGATGCTTGCCTAACTTGACATAGATTTGTACTTCAGGTTATACACAAAGTTTTATTTGAGATAAATGACTCATCGATAAACGAGGCTTGCCTGCTTGCCAGCGACAGCACGGCTTCACATCATGCCACAACGTGAGTCATCAAAACAGGACCAGATGAGCCAATTAGAGCCGCTGTCATTGTGGGCTTCCCGGTGGGTGTGCAGACAATACAAACACCAAAGCAGACGTGAGGAGGTCAACAGACACGCACGGACACCCACTCTCAAACATTATGTCAACGCACGCTGAAGGGCACACAGGGGCTCCTTCTCTAATATACGGCCTCCTTCCGTTGCCTCTCTTCTACACATGCTTTTCAAGGTTGCCATTTTCTGTCAACTCCTCCACCAAGCAGATTGGTGAGTCACGGCTGCTGTGTCCCTGCAGGGAAGAACTTCAGCTGACTGACAGGCTCGAGCACAAACAGAGCGACACCAGAAACTGTTGGGGAAGCAGACAGACTTTTGGATGAAGTACTTGTGAAGCAGCGTGTCCTGGAGGCCTTTTTTTTCCTTTCAAGCAACAGGGGAAAAAATGTGTTATTTGTCAGTGCGAGCTCCACACAGCACTTGGTAGTCATTATTTTTGCAACACTTGACGTTCAGTGGATTAACAGACTTTGGGGGATAAATGTGTACACTTGTTAGAAAGATGAATTTACTGTATTTGTATACTCCCTCTGGATAGGGTAATGTCACACCGCCGCTACGTACAATTTGTGCATGCTCCACGTTTGTAATGTTGGTCTTTTGTAGTAAGTATGTGAGAAATATACATGAGTGTTTCATTTTAGGACTGGATATTGATTATAATTTCCAAAAATGATTTAATTTGATTCACAAGGGCCTAGATTGATTTGATTCTGATTTGTTTCATTTTTTTTCAATTCAATTCAATTTTGAGTCTACACATTTATACACATTTGTTTAGAAATAGATTAATAATCTACATTATGTTTTGAATAAATACAGTTAACATACAGTAAAATTTATTACTAAATTAATGAGATTGTTAATTACAGACAGTGTTACATGGTTTCTCAGACTGAGAAGTTTGAACAAAAATGTTTAGATTATTAACAATGTAAACATTGTTCTGCTTCTCCTGGTGGGCGTTTCAGTTTGGCCACTAGGTGGCGAACGCACTATAGCAGGGCTACTTTCTATAAAGGGCTTTTTCTAAAAGAAAAACTTTTTATGAGCTGTTAAAACATTTAAAGTACATTTATGCAAATTTCAAACAAAATGTGAAACAAAATGATTTGTTTTGGTCACTAAATTAAGAAAAAAAGAAGAAAAGATTAAAGAAAATTTCTAAAATCAGTAATTAAAATGAAAAGTTAAAAAAATAAAACAAAAAAGAAAACTGGGTATTATGGGACATCACTGATTTGAGTTTTGAATAAGGGGAACAAAGAGGGATGTTTTGCATGAAGTGCATAAAAAAAGTTACTTAAGCGCTTACCAAACTTTTGCAATGACTGTGACCAGAAGCTTAAAGAAATATTATAAGATTTTTGCTGTTGAAAAGATGAACAAAAATCGTCATCTAGTCATTGATGTCCCCAAATATCTACCTTTTCCAGTGTCTTATTTAACCTTTTTTTTTTTTTTTTTTTTTTTTTTT
>NC_050533.1:7691660-7715040 GCF_002922805.2 Oryzias melastigma
TGTTTTTGCATTGAATGCTGATGTGATTTGCACTTCAGGGCCACCGTACATTTCCTCTCTGTCACGACTCATTCTTTTAAAAGTTTTTCAAAGTCTGGCATCCCGCTGAATCTCCTGCTTGAGCACACAGGTGGTGTGCATCTGCTGGGCTGCTCCATGAATAATTAATTCCTCCAGGACCACAGGCTCACCATGATAAAGGTCTTATTTCCCTTGGAAATATTATCATTGATTTTTGCAAATTTTTTTTTTTTGTCTATAAGATTGAGCAACAACAGGGGAGGTTTGAAAAAGATCCTTCTTGAAGAGCACAGGTGGGCTTGTGCAGAGGAATAAGATGTGCTGTCCAATATTCACTGGAGCACTGTTGAAGATGTTATCATCAGACGGAGCCATTCTACTGGAAAGTGGAGCACAGCAAATACCGTTTGTGTGGTTCTTTCCTTGGGATTATTTCAGGCTCAAAAGCATCAGAGAGGCCATCTGTGGTAACTAACCTGCATCTTACCTTCATATTTCAGTGTAAAAGCCAAAACATTCAGCTTCTTTTCTCTTCTACAATCATTTCAAACAATATTTCTGATTTAAAACCTTCGTCATTGTGACTTTAAATCAGTTTTTAAGATATAAATACTCATTTTTTCCTCTGAAAGTTCAAGTGCTGACTCATGCTTGGCCGACCATTCACCCACAAATCAAACTTTTCACTCCGCCAGCTTCTCAAATCATTTTCCAATCCTGTTTCTTCATGTTCACGTCAGCATGATGTCGAAACCATAAATCTCTGCCAGTAATTCTAGATGTTATGTCAAAGCACAGTGTGAGTCACCACCACGCTCTGTTATTGCTGCTGATTGGGGGAAAAGGTGTTGTAAAATGCACCGTTAAGTCCCAATATGATGGAGATAGTTCTTTATTGTGGTCCTGTGTTTTATTTGATCTATTGTAATGTGAAGTAAATGACACTTTTATATGGTGTGTTGTTAAAGGTGGAGCTCTAAAAAGATGCTTCCAGTCATCTAAGAGAAGTCCAATTTAACAATAAACTTTTCATGATTATATAATGTTAAAGTACTTAGAATTTTATAGCTGATAGTTGTTCCATGGAAAGATCATCAAAAACATGTTTAAACAAAAAAAAACATACATAGAAAATTAAATTCTTTAACATTTGTAATAAGTTTGAGTGAAGAGAAAGTCAAATTTTCAATTGATTATAAAAGGAGCAGAAAAAATAAAACAAACACAAAACATTAATTCAAATAAACATTGCGTTTTGGCTTTTGGGATTTCTTCTCATGAGAAAACACAAATTATTAAAATTATTTATTATCTTTTTTTAGTTACAAAAACAGTGTTGCCTATTGGAATTGATACATTCCAACATTTTTACTGTCATTATTCCAAGTTTAGGTTATGAAATTCTTTTTCTTTAGTTTTAAATGTATTTATTTTTAATTTTAATCTAATTTATTTTTGCTCTTTTGCTCATCAGTTAATTTGTGTCAGTCACTAACACACCTAAGGTTCCTTGTTTGTTCATCTACGGTGTATTCAGACTAGTAAAATCATTTGTTCTGGTCCGAGTTCATTTAATTGGTTTCAGATCGAGTCCTGAACCTTGCGTTTGATCTGTATTCCGACTGGGATCTGGACCAAAGCTTGTAAATAAAATCACTAGACTGAAGATCTCGTCAGTCATTGGCCAGCAGATATGGGGGCGGGTCGAAAAAAAAAAAAAAAATGGAGGCGGTTACTGGGGACACTACGGCTACGAGGTACGGTGATCAGTGTTTATGACATATAGATAGTCAGGAAATAGTGTGAAAAGCTATGTGTATAACGTTAAAAGTCGTTTTAATAAGCCTGCATTCATCCGACCACATTTCAATGAATTGCTGTTGCATCATTGCTCCACGTTTGTCCGCTAATAATCGCCTACGGTGGCTGTTTTGGTCCAGTTATTTCGCTCTTGGAGCGGATAACATTCAGACAATCAATCAAAGAACCAAGACCACCTTGAAAGATGGGTCATAGAGCAGTTCCTGGTCCCAGACCAGAGTTTCCTTGTGCTATTCAAACCGAAACTTTGTTCCATATTATCGAAAAAAACAAACTCTAGTTCACTTTAAGCAGACGGGCGGCAGTGGCTCAGGTGGTAGAGCGGGTCGGCCAATGATCGAAGGATAGGCGGTTCGATTCCGGCTCCCGCCAGCCAAAAATGTCGTTGTGTCCCTGGGCAAGACACTTAACCCTGCTTGCCTCCACTGGTGTGTGGATGCGTGTGATGGTCAGAGGGGCTGTAGGCGCGTACTGGCAGCCACGCCTCTGTCAGCCTGCCCCAGGGCAGCTGTGGCTACAATAGTAGCTTACCATCACCAAGTATGAATGAGGTGTGAATGAATAATGGATACAGAATGTAAGCGCTTTGAGTGTCCTGAAAAGCACAGATAAATCCAATCCATTAAATGTGTCCAGCCTGAATACACCCTTATTTGCTACTTAATTTGTCTTTTATATGCATTGAGCCAGCTTTAACTTTTGTGTTCAAGAATTATTTAAGCAAACAAGTTCAGAATTATTACATTAACAGAGGGAGGGATTGTATAAATTAACTTATTTACATTCATTTTAAAGCAAAAATTAGTAAATAATCATTACTTAATTAATCTTAACAGACTTAAGTGTATATTGCTGCAAAAATCTATATCAGGATTAGAAGTAATTGCACTGTTTGATTATTTTTTTAATCAATCCATTTCTTTTTTTCTTAAATTTCTTTGATATGTCAGTGTGCTTTCTTATTTTATTGGCTATGTTCGAATTCCTTCACTACTCACTTTATAGTGCGTTTGCCATCTCTAAGTGCTGTCCGAGTCTACAATTCCAAATTCAAGTGGCCTAGGAATTTCCCAGAAGTAAAAAATCAGCGTGCATCGATGCTTACTACATTAACAAATATAGACCACAATGCATTGCATTTGAACAATGTTTGTGGGAAAAAAAGATGTGTTTAAATGCAATTTTGAAATAAACCTTCCACATTTTCATCATCACAACACCGTCGAGTCATAAGAGTTGTAATATGCGTAAAATGTTTCACTTCAATCAATCTGCAAATCTGCTGTTTAGAAAGAAAAAGTAGTGATCATGGTGTCCGAATTGCTTTTAAAATCCAGGGCATTATATACAGTTTTTTATTGGTTAGGGATTAGGGTGACAATTCTAATTTAGCCATTTTCTACAGTTGATGAGTGGAATCAATCAGTCAATGAATCAATCAATAAATCAATCAATTCTTGGAAAATCAAAATATATGCTTTCACCTATGAGATTGGCTTATCATGTAACTTGTGACTTTGAACAAAAAGCTAACCATCTTTAACAATTAGAAAATCAATAAAAATTAAACTAAAAAGAAAGAGAATAAGACACTAAATCCATGCATTTAAAGTTTGATTGTTATCAAGAAATCTTTTAGGGAGTAAATCGAAGTTAAATATCGCTAAAAACAATGTATATTTCTACAGTTTTAAACACGTGGACATGAAAAGCTGAAAAATAAAACTCTGATTGAGCTAATTCCCCATTATCCATCTTAGTTTTTGCCCTTTCCTTCCACACTATGTTAAAACAGCATTAAACTGCCTGGAATGAACAGATAAGTGTCACTAAACATTACAGCCATGACGGCTTTGACCCTGAAAAAAAGACACGCCGCCTCTCCCGCCGTGATGGATCCGTTGTGCTTTCTGACTTGCCGCATAATAAACTAACTCCTCGTATTTAATAATGATACTAATACAAACTGACTCCATCTTAGCATCAGTTAGTGTGTGAGAAAACAAACCAAAACTATAGCCGAGGAGTTCAGAGTAACCCTTATTCCTTAGATGTCCTGGATTTCTGGAGTAGATGGATGCAAACCGCCCACTTGTTTATATATTTAGGTGTCTGCCTCAAGTGAAAAGAGCAGGAGAATAATACGATGGAGCACAGTACAAACAAAATGAGGTGCTTCCAAAATGTATGACAGAAACAAAAGTCTGTAGTAGCAGATGCACAAAGACGTGCGCCGTGGATCTTTGCAGAAAAGAACAGGATGTTTTTTTGGAATCAAGTCAGGAACGGCGGTTCTGATGGCGGTCAGGTGTTTCTATGTGCAGCAGTGAAGCTGTAAAACTCGAAAAGACCAGCTGAACGGAAACGATTTTAGATTCTCAAACAACAGAATAACAAATTACAAAAAAATGTTATTTATTGTTTAAAAAAAACTAATAGATTAAAACAAATATTTGTTTTATTAAAATTACTATTCACATATGGATGTATACACATTTACATTCCTAAGTCCCCCCTCTTTTTTATTTTTCAAATATATATATATATATATATATATATATATATATATAGTATATATGTATATAAAATAAATATTTATACATATATTTATTGTATTTACTAAGAATTAATTTTATATATTTATATATTCATATTATTTCCTTGTGAAGGTGCTCTGTATCCTCTGGACATCATAAAACTTATTTATGTGTAGCAGACTAGTATTAGTTAAACTTTTATTTTGAAAGATAAGATAAAACATTACCTCAATGATGCTGTTGAGCTCCTCAGGAGAAACGCACGGGTGCCTGTCCAGAAACGACGCCTTCTGCAGGGAGAGGCTGGTCTTTTGGTTCGTCTCAAACGGTTGTTCCAGAGCCTTGAAGGCCAGTGCTCCGCAAACCAAGTAGAGAACGACCACAATGAACACCGCCAGCACCGTTTTCCACTTCATCACGGAGTGCAGCGAGGCGACGGAGCCGTCGCTGTTGGCGTCCAAACTGGCCACCACGCTGGCGGAACGCGAGGAGATGGAGAGGCGAGGAAGCTGACAGTGGCCGTTGGTCTTCAGGTCGCAGCCCATGGGGTTCTGCATGGTGGCCACACTGGCCTGGACCAGGCTGGACTTGACCATGCCGGGCTGGGCCTTTTTGGGAGGGGCCAAGTTGGTCTGGACCGCCACTAAGAAAGAAGGTTGAAAAATAAGGTCATTAGTGCTTATGGAGCTTAACCCTTTAACATCTGAGGCAACGGCAGTGACACTTGAGCACAAAATCTTTAACATATTGTAACTTTTCAACCGTTAACACGACGATCAACGTAATTCCAGTAGATTCTGAAGGAGAAAAGTGGCGTTCGTGTTAACAATTAAAAAATTACAGTTAATCAAAGAACATAAACACTGGAGCAGTTTCTCAAAGCAAGAAGTTTGGTAGATTTTTGGTAGTTGTATGTGACTGTAGATATCTGATAAACATTTCAAATCATTGACATGTTTGAGATTCTTTGAGGCATCTACTGTAGCTTGACAACTTTGATAGAAACTTAATTGAACAATATTTGATATCCATCTTTTTTAGTACGTCAACTTATTTTTTATAGATATTTCTAGGGCTGGGAATTGATAAAAAATGTGACTAATTAATCGCAAACTGGGGGAAAAAAAAGAATTGCTATTATTTGTATTATAAGTTATAGTATTTGCCGATTACTTATTATCTTCGAATAAGCACAAAATGAAATCACACACAAAACTGTACATTTAGAATGTTTTCTTTTAATTAGTCCTATCAATTAAAAATATAATCAGATTAATCACACGTTTGTGTTGTGATTAATCACAATTTTTATTAGGTAAATTTTATATGACAAAATGCAACTTTAAAAAAAAAAAACAGGCCACGGAGAAAATGTTTCCTTTATTTTTATTGTCTAAAATGTTTGATTTATAAAATGTTAGCTCAGAGGTTTAAATAGTGTGTACAAAACACATTAACAGTAAAATAAGTAGAACTCTAAAGACCTTTTATGTCTACAGTATTATCCAAGAAAACAAAGATACTGACATATAGCCATAAGAAACCTACGGAAGAGATCTAAAAAAAAAAGAGAAAAAAGTTCCGGTCCCACAGCCCAATTGCTTCATATCACTGTGCATTCATCTTCTGGACCAAAACAAGCGGTAGAGGTGAACTTTCTCTATAAACCAGGGGTCTGCAAACTTTTTCTTGTGAGGGCCACATTACTGTTTTCTTCTCTAATGGGGGCCGGGGTTGGTTTGTAGGCTAACGGAAAACGTGTAACAATCACAGCCAAAAGGTAAATATTTATGGTTGTCATAGCCAAATTTAAAATAATTCATTTCTGTAATCTTGACGGAAAAAATAATACTAAAGCATTTTAAAAACTAGATATATACCTGCAATAGATTAATGCCTGAAGATGCTTAAATTGATAGCTAAAAACATAGAAGCTGATAGCTGAAAATGCTGAAGCTCATAGCTAGCTAAAATATTAGCGAAGTGTCAAATTAGCGCAAAAAACTCAAAAAATTTAAATTAGCCAAAACAGCTAGCATGTAGCTGAAATATTAGCTAAATGCCAAATTAGCCTAAAAAACTGGAAACATTTCTCATTTATTAAAAACAGTTTGGGAGGCTGGCCCAAATGTGGAGGAGGGCTGGATCTGGCCCACGCGCCGTAGTTTGGGGACCCCTACTCTAAACTAATTTAACCTATCATGACGATCAGCATATGTATGCATTCCTTGGCCACTGAAGTCGAGACTCAGTGATGCGTTGCCATGTTTACGCAACAGCGTGCCAAACCATGGATCTAATAGTCCGCTTTTTGTGATAAAGGGATCTAAACTGAAAAAAAAATAAGATTAAAGTACTAAAAACCAATCGAATATTTATTCATTTTGTGACTATGGTATAAGTGGGATAAGACCCGACAAAGTGTTTTAACGCACGCCGTGGAAGCCTGCACCGCCGAGGCAAAGCGCAGGACCGTCTCTTCTCGAGGTTTGCGTTAATAAATATTAATTATGCTTGATTAATCTGTTTGTTAAGGCGTTAATGCAATAACGTTCACAGCCCCAATATTTTTCATTATATCACACAATAACTCCATGATGAACTTGACAGTGAATAAAAGAGTCAATTCCAAAGATTCCAAAGAACAACACAAAAACGTGGTCGAAACAACATGAAAAATGTCTAATTAACAGTCAAAGCTCCACTTAACTACTGTATATAAAGAATTGTCTGAGCATTTATTCCACATTTATGTGTCATGTTGTTTTTTCCAAACCAAAAATGATGAAAATGAAAACTTTTTGAAGCCTTCAAGTTAAATTTTGAATAATTTTTTAATGGTGGGATGTGTCCTACCTCGTTGTAAACAACTGATTGGTAAATGGACCAGTGAGTACAGAGACTATAAGAGTTAAACCTTGTGTTTAGAATAATATACATGCTGCCATTGAAAACACACACCTGCTTAAACCTGTCACATCCCTACAGTGTACTTAATAAAGGAATTTTTTGGGTGAATTTACTAGTAAAATGCAGACTGACGTGAGAAAATATCTGTAACTTATGTGTTACAAACAAGGTAAATCATCTTAACATATCACTGGTGAAAATTACAGATTTTAACTCCACTTTTACGCTATAATCCCATATTTCTAGAATATTCACAACAGTATGTAAACGCCTTCGTCACCATTTACCGGCTTAGATTCATCATAGTGAAAGGATGTAGATTCCAGCCAAGCCAACCAGAAGCGCCAAGGAGAGCCAAATTTAGATTCCTTTAATGTATCAAAAGCATTACATAAGCTTTTCTGAGATATGGCCTTCACCTCCAACACCCCTACTTCTCTCAGGCTGGAAAACAAAGTGCTTCTGAGCAGTGGGTGGAGCCGTTTGTCTGTAAAGGTCCAGGGCTGGAATGAGAAATGGATTTTGGCTGAGAGAGAGATGGGGTTTTGTTTAATGGCATAGATAGTGTTACACACAAACACAACGAGTGTATCGTAGATATGATGCAAGAGCAATGAATCTTCTCCGCAGATCCCCGCCCCACTCAGCCGATCAATAACGCTAAAGTGATCTCACATGCTAAGGACAGGTTAAAACCAGCACTTTCAATTAACTTTACGTGTTTTTAAGGTGGTGAGCTGGTTATTATTCATACTACGTGACATGTGTCAAACATTTATAATCAACATTTTATGATAATTTCATGCATTAACTTTAGGACCACATCCACTAATAGTCTTAGGAAGATCATAATTACTCTTCATCTCAATGTATTAACCCGGAAAACTCATTTAATGAATTAAATATGTAGCAGAGACCAACAGAAATTACATACAGGTGCATTTAGAGGTAAAAAATGTAATTAAATAAATGTTCATCCACAAGCATTTAGTCAAGAGGAAATGTGCAAATTTCTTGAGACTTTCTAGAAATTTTTGTCTTAATTACTGAAACTGCTTTGCATCAATTTTTGCAAATTAAAAAAAGTAGGAGTTAAAAGCAATGTTTTATCCCATAAAACTTGATGCTTCAAACTCACTATCTTGGCAGAGGTGATATTTAGTCTGGGGTGCATAAAAAAGTTTCTCTGTTCAGGTGGCAACACAGCAAAACACTCAACACCATGGAGTTTAAAAAACGCTTGGAAACGTCAGTGCAAATGCATATCTGTGTTTTAAAGAATTATTAATTCTTTTTCAAGTTTTGGCATAAAGTATTTCAGTTACATTCAATTTTTGTATTATTTCCAAAAAATAAGGGGGAAGAAAAGTTTCTGCCTTGTTTTGCATCCAAATGGACCAGAAAGTATGCCAGATTTATTTGGACAGAGTTTAGTAAAGTTGTAGTATTTAACTTTTTTTTCGTTAACTAATGTCTCCAAGTCCAAGAACCCAACCCTGAGGAACTCCACACAACGTGGTGACTCTATCAGATTTTTAGCCAGAGCCCTCTAAGATAAGAACACACCCCAACTGCTAACTGTACCTAATACCCCACCCACTTTTCTAGTCTGTTCAGAAGAATAGAATGGACTTAATTATGAAAGGCTGCCCTCAGATTAAGCTGCACACAAACAAAAGCTGATGTCATTTACCGCCTTTAAAAGTGCCGTCTAAGTATTGTGGTATAAAGCTTGATTAAAATTAGTCCAGGAGACTGTGAGTGTTTTACAAGTTGTTTAATTTGATCAAAGCTGATTTTTATAACTTTCCCAATAAAGCAGAAATGAGAAATGTGACAGTGATGATTAAGAACAGAGAGATCCTTCATCAGGAAAAGTCCTGAAATGATCAAGCTGAAGAAAATTAAAAAAAAAACAAAACATTTTTAGACATATCAGGTCAAAAGGTGAATTATAAATATTCCAGCTGATCTTTTAACACTGATTGCAGTTAATGTTGACATTTTTACTGCACTGTCAGCTGCAGTAGTGGCAAGAAATGACTGGGACAGATTGCAATTCTTATAATTTTTGGGTTAAAAATACATATTTTTTATGCACTTGCATTGAAAGTAGAAGTCAAGATTGAGTTTATTAACTTCTCAAATATTTGAAATATAATGTTCTTGTCATATTTTTCAAAGTATTTGCTCCCAATAGGAGAAAACAATGTATTTGAGCACCATTTATTTTTCCAATTATCTTTTTTTAAAAAGCTGAAATGTTTCAGGCTAGAATTTATTCTGGAAATCTTTTGTTCCCTCTTGGACGTTTTAGTCAGAAAAATAAAACCTGAGCATCCCTACATTCTGACTGTTCTATTGAATGGTTATTTCTGTTATTTTTCTGCTTAAAGCAAAGCTGTCTACCACAACTCAGCCCACGCAGGACGGAGGATAGAAATAGCCTATCACAACCTCGGTGTGTAGTAGGCTACTAGGGCAATTTTACATAATTTATAAATATTCCAGAAGGATTTTCTGTGTGAGTATTAAAGGAAACTGGTTTATCAACATACAATTTTAAAAAATCTGCAAGATGACGCAAAAAATCCAGCTCCACAGCATCACTTCACTTTGATTTTTGAGATTCAAATTCATCTAAACTTCAAAATATTAAGTTAATAAGTAAGGATGATTTACAAACCTTGTTCCGGGTCCCAGTTAACTTGTTTAGTCGGGTTTTCTACTGGAAATTTCATCTCTGCTTTTTGTTCTCAGTCGTAACGCTTGAAGTCAAAATCTATTAAAGCCGAAAGTGAAATTAAAAGGGGAAAATGAAGAAATCACGACACCTCCATTCTCTGCATCCCCTTTGCTTCTCCTGTTTCGAGAAAACTGGCTGTAATAATAGTCTACAGAGGAATACGCGCATCGTGAAGCCGCATTGTCTCTCCTAGTTGGAGACCTCCCCTCCTTTTTTTCCTTTTTTTTCCTCCCCTCCGCCTCCCTTGCATCCGCTGTACCACTTGACAGACGCTACTTCAGACGCCTCTATCTGAACTGTCGCACCCCTTAGGGTCCAAACCACATTTGATGTCACGCTCAAGCAAGTGGTTCGGTCCAGGAGAGCTGGCAGGGGGAGTCCAGTCCAAACCGCGTCTTTTTACGCACGCGTTATCGCGGTGCCAAGAACAAGAAAGGATGCTCTCCTCCCTTCCATGCCCTGCGACGACTGCACCTGCTTTTTTTTTACAACCGACTATCGAGTTCCGTATCGCCCACATCCTCCACACGAGTCCATGTTCTCCAATACTCACTCTCATTTGTCCACAAAACTGGATTATCCTCTCCACATTTGGAAACCGGCAGTTTAACACGTGGCGATCGACGGCGCCAAATCAGAGGTGGACTTGTGCCATTACATCATGCACGTGCGGGGGGGAAGCGTAAATTATGTATGGGCTTCCATAGATGAAAAGGGGTACCCTCCCTGGTGGCGTCAGACGCGTTAACTGCGCAGGCCTGGAGGATGGAAAGGCACTACAGTGTTAACAGAAACCATACTAAACTACCATCTGATTTTGATTACCCACACATTTATTTTGGAGCAAATATGAGATTATTTCTACAAACTCGAACCCTAGATTGCCCATTTTTGTATAAAATAATAACTCAAATAATTTAATTTGTCAAAGAGTTTCCAAATTTCCAAAAAGTGATTTTTTTGTTCAAATTAATTCTACCAAACTCATAAAGAAGAATCAGCACATATAAACATTTTAAATATCTGAAAACACTTAAAAAAAAGTTTAAACATTAATAAATTGTTATCTATAAAAACAAAAATGTCATGTTTAGAGTCTTATATGAACACTGATGGATCATTTGGTAAATTATCTTTGCTCGTTATACTTTTTTAACAGTTTTTATAGAACATTGTTGAATGCTCTTTTAATTATTTTGTCATTTATTTAATAAGTTACTATTGGAACTAGTCCTCCAAAAATATCACAAATTGGTGCCCCAGTGATTAAAGCTCTCGTCTCACTGCAGGATGGCGCCGGTTTACATCCTGGCTGAGACCTTTCTGTGTATGTTCCCCCCATGGATGTGTGGGCTTTCTCCAGGCACTCTGGCTTCCTCCCACAGTCCAAAAACATGCGTCATGAAATAATTGGTATCTAACTTTGCTTACGTGTGCATGTATTAGTGTCTGTGGGAGTGATTGTGTTTGATTGTGAAACTGGCGACCTATCGGTACATGCTCTAGCAACCCTGTGACCACAATTGGGAGTATTTAATAAATTAACAAATTACTGTAATTTAATTATTTTTGTCAGTAACTGAGTAATGTAAGAAATTACAGTCTAATTTTTGGTAATTAAATGACAATGAGTCTACATAAACCCTCATTAATTAATTACTCACATTTTGGTGCAGTGAACTATTATAGGTGACTAATAAAGCAAATTACTGTGTGTAAACAGTTGGGTCTGATATTTTTCTCTTGGCTAAATAAAACAAAATGACTACAGAGTTATTAAAACATTTGCGCTAACACAGAGTTGGAGTAAGTAAGATGAAGAGAGTGGAAATATGGATGTAGCTGGATTGGTAGGAGCATTCAGCAACTGGAAATGTTCAAATTATTTCCAAATTGTTGAAAAAATAGAAACACATTTCAGTTAAGTCCAAGTTTTTTTTCCTGGAATTGAAAATATTTCCTCTGTCGTGGTGTCAATAAACAACCTGTCTGCACATTATGAGCCTCTATGTTTGTATTTTGTGGATTTTACAAGAGTATGTTGTTGGTGCAAGCTTTATTCCCTTGAAAATGAGTGGAAAAAAAGTAAAGTAAAATAACGAGTAGGGAATTACTTTTTAAATAAAGGAATGAGTAAAGTAACTTAATCACAATTTTATCCAATAACTAAAGTGAAGTAACGAATTATTCTTTTAATAACCAACACTGCAGAAAGGGATTTAGTGAGTTAAGGATGGACGGATGGATGGATGGATGGATGGATGGATTGATGGATGGATGGATAAAATTCCCATTTAGTCATTTTTTTATAATGTAGTGCTGGTCCCGTTTTATAGACATATGTATAATAATTTCCTTAAATAGAGATTTTTTTCTGGTAGAAAAATACTTGAATAGTATCTCAAATATAGAAAAACAATTCAGTTGGCGGAAAAGCTTCATGAATGGGTTTCAGTGATGTAACATCTGGATCCAAGTGCAGTTTTAAGGAGACAGGAGAATGCAGAAGCATGACTCTCTGGTTGGAGGTTGGCAGGAGAACTGAATTCGCCTGACTGTACCTTGTAAGAATGCAGGTAAAAACACATATTACAAACTTAAAAACTGAAAGGCTTACAAATGTGTCCATACTAGAACCTCCAGGTTGGCATTGGCATAATTGGATTTAAGTCAAATTTTGTTATATTAAAATGTTCTTTTTATTATTGCATTGTTAATTAACAACATGCTGTCATCAATCTAACATTAGCATTCTCTGATCAGGATGCCATGTAAAGTTTTTATGTATGAAAAGACAAATGATCAAATTTATTTTAAATTCAAAAATATTAAAATGTCCTTTATATTTGAGTATTGTTCCTTATTTGACTATTTACCTTTTACACGAGTGTATGGTTTAATTTTTCGGATTTTTAAGTGTGTTGTAGATTTCCTCTAGTTTTTTATATGAAAATGTTTATTATTGTTATTATTATTATTATTATTATTTGTGTTGTTGTGTTTATTGCCTGTTTTCTTTTATATTAAAAAAAAATAGTTACTGTCACTTTAAAATGTGGGCGGTCTTTCTTTACGCACCGACGTAATGACGAAACGGTCATAGCAACCAGCATGGCGACGGAGAAGCATTAGGTTACCCCCGTTTAAATTACTCCGGAGTACATCCATTAATCGTTTTTTTTTTTTGGTTTATTTACTGCGTGGACATGTTGACAGTGGAGTCCGCCGGAGTTCCCGCATGTGACCGCACACTTCCGGAGCTGTTGCGGGACAAACCTGAGGAACATGGGATACGCTAAACTCAGCGATGCTATGGAGTCGAGAACAGGTGTGAAGCTACTGTTAGCTTAGGCTAGCAGTAACTTGATCCTTAACGAAGAAAAACACAATATTTTTGCCCGTAGCGCAAAAGTATTTTACCTCGTATCCATGCTAGGTACACACTCAGTAATTTAGCAACAAATCTGCCTACATTAATTAATTATAAAACATTTTTTGGGGAAAGTTTTTTATTTTACGTGTCTTGTTTTGCATTTGTTTTAATAATTTGTCAGAGTTTGCATTCTTCAAACCGTTAGCTAGCTACCGTAGCCACATTTTCCTCAGAAATATTACATTTTTTGGCTAAATAAAGCAAAATTTGAAAACGCAGGTTGCCAAATATTGTGCTAATATAATATATATTTTTGGTTCATAAACAATATCTACTTTTAAGGAAGTGTATCATCTGGACGAACTTTCAGCCCTGAAGTGAGAGGTCAGGCTTCAAAAACTAGTTGTAAGTTTTATTCTTCTTCTTTCTGAGAGCTTTTTCATTTGTAACTTGTGCATTGACATATTTTCCTTTTTTTGTAGCTTTTCATCATCCCTCCTCCAGCAAGCTTGCACAGTCCATCATCAAAGACCACATGGTGTCTCATTACAAAAAGATTTACTCGGCTAAAGGTGAGCCACACTGACAGTGTGCATCATAGCGCCATACAACTAGGAGTGGTTTTTCTGTTGCACTAATTGTAATATTTGGACTCTTTGTTCAACAGCGGCAGTTGATACCTCCGTTCCCAAAAGCTTGCTGCAAAGTGTGAAATGTGAGTACATTTGTTCCTACCTTCAGTCACTAACTTACGCATAAATGTGACGTTCAGAGTCTGTGAGGAAAAAAAAAAAAAATTGAACCAGAAACCTGTGAGCAACCAAAAGCTGTAGGAGCTAATCATTTATGTAATGCTGGACTATATGAAATAACAGCTGAAAATTGTTTTTTTTGTTTTGTTTATTCTTTAACGTATTTTTCACTTCCCTTAGGAAAGAAGGATTGCATCTGCTTCCTCTTTCTAAATGTTGTGCCTTCATTCAGTCTACATTCATTTTTTTATAAATTGGACATTAAAGTTGGTACACATCTTTAGTTTTTCTTTTTTAAAATATAGAATTAGTCATAAATATGTGATTTTTAGTGATTGTTCTTAGTTTGTTGTATTTGTTAAAGTCAGTATGTTAAAGTTGTGTATTTTTCCCTCTCATGTTTCATCTCATCTATTGATGGATAAAAGGTTCAACTAACTTTGTGGCAATACGATAAAAATGACAATTTTTAACATAACTTTTTTCTTACTACCACCTTTTATTTTAGGTAGCAAAAAATGCCTTTGACATGGCAGCTTTAAACATAAAAACCTGGCATTCTTATTTATTTTAGACTGTTTTGTTCTGTCAGATTATAAATGTGTGAAATTAATTTATTCAGATGATCGGATCAACAATTGGCCTAACCCACCTATCTCGATCGGAAGGAAATGTTGATCCGAATGAGTCTGATCGAGTCAGAGTATTCCATTTGGCATGACACATTTTTATTCTGATCAGGTATTTAATCCGATTACTTGTGTCCACATAAACGCAGCAGTGCTGGGGAAAAACGGGTTATCATTAGAGATGTAATGATTCAATCAAGCCACGATTGGATTCAGTTTTAAAGTCACTATTACATTTTTTTCTGATTCTTTCTGATTTATTTTTTTTTCTCAACGCAATGAATTAAAGGTATTTTAAGGCCAAGTATGTTTTCTTTTTGTCCCTTACATCAAAATATCTGTTTTCCTGCTAACACAAAGGATTCAGTTGTAACTAATTAAATTTGGTTGAATCAACTTGTGATTGGACGTCTTTTTGTTTACAACCCATGTAAATAAAAAGGCAACAAATAATAGAGACACAACAGGAAAAAAAACTCACAAAGTTTGACCCAAATCAATTATTAACCTCCTGATTGATTTTATATCTTTTTATATCTTTTTACCAACATAATCTTGTTTTTATTAGTGGTTTTCAGCCAATACAGCTGTTACCCTCATAACTAAATCACTAATTAACTAACCACTAAATAACTAATTTTATCCTTTTGTTTATCTTTTACATCCCTACAATTAATCTATACTACAAATATTTTTTTTTTCTTTGCTCTTGAAGTGCTTAAAAATACAACTTTTTTTTTTTTTTTTTTTAATCAGAGGACCTCCTTTACATTCTTATTTCTTTTATTCCTTTTCACAGACAAAGACCAGATTAGGCGAGAGCAGCAGAGGAAAGAGGGGCGTCCTCAATCTGCCTACTCCATCCCTCGGCATAGCAGAGCTTCTTCCTGCTCCTCAACCCACGTATGAAACAAACTACTACGTTTTATTGTGGCACTAGATGCTTTGATTTAAAAATTATTTGTCCTCACTCTCCTTTTAGAGTAAATTGTCTGCGCAGTATGATGACAGTGCCTACCTCTGCTCCAGGAGCTCCTTTCTCTCCAGCCCCAGGTTCAACACCTCCTTTAAGCCCAACGAAATCGTTTATCCGTCTTTTAAAGTCGGCTCCCATCACAGACGTGCGGCATCGGAGACAAAGTACCGGAGCCCAGATGTAACTCTGCAAAGAAAGCACTCCGCATCTTCAGTCGCAGCTTTGAGAGATCAGCGTGGCTTCCAAACTTTCCAGGACCCCGTCCAGAAGACGTACAGCGGGGATCTGCTGCAAAAACATTCCCAGCGCTTTACTCAGGAGAAGCCTTTCACACCCAAGACACTGAAATCAGAGAGGAGCTCTTACCTGTCAAAGTATCGCTTTTACAGAGCACCACAAAGGAAACATATCCAGGATCAAAGTCCTTTAAAACTAAAACAGGAGACGCACAATGAAAGGTATTGACCAAATTACAATTTTTGTGCAAAATGTATGTAAAAGTGTATCTTAAAGTCAAAACTGTTATTATTTTGTATAGCACAAAAAACATGGAGTACAGCGAAGAACTGGACGATCCATCTCAGGTAATTTTACAGTCCTTACTATTAAGAAACTGTGCTGCTTCTTTTTACAGCTTAGTAAAAATGTCAAAACTCAAAAAAACTTGTTTGTGTGTTTTTAATAATAATAATACATTTTTGTTTTTATAAACACCCTTTTACACTTTTGACTAATGTTGAATACTTTTACAGGAATATTCTACAGAGCACGAGTGGACTGAAGATGAGGCCAATGACACTCGACTGAGCGGAACAGCTAAGAGCAGAGATCGATTGTTCGAGTCACTAAGCAGGTAGAATAATGAAGTCAAAATACCTGATGGTAATGCTGCAGGTTCATTGATTAAACCGTTTTAAAGACATTTGTTTGTTCTCCCTCTTTAGGGCTTCACCAGAAGTCAGTAAATCTTCCGATTTTTGTCAATCGTCTGCAGAGTAAGTTCCTTGTATCTTAGATTTTACTTGTTAGTTTTACTGAGTAAACATGTATGTGTGTGTATACATGTGGGAATCAGGTCAAATACTATATTATTGTGCATAAAGAACCCAAGGAAAGATTGAAAAATCTTCTAAAGACATCAATTTACTGATGAGACATTCTTATGAGACGTTTTTATGTCTGATTATTGCATATTAAATACAAATGTAAAATAAATGTGTTTGTGTCTACAGAGAGGAAGAGTTGATGTATCTTGAATTTATTTCTGGTGTAACAAAAGATATTTTGTCAAGAGGACACATCTCTAACAGGTATGTGTTTGTTTACCCGAAACATGTTTTAGGTTTTTTGTTTGATCATCTTTTCATACATTTTTTAATGATTTTCCCACTAGATATAAAGTTATGATTATGCCCTTTTTTGTCAAAATAAAAAAAATGCATTGGTTTCTAGTACCTAGTTTCTGCAGAGCAGCAATAGTTCATTAGAAATTTGCTTCTTGAGTTGTGGGCGGAACCGTTGGTGCAGAGTAACCCCGCCCCTGCTTCCCATCATCCATCTGTTTCTCTCCCGCTAGCTTACAGCCCAATGGCATATTTTTTGTCTGCTTCTGATTTGTAACAATTTGAATAAAATTAACAATTTTATCAGAAAAATGCAACAAAAACATGACAAAAACACACTATTTTAATCAGAGTGGGTCTTTAAAAGTTTATTTTAACTTGAAAATTTGCTCATTTGTGTATTTTTGTTTACCAAAAGGGTCATCGAGCGGGTGATGAAGCGGCATATTGAGATGAATTTGCATAAACTCGATGAGGTTGGTATTTCATTTTGTGTTTTGCCTTTGAGCAAATCTTGTGTCTTCTGTCTCAGGATGTGATTGTGGCTCTTTTAGGGTAAAATGCACCACCTTCTGGAAGTGCTGCGTAGAGAGTTGGAAGATCCATCCAACACGTTCCCCTCATCAAAAGAGGCCGAGATAAAGGGAAATGACCTGCTTGATGGAATATTTTCCCATCTGGACTTTGAAGGAAAGCACAGGACAGCTAAAGAAGAAGACGATAAAGATTCATTCCCTTATGTGTCATTAACCAAACCTGGTATTTTAACAAGCTGCACAGATTTTTTGGCTTCAACACCTTTAGGCTCCCCTGAAAACACTACTACCTCTTCAACTAAAATATGGGAAAAAGAGGATGAGAAAGTCCAAGAGGAGAGCAGAGCAGATTTAACTTTATCGAATGAAGAAGAAGCTACCAGTGATGTGAGGATTGTCCAGATAGACACCACTGAACGGAACGATGAAAAACATGAGCACACTTCTGAAAGCAGTGACACCAGCATTCAGTCTAAAGAGGTTGACGATCTGGGGAAAGGTCTGTCAGAGTGGCATCTTTCCAATAACTCTGAAACAGTAGAAAGTAACAAGGAGCAACACAATAACTCTGTCAGCGATGATGAATTTTAACTATAACTGTGTTATTTTTTAAACAAAAGGTCATTTTTGATCATAAAGATGTGTCAGATATATATTTTACTGTCATTTTTCCTTGTTTACACATTCACAAAAGCTTCTTTAGTTCTCATTTTATTCAACTTCACAATTTTAATTTTTTTTTAACTTTGTCTAACTGAGCAAAACTGTAACCCCCTTCTAACCTACAAAGCAAAGCTCTACACTTTTTTATTCTTTCCACTCAAAAATGTTAAACTGATTTCTTAGTTTTGTTTTTTTAGTGGTTGTGTGGCTGATTTAAATGATCCTCTGATATGTAGCAAATTAAAAATGATTATCACCAGAAAGTGTCTTTAAATTAGCAATAAATCTGTTTTTCCTTGCTTCTCGTTTGCTTTAATTTGACAAGTAAAGTCACAAATAAGCAGCGTTAACAAAAAATAGTACACTTGAAGTTTATTTTGTTATGTATACTTGAGTATAAATATAGCTAGAGAATAAGTATAGTCAGAAGAATACTAATTGGATACTTCTTACAACTAGATTGGAACATTTTAAGTATACTGTCTCACCTTTAGTATAATCCAAGGGTCTGCAACCTTTGAAGGAGCCAGTTGGTCCAGTTTCTTACTGACCAAAATCCATTCAGAATGTCTCACTTCATTGCTTAGAAAAATACACTTAATGTTTTTGTGGCCATTAAACCATTAATTTATTAAATATATACCTTCATAATAATGACAATAATTAAATTATGACAGCAATATATTTTTCTACATATTGTAGATTTATTTATTACACATTTGACTTCAGAATGTGGAAGTTCCTTTCAAAATAAAATACATCCTGCTTCAAATAATGCAGCAGAATTAAAAAATATTAAAAATACAAGAAAGTCAAACAATGGGTTTTTAATCATTGGGACGTTGGTGCATTTTTCTCCTTTTACTATTGGATAAAATTTGACAACTTTGGTAAAAAAAAAAAAAAAAAAGATAATTCCAGTATATACTTTAAAAACTGCTTCAGAACAGCACTAGACACTTGTGCTGAAGATAAAAATATGTGATCAGATTAATCTAAATTATTAATGTTGTTCTTGTTATCAATCACCAAAAAACTTAAAACAAATACAAACCAAATATTTATTTGCGTTGTAAACATTGTTCTGCAAAGCCAAATAGTTACACTAAAGGAATGAAAGAGCTGCATGTGTCCTAGTATAGACTGTGGTACACTTAAAAGTCCCTCTCTAAGCACATTTTGATCTATTCTCAAGGTTCCCAGTCTTAATTTTGATGATACGTTTTTTTTTTATTTAAAAAAAAAAATTGATTTTTTTCGGACTTCATTTCTGCAGAGCGGCAGTAATTCATTTACCATTCGCCTTGGAGCTGTGGGCTGAAGTAAGCCTCCACTTATTTCCCGTTATCTCTTTGTTTACTCTCTCCTGCTAGCTTACTCCCTCAACTCCAAGGTATTATTAGTGGTGCAATAAAATGGTGAGCAATATCAGAGCTATCCAACAGTACAGTTTTGACCCAGATATCAACTCAGATAAGGAAACCAAAGACTTCCATGGATGTATTTGTCTGCAAGTTGATGCATCAGAATGGAGCAGAGCAGTGATACTTAGGCCTGCCCACAACAGAGAGCTTTTTCAATTTTTTCAAAATTTTTTTTGCTCTCAATTTGATTAAAGAAGTACTCAGAAAAACAATTTTAATCTTAAACTATTTTCATATATGTCCTGTTATCACGAGAAAAATGCTACAAGAACATGCTAAAAACACCAAAAAGACTATTTTTATTGGAGTGAGTCTTTCATAAACTACTTTTTGCTGAAGGTAATCAACAAACTTGCAGCACAGCCTGATAAAAGTGCATTACGGGTCATGATTTGGGTCAATTTAAATTAAATTCAGGCGAAATTCGGTAACAGCGGCTGCGTACGCTGTCGCCTGATGCAGAAAGTAAACAAACAGGTCAACCGCCCGCAGTTTGTGTCCCATTCTGGCATTTTCATCGTCAGCATTCCAGCTGTCTGATGTCATAGCACTGAAAACTCCCACATATCCTTCCGCAGCGGCGATTATACAAAGTATTGCTTTTTGTTTGCAATAAATATTACAATTTATGTAATTCATATAAATTCATAGCAATATGTGGGTTCTGCAGCTCAATGTTAACGCATACTGACACATAGTGGGATATAGGTCCGATATAGTGCTGCGGATGTAGACCGAACCACTTGTTGCTCTTCCAATCCCAGGAAGCGAAACACGCTTTGGAGCTGGAGTGAACTGTTCGACCAAGAAGCATGGGGTGCTTCTTTAGTTTTGAACCGCAGCGAGACAGAACATACAAACTGCCTCAAACTCTCACACTTATTGAAAGAAACTCTATCAATTGACGTCGACGACACGAGCTTCAGGGACCGACTAATAGTTGGACTTCTAGCCTGCGTTTGGCAGCTAACGGTAACTTTTTGTCCTCCCCCTTTCCAAATATATTTATCGGGCGACCCTTAGCCCCGGGGGTTCCGTCTATTTGCTGGATTAAAGGTTAGCGGGCTACCATTTCGGCTGAAATATGGGGTTGTGTTTTTAAAAATGAACTTATAAATTGAGTATTTGTTTTGTGAATATATGAAATGTTGTATTTAATTGTTTTAAATGTAATTTAATATTAAAAAATGTAAACCCGAGGGGTCAAAAAAAGGAGTAATGATTTTGCACTAAGTTATTGGGTCGGACGATGCCATTCTGCGGGAAAAGGGTTATCTAACATATTTATTTGAAAGAATAGCTACTTAAATAATCAACCTTTAAGCAAGCAGAGTGGTTTGTAGACCGGATACATTTTTTTTAGTTAAACTATAAAGCTGACCAACTGTCAAAGTTCATGTCAACTCAGTTGCTAATACTAATAGGTAAAGAGGATTACTTTGCGTCGCGGATTTGTGTCTTCTAGCAAATGTTTGACGATAACATACTAAGTGGGCGTGTTCGTGTCAAATACGGAGGCTCCGTGTCATATTGATGAGTGCGGCTAAACCCAAGCTTGGGAGTGAGTGTGATGCTAGTTGTTTTGAAATGTTCCCACTCTTTTTGCATTTTAGGTCTGTCAGTTAGCGATGACCCCGCGCGCACTAATAGGAAGGCTTTCTATGGACTAAACCAACACAGGCCGGGCCCGTGAGAAGCGTGAATCATGCCCTTGCCATTCGGCCTGAAACTCAAAAGGACTCGGAGGTACACCGTGTCGAGCAAGAGCTGTCTTGTCACTCGGATTCAGCTGCTCAATGGCGAGTTTGTCGAGTTCACACTGTCGGTGGAGAGCACCGGACAGGAATGTTTGGAGGCAGTAGCCCAGAGACTGGAGTTAAGAGAGGTATGTGTGCGGTTTCATCCAATACAAGCACCGATTGTCCTTCTGATAGACTCCTTTTTTTTTAGGACTTCTCAGCAAGAAGGTATTTTGGTTAAGAATGTCCTCTGCTCACATTCTTAAGCAGAACAACAGAATCATAGATGAGCAGTTTGTCACTGGTTACTCACATAAAGCTTGCTTTTGTCATCTTTGTCCTCTCTCTATTATCTGGAATGTTACCTACAAGTTTTACACAAATAAACAACTCATCCATCTGGTAAACAAGCAAATCCTATAATTATTTAAACTTTATTTGTGTAGTTATGACTTAATTTCCTTCAGTTAATCTTTTAATTTGAACTAAATCTGGAATATTTAAAGTATTAGTGCAATAAACTAAATTATTCATCATCAGAATATTTTTAAATGCTTTAAGTCCTTCTCCAACTAAGTTTTTATTTATTATAAAATCATTCACAGTAATCTTTTAATTATGATTATGCAATTTTCACATACTTTCTGCAGTAGTTCATTAGAAATTCACCTCTGAGTTGTTGTTGTGACTGTTTGCGCCTCCACTGATATCCCATCATCCCTTTGCTTACATTCTGCAGCTAGCTTACAACCCTAAGCTAACATTAGTGGTGCAACAAAAACAGCTACCAGTCATACAGTTTGAGCCAGATGGCAGTTCAGATGAGGAAAACAAAGACGTTAATGGATCAATTTGTCTGCAATTGGCAGCATTAGTGTGTTGGACCGTTGGGTGGCAAACCTGAAGTTTTTCTAACCACTGGTTTTCATTTGCTCCTGGTCAATCATAATTAAAAAAAAAATACTCAGAAATGCTGTTTTAGTCTTAAGTCTTTTATAAATGTCCTCAAACGTGAGAAGAATGCTACAAGAACAGGTGAATAACACCAAAAAAACTATTTTCATTGGAGTGAGTCCTTAAACAATAACTTCTAAGTACAGTTAGATTTAAGCCCGTTTTATACTTCACAGCAATCAGCCGTCGCATTAGTCGCATCCACAATCATGCGGTCAAGTTCATACTAATGTTGTTTGATTTTGACTCTCTGCTATAACTGATGAACTTCTGAATGGCGTTTATACTTTTCAAGTGATGCGATTGTCTTCAACTTTTATTTTTAACATGATCAGCATCCCGCTCACATCTGCGAGAAAAGGCAGAAGAGGAAGTGATGAGTCGGTCCACGAAACGGAAGCAGGGAATACAAACAGGAAAAAAATAAAATTGGAAAATTAAAATTAATATGCATTCTCTTGTGCTCCTATATATGAGAAAGAAGACATATTTTTCCAGTAACTTGCTCTATTTTGATATTTCCTAACTTCTTCGGTAAGTTTTCATTATTTCCTGTTGCATACTCTTAATCGCTGAAATAAATTCAAGTTAAATGACGCGATTTCACTATGGGCGTAACGTTCCAGTTGCAGGTGACGTCACCAGCAGGTGTGGCATTCTGCAGCGGCTGGCACGATGGCCGTGTGAACACTGGTAAAATGGTAAATGGCGTATACTTGTATAGCGCTTTCTACCCTCCTTCGAGGGCCCAAAGCGCTTCACAGTCACAGACCCATTCACCCATTCACACACACATTCACACACTAGTGGTGGCTCACTGCAAGACGTGCGATTACGAATCGCTAGGAAGTATAAACTAACCCTAACTCTTTAAAGCAGGGGTCTCAAACTCGCGGCCCGCGGGCCATCTGCGGCCCGCAGGATGATGATTTGCGGCCCGCGTCTTCATATGAAAG
>NC_050533.1:7716094-7732905 GCF_002922805.2 Oryzias melastigma
TATGAAAATCCTGATGCGGCCCAGCCTCAACTAGATTCCGCCTCCAGCGGCCCCCGGCTGATTTGAGTTTGAGACCCCTGCTTTAAAGACCCACTATGATTAAAAGTGTTTTTAGCATTTCTAACATGTTCTTGTGGTGTTTTTGTCGTCAGAGTTGAATTTGGAATGAACTCCTGCTGCTCTGGAGAAACTATGTTCTAGAAAATTACGATGTTTTTATTTTTTTTTATTTTAGCTAAAAACAGTATAATCATAATTAAAAGACCACTGGAAATGCTTCTAAAGTAGATCAAAAGATGATTGGAGTGGGACTTTATCAAATGTCAACTTATTATTATTAATTTTCTATTTATTTATTATTTGGTTGGTTGGAAAAAATAAAAAAAAAAAAAACTAGAAGTCAAAGTTTTATCAATCAAATGAAAACATGATATTAAAAAAAACTAACTGGGAGAAACTTTTTTTGACCCAAAAAAATAAATAAATAATCCAACTATAGAAATCCTTTTTTCGTTTTTTTTAAAGTAAATTTGATGTCCAATAATTAATTTTTTAAAACCAAAGTAAAAACATATATTTTTTTTGTTTTTTACTTTAAAAAAAATATTTGTAGACAATCCAAAACTTAACATATAACAAAAGTTTTCAGTTAAATTACAAAAAAACATGTTAAATAAACGCAGCAGTCAGTTTGCCAAAATAGAAAAAGGGCCAACCATTACTAACATAATTAAGAGCAGAAACCTGTTTGTCTGCCCACAAATGTTCGTCAGTTCCTTGGAAAAGTCTATTTCTGTCGTTTTGGTTCAATCTCTGACCTTTTCAGACCACAGGTTACTGATTGACCCAAATGAGCAGTTTTTCCCCCAAACCCTGATATTAGTTTGCATTCTAAGTTTACATTTAGTCATCGAGGATCATTGTAGGTCCCTTTGCAGAAAGTTTAGAGCGTCTGCTCTGCAGCTCTCTGTGCCCTATTGTAAAAAGCTAATTAAAAAATTGTTGCATATTTTTATGCATGTATTTCTGCTGGTTGCAATGTTTACGATTGTAACAAAGTAAGCAATTTTAAAGCCAATAAAGAAATACTGAACAGATTGAAGTGCAAGTTATGAAAAATGTTAAACTTTAAGAGACTGAGGAGCTCCAAGAATACATTTCTCTATTTGTTATCAACAGATAAATCCACTTTGCAGGAAGAGTCAAAGTAAAACATTCTACTCAAACACTTAAGGAATAGCCATGGAGACTGTTGTGAAGTTTATGCCTTCATTTTATTAGTTCTGAATCTCAAGCATTCAAGTCAATCAAATTTCCACATTTGCTCTAATTTGTACTAATTTAAAATGGCTTTCCTTGTTTGTTTTATATGGTAAAAAATATCAACTTCAAATCTAGTAACATATCTGTTAAATGATATGTCTGTGCTTTACTGAGTTTTATTTTATAGTTGATTTAGGAAGGAGGATGCAGTTTTCTGTTTCACGTCAGTCATTATTGTCTGGTTGGCAAATCTTTTATACTTGTACAAAGTACATTTTCTTTCATTGTGTACTTGTGCATTCATAGTAAATGTGAACAACCTGTGCTTTAAATGTTGTTCTGATCATAGAGTTATAAAGTCCCTCGTGCATCATCTTGTGTTGTAGATAACGTACTTCAGTCTGTGGTACTTCAATAAGCAGAACCAGCAGAGATGGATTGACCTGGATAAGGCGCTGAAAAAGCAGCTGGACAAGTATGGGCTGGAACCCACTGTTTACTTTGGAGTCGTGTTTTACGTTCCCACCGTCACCCAACTGCAACAGGAAATCACAAGGTGATTATTGACACGAAACGGCCCAACAAACCACTGGAAATGAGTTTAATGGTGACAATTAAAGAAAAAAGTTAAGAGAAAAGCTTTCAGTCAAATCAGCGGCTTGAATAGTTGTTACTGAAGCTGATTGAATGTGCTAAGACGTTCCACAGTTTTCCTTCAGTAAAGGAATCATTTGAATCTAAAATACATTTTTTGCTCATAACACGACACCGTCGTCCTTCCTGCAGGTATCAGTATTATCTACAGGTGAAGAAGGATATCCTGGAGGGGAGGATCTCCTGTTCGCTAGATCAAGCTATACGTTTGGCTAGTCTGGCAGTGCAAGGTAAGATATGTTTATATTATGGCAGTTTGGAAATTATTTTTGAGTGAAAAGTAAAGGAGAAAAAAGTATTTGCCCCATGCATGACTGGATGAACTTATCAGCAACTGCGATCCAGGGATTTGCTTAAACTGAACATTCATCTTTTTCCATCAGTTTTTTTTAATTCAGCCTCATTGGACTTTCTTTATAAACCCACAGGCAGGAATTTTACAAACTCTTTTAAGGAAATATTTTTTTAAAGTCATTTGAGGTCTAAAACATCATTTTCCACTCATACTTTCTTCTTGTTCTGGAATAATGTGTAACGCTATAGCGCAGTCGCCACCTAGTGGCCAAACTGAGACGCCCTCCAGGAGAAGCAGAACAATTGTTGGAGATTCTGTTTAATAAACCCTATCAGACTATGTTATCAACAACTCAGTATTTCACTAGTAAATTTTACATTGTGTCAGATTAATACGAATATCTTCAACATTGAATTAAATTAAATTGAACTGAATTGATCAAAATAATGGGTAAATAAATAGAAATGAATCGATCTAGGCTCTGGTGAATCAAATAAATTCTGGAATTTATTGGCGATACTTTAATAAAAACATGCAAGTGTAACAAAATGAAAAAAAAAACAAAAAACTCAGAAGTATTATAAATGTTAGGCAGTGCTAGCTACTTTACCACTGAGGTCATTTTTTTCAATAATAGCTTAATAAAACATACTTATTTAATTATTGTTCTTAACCTAATTTGATGGAAAGTTCAGTTGTTTTTTTCTCTTCTTCTTGCCAAACGTGAGGGTCATTTGCAGCTGTCAAACCCGCTCTCCTGCCAAGAATACTTCCCACAGCTGTGAATGCTGCCCAACGGCTCCTGGAAGCGATTACAGACTCAGATGTCCATGTTGTCTGAAGCAATAATAAACCGATCTGTCCTCCTTAAATAAGTCCATCGTGTCATCGCAGCCTGCTGCTCTCTGAAAGACATGACATCATTCTGGCTGTTCAGCTTTGTTCTAAATGCAGAGGTGCAGGCGTCGGAGCTCCTCTTACCTCCATCTCGTCTTTGTATCCACAGCCGACTTTGGAGATTTTAATCAATATGATTCCCAGGAGTTCCTTCAGAAGTTTGCACTCTTCCCTATTGTAAGAATCAAGTTCAGTTTTTTCATCATGATTTCTGAGTATTGGATCCTTTTTTTTTTTTTATTTTTTTTATTTATTTTTTTTTTCTTTTTCTAAAACAAACTGACTCTTCTCTCTGCAGGACTGGATTCAGGATGATCGAGTGCTGGAGGAGGCCACCCAGAAAGTGGCCCTTTTTTATCAGTCTTTCCGGTGAGGCAGAAACCAAAAATTAGAAGGAAAAATAACAACAAACGTACTTCTTTTGTATTTTGATAGTTATTCAGTATGGAAGCCATAAACGGTTTGCTCAATTTTTACATTTTCTCGTGATAACGAGATAGTTGATCTCATTATTGTGAGAAAACTATTTTTAAAAGTGGGTCAGGCCGTTTTTAGCTTTCATAATTCAGTACAACTTAGGAAAACATTAAAAAAATATTCTGCGTAACGGTAACTATAGAATGAATTACACTCGGAGATAAAACAATTTTAAAAATGTTTTCAATGCATAAATAAATAGAAAGAAATGATTTTCGGTCTTTACATAAAACATTTTTTGTTGTGATGTCTGAGCCTCATGTGAAAAATGCTGGGGTATTTATTTATTATAATGTGAAAATGACATGACTATTGATAAATATTCATACAGATAATATTTATTAAAATGTCGTGTTTTTTTCCCGTATGAATTGAATTAGTAGGCTTCAATAAGCTACAGTTTCTGCCCATCTCCCATTCAAACATGTTTATCTTTAAAGTCTGTCAAAAAGAGACTCATTTGAATGACTGACTATAGTTATTAGCGAGTGTATACATAAAATATTTTTGAAAATATAAACACATTTACATTGATGGCTAAATTGTAAAATAAAAATAGTTAACAGAAAGTTTTTGCAATTTTTAATAGTAATTAATATACAACATGTTTAAAGGAAATTTTTGCTTCTTTTTTATAATTACTTGTTAACTTAAATATAAACATTTTTTCTTTTCTCTTATTTTATCTACCTTTTTAGTCCTTTAATATTATCAGTTTGTGAGTGCTTTATTATTTATGTATTAGAACAACATTCAATCAATATTTGTACTTTGTTTTAGTAATGTGTACAAGTGATTTCACAACCATTGTTAAATGGATTTGATCAGAGATTTGTGTAAATCTGAAACAAAAAAAAAATAATGTTTGAAAAATTAAGTATTTATTATAATAATAATAATAATAAAGTATTTAGAAAACAAAATGAAGATCATTTGTAAGAGGCTTCCATACATAGTCTGAGGAAGACAAACCCTTGCAAAGTTTAAAGTTGGACTAACTGGTTCAGCAGAAACTCTTAAATTGAGGGCAGAGGAGCCACTTTGAAGACTTCTCCTTTTACTGTAATGCACAAAAAAACACCTGATAAAGGAATAAAATGGATTTATTATTTTTTTAAATAACTGAAGTGATTGTTTCTCCTTCTGTCTGCCTCAGAGGTTTACCGGCTCCAGATGCAGAAATGTTGTACATGCAGGAGGTTGAGAAAATGGAAGGATATGGCCAAGAGAGCTACCCTGCAAAGGTAAATCTGAAGAACTCAGTTGGAGCGGGCTAAAGGAATAAAATATACATTTTGCTAACATTTCGTTTCTGTTGGAGCAGGATAACACAGGCACAGATGTTACTCTGGGTTCCTGCCTTGATGGCATCTTCGTCAAGTATAAAAGCGCTCGACCGCCTCTGTTATACAGGTACGTCTGGATGCTTTAAAACCTTTTCTGACTCCTGACACTGAGGCTGCTGTAATTAAAGAAATCTGCGAGGAAAGTTTGAGTTTTGTAGCCCAGAACTATTCCTAGAATGTGCCGTCTCCATTTTCAGTCCTGAATTGGAGCTGGCTGAAGGCAAAATGAGTCAAGGTGGGAGTAGAAATTGTGGGCGCCTCATTTACCCGTCAAGCAGGAATGTAAATAACGCTTCAGAGTTGTTGTTTTTTTGTCTCCACACACTGATTTCTAGATATCTATCAAGTCTGCTCATATTTTTATGGAAAGAGCAGGTTCCTGATCAGACTGAAAACGCTCCAGGCTTCTGCGGTGATGGGAATAATGTTCTTGTATTTTCCCTCCCTCCCTTTTTGTGGTTCTGTGTTAATTGGCTGTGTAGGTGGCATGAAATTAACAACATGAGTCACAATAGGTCCTTTTTTGCCCTGGAGCTGGCCAACAGAGAAGAAAGTGTTCAGTTCCAGACAGTAAGTGTCTATTCTACATATTACTATAGAAAAAAGTTGTATTTTAATGAAACACAAGGAAGTATTTTCTTTCTTTTTATTCATAGGAGGACATGGAGACGTCCAAATATGTGTGCCGGCTGTGTTTGGCCCGATTGAAGTTCTATAAGATCAACAAGAGCAGCCTGTGAGTGTTTTGGTCAAAAGTCCAGCCCACTTCCTGTCTGCTGATGTTACTTCACGTCTGTCCTCCTCTCTCTTTAGAGAGGAGTGCGAAACCCAAACTTCTGAGGGCTCCCAGAAGTCCCTTCTTACTTTGTCCTTTCCTCATTTTCCAATACTCTCTCGTACCTCTCTGCTTTCTAACAAGGGGTGAGCCACACGTTAGCCACCACCTTCATCACCTCTTCATTTGGGAGGATGCTTCCATACATGTACAGTGTTCCCTCGCGGTCTTGCTTTTTTTTTTTGCTTTTTGTGTGTGTTTAAGCGTAGCTGGAGACACTTAAACACAAATCTTTAACATATTGTAATTTTTTAATCGTTAACACAATCAATGTCGTTCCAGTAACTTTTGAAGGAGAAAAGGGGCATGAAGATTCATTCAACTAAAGTTGCTGATTTGTGGAAATTGATAAAAGGGACATTTGAGAATTTTCCTACAGTAAGAGAGAATTAGGTTCAGAAACTTGAGCGCAGAAAATGTTCCTTTATGTTGAAAAAAATACCCAATCTATGAGGATTTATGTAAAGACAAAATATGATCAATCTTTTTGCCCTGAAAGATAATTAAATCCTGGATTGAGAGTTAAAAAGGCAAAAAAAAAATCATGTAAATTTTCCTTTAAGGAAGTTTTTCAAATCAGAAACAACTTCTATAAATCAACAACTTTGTTTTATTGAATCTTCATAATCTCTAAATAAATAAATAAATCTGATATTTATTTATTTATTTATTTTTATTTTTATTTTTTACAAAGTTTTATTTAGTATATTTTATTTTGAAAATAGATACAGAAACTGGACGCTTAAAAATGCCAACTATTATAAATGCCCCGTTTGGATTTGTCCACAGTCTGAAAAGTGTCGGGGACCATTGCTGTATAAAATGCAATTATCTTGTCAAGTTACACCAATCTACAACTGCCATCAGAAATTGTATGAAGATTTGAACTTTGAGAGTTTAAATACAAGAGAAAAGTGAGAAGATGTGTGTAGTGAGGGGTTTTATTGCATTAAAAACATCTAATCTTACTTCGAGAGTTCACCTATTGCAGGTTATTTATGTAACGCATTTCCACGATAAATGAGGGAACACTGTGCTGTATAAAATTTTAACATCCGCTAGGAACTGAATGTACATTGAGATAAATATTGATCTATAATTCACAATATGTTTATAAAAGGAGAGCATTTCCTTTTTTATCTTCATTTGTTCCTAAAATGTGAAATTTCTGTAAAAACTTTTTTATAAAAATCCACTTTTTTGTACAAATTCTTAGAAGTTGTAATGTTATCAACTGTCATTTACCTGATTTATTTATTCTGACTTTCAGCCAAACTCAGCCAACAGCTGTAAACACAGTCAGACGGAGATCCTCCACCAGAATATCTCTGGTAATGTCCAAATGCGTGCTCACACAGTTCCCTACATAAACACGCTATGGATTTATGTTCATATAAATCCAGATTTTTTTTAAAACATTTTTTAACTGTGATGAATTGTTCATTCATAGGAAATTAAGTCATCATTCTTGCATAATTTTTGAATCATGTGAACGTCGACTGAATCGCTCTTCTTTGTACTCTCAGTCCAAGCCTCAGGCCTTCATGATGGCCCCCCCACAAATGCACTACAACGGTCATTTTACGGAGCCTTACTCATCATCACAGGGTAAGTGGTCACCATGGTTACGGCTGAAATTACGGGGCTCCAAGCAGGATCTTTGGGGCATTAAAGGTAGTTGCTGACATGCTCTCGCCTCTTCCAGATAACCTGTACCTCAACGCTCAGAACGGTTTCTACTACCACTCCCAGACCAGCCTGGACCGCTCGCCCCTCGAGTACGGCAGCGGAGGGCGCTTGCGTAACGGCAGCGTGTACAGCGCCCACAGCACCAGCTCGCTGACCAACCCCCAGCACTACCTGCAGCCCTCGCCCATGTCCTCCAACCCCTCCATCACCAGCGACATCACCAGACCCGACTACGTTCCCTCCCACCGCCACAGCGCTCTCATCCCGCCTTCGTACCGCGCCACTCCGGACTACGAGACCGTGATGCGTCAGAAGAACCGAGGCGCTGGCGGCGGGATGCTGCTGTCCCAGGAGCATCGACAGAGCCACTCCATGAGGAACCTGAACATCGGGAACTCCTACGCCTACAGCAGACCAGACCCTCTGGTCTACAGCCAGCCAGAGATCCGGGGTGAGCACGGGGAAATGTCCCAGCAGCACCACCACCCGTTTCACCTGGGCTCTAGCTTCCACAGCCCCTCCCCGTACCCCTACCCTCCGGAGCGCAGGCCCGTCGTGGGGGCCGTCAGCGTCCCAGAACTCACAAACGTGCAGCTGCAGCAGGCGCAGGAGTATCCTGCTCCCAACATCATGAGGACACAAGTGTACCGGCCGCCGCCCCCTTACCCGTACCCCTACCCTCGACCTGCCAACAGCACGCCCGATCTGTCTCGCCATCTGTACGTCAGCAGCAGCAACCCCGACTTGATCATCACCAGGCGCGTGCACCACTCAGTCCAGACCTTCCAAGAGGACAGCCTGCCCGTCGCTCATTCGCTGCAGGAGGTCTCCGAGCCTCTGTACAGCGGGCCCCCCCACAGGCAGCCGTACCACGGCCACAAGCGCAACTCCATCGAGATCGCTGGTTTGGCTCAGAGCCTCGAGGGCGTGAGGTTCAAAGAGCGGACGTTGTCCTCCTCAGCCGCAGAGACGAACACGCCTCCTCCTCCTCTGGCGCCACATGGCGGTCGCTCTCAGGGCTCGCAGCTCAACGTGTTCCTGGAGCATTCGAACACCGAGGAGAGGGGAGACGTTAAACCGGAGGTGCGGTACGGACACAAGAAGTCCCTCTCTGATGCCACCATGCTGGTTCACAGCAGTGGAGAAGAGGAGGAGTTTGAGGACGATGGCGGGCGCCACACTCCGCTTTCAGAGGAGGCCATTGCAGCCATCGTTCCCGAGCAGCCGCGCCACAACCTGCCGCCGCAGCAACAAACCCCCATAGAGCCTCCTCCTGCCTATCCCATCGGCTCAGCGCTGGACCCTTCCGTGACCAGTTCCATGACCTACAAAGTTCACCCCCGCATACAAGAAAGCGAGCCTCTTTACCTCCTGCCAGAGCCGAGGCAGCCCAGGATCATGCCCTCGGTGTCGGAGGGAAATCTGAGCGAGGCCAAGATCAAGCCAAAGAAAGAGCTGAAGAAGAGGCCGGTGTCTGACGTTCCCTCAGGGAAGAGCGCCGTGGAGGGTCTTCCTCCTCCGGTGAGTGCTGCTCCAGAATCTGATACGGCCTGAAACCGTTTGAGTTTGGAACTTCTAAAGTTTTTTTTCTTTTTAAACTTATTAGGGATATCCCGATCTGATGACGGGATTGGAAATCACATAGTTACATCCTGATCAGGGATTAAAAATATATATTGATTTCTTATTCTGAAAAGCACTTATTGTTGCAGATAAATACTCTACTAGAAGTCTGCATATCATGAACAAATCAAGTCATTTTATTGCAGTAGAACCAGTCAAATACGGCTCTAGTTTGAGAAGAAAAAAATCACAGATTTGGACTTCCAGTAGGGGTGTAACGGATCACAAAAAAACGTTTCCCGGTTGCATGACCAGCGGCTCCTCTCTGGGAAACCAGACAAGGAGACGTTTACCGATGTTTTTATTCATCTCTTCAAAATAAATTAATCTGATATCGGCGTCCGCATCCTCCAGTTTGAGAAAAGTACACGTGTGGGCCGAACCGTACTTACCACGGATTATCTGTGATCCGTTACACCCCTAACCTCCAGGATCAAGAACTATTATACGTTTTACTCTGAGAGAAAGTGTCTCTATTGGGTTTTTTTGCGACTCAAACACTGACCTACAAAGGCATTTCAAATGAACAAAAGATTAAGTCTTTGTTTCTCTTTATTAGAATGTTTCTCTTTATGCTGCTGACAGAAATAGCAGTGAGACAGCTGCCAAGGGACCGTCTACAAAGTCCAAAGCTCGTCATGAATAGTCATCATCATTTTCAGGCTACAACAATGATTTTAAAAGAAAGTCATAATTTTTTACAAATTTTAAATGGAGATTTAAGTCATGGTTGATCAAAAATGTTTGAATTCTGAAGATGCTATAGCTACAGTCACCAAAATATCTATGCAATTGTTAAATAGTCCATAAAGGTTAATAAAATAGAAATCAGGGACAATATTTATTTGTTATTTTTTTATATTTATTGCATATTGCAAAATCTTTAACATACTGTAATTTTTTAACGTCATTCAAGTGGATTTTAAAGGAGAAAAGCGGCTCACGCCGCTTTTCTCCTTTAAAATCCACTTGAATGACGTTGATCGTGTTTACAATGGAAAAAATGACAGTAAATCAAAGATTTATTCAAAGATTTAGCTGTTCTTTTTTTTTAATAAATCTTCTGCGCTGTTTTTGTTATCTGAAATAAAGTAGAATTTTTTTGCCAGCTTACATTTTCCTTTTCAGGTATTAATTATAAAAACATCTCTCCGACTAACCGGGTTATGTAGGTGTAGCAGCTGGACGGACCAGACGGGTGGCATTTTTTCCTGGAGCCGCCCCGTCAGGCCGCAGGGCTCCGCCCCCTTTTGTCTTTCCTTCTTTCTCTCTCTCTCCTCCAAATGAAATTCACGCTCACCTTCTTCTGCCTCCGCTCTCCCCGTCTGCCCAGGGTATGAAGAAAGGACTGAGGTCAGAGGTCAGGAACATGGGCCCCCTGAAGATGGCACACCTGAACGGGCTGTCGGTGTCACGGCAGCCGGTGTACGAGGAGGCCAAGGATGACCCCGAGCGAGCGTCTAACGATGAGAGGGTAAGGAGGGAGTTTGGAATTGGTGAAAGTGTTGTGGTCTGTAGTGGTGGAGGTGGCAAACTGAAGCTGCTTTGTGAATCGAGATGTTTCCAGCTCAAGGAAATCACTTAAAAATGCTAAACCAGCTTTAAAAATACTTTCAGATCATTGAGGTTGTTTGGTACTTTTAAATATTTCTTTAAAATCTAAAATAGCAACACCGCCGAGTAGTTTACAGTAAACTGCGACTCTCTTTTGTTTACTTCATTTGAAAAATAGAGTGGCAGCAGTTTAAAGCAGGTTTGTTCATATTGGAGTTTATTTTGTCGCTGACCTTTTTGTTGGATTCTCTTACAATAAAGCAGCCCAGAGCATCATACTCCCACCGCATACTTCATAGTTGAAACCTGTTAAAGGCAAAAAAATGTGACAAAAATTTGAAATTTGGGGATTTTTTTTCATGGAATGTCACTGAATTAGTGTTGCATAATTAAAGCATGAACTAATGTTTACATTTATTCATATGCTGCTATTGCATCACCTTTTATAACTACTACTTAGTTATACATTTTTTTCATTGATTAGATACTTCTAACACTAAAAGATGAAGCAATTTGAGGGAGTGAGACTTTCTGAGGCCAAAAACATTTCAAGACATTCTGGAAACATTTTTTCTCTCCTCTGTTTTCTGTAATAATAAAGAGAGTCATTGTTTCAGTTTCCATGTCGGGGTCAGCAGACCAAACACCTGAGAAACTCTGCTTCCTTATCCACACTGATAAGAGGAATGATGCTCCATAAAACTCAACCCAAACTGCAGACAAGTTATTTCATTAAATGTCAGACACATTTAGAACATTTTTGTTTGTGTTTTTTAAAGTTGAAACTGCATAAACAAATGTAGTTTTAGATTTGTTACTGAACGTTTTTTTGAGCATTGAAGCCTTTTATTTTGAAAAGTCAGAAAACATTTTAAAACTAAACGTGTTTATATTCATTAAATGTTCCTTTAACACTGAAAAAATTGACTGTTTTTGTGTGGAGAAAACAATTTTCTTCGGATAAAAACCAATTTTTAATGTGTTAAAATGCATGAAAAAATATAGTTTTATGTTTATTACTGAACATTTTTGAGCATAGAAACAAGCAAGAAAAGTTATGTATTTATCTTTCATTAAATCTCCCTTTTCTACGGAAAAAAGGACTTTTTTGAAGTGGAGAAAACTATTTTCATCAGGTAAAAACTAGAGAAACCCTCAAAGTTTATGAATTTACGTCCACTCCCTTTACAGTGGAACATTTAGAAAGGTTTGACCTTTTGTAAACTGTGTTACCGGCTGGATCTGTTTTCAATGCACTGTCAGCATCTTTGGCTGCTGGTCTTTGCAGTGCAGAAGGGAGACGTTTCTGAACCACAAAAAAAGGTGAAATGTTAATTATCTAATCACTTTATAAATTAATATCCTAAATATGTCAGATTTTGATTGCCTTTTCTCTTTGTTTTTATAGCAGAAATTGCTTGGAATAACGCAGACATAATTTTTTTTTTGAGTGACTTTTTTTCGTCCCTGTTTTCAGTGTAAACTGCTGGAGCAGCACATGGAGCGCGGCGAGCTCCTGCGCGAGTTCGAGAACATCCCCAAGCGTCGGCCGGGAGGCGAGTGGACCATCGCTCTGCTGCCGGAAAACGGCGACAAGAACCGTTTTCAGGACGTTCTGCCGTACGACGACACTCGCGTGGAGCTGGTTCCCACTAAAGAGAACAACACGGGTTACATCAACGCGTCACACATCAGAGTGAGTTTACTCAAACGTTTCTTCATGAGACGATTTCAGGAAAAAATAAAAAATAAAAATGTCGGCGTTGTCAGGTGACGGTCGGTGGACAGGACTGGAATTACATCGCCGCTCAGGGTCCGCTGTCCAACACGTGTCCCGACTTCTGGCAGATGGTGTGGGAACAGGGCATCTCCATCATCGCCATGGTTACCGCTGAAGAGGTGGGCTCATTTCTTTCTTTTATTGGAGATGTTCTCGTTCTTTTTGGTGCCTCACGTCTGTTCTTGCCTGCAGGAGAGCGGGCGAGAGAAGAGCTTTCGATACTGGCCCCGGATCGGCTCGCGGCACACCACGCTGACGTTCGGTCGCTTGAAGATCACCACTCGCTTCCGCACGGAGTCTGGCTGCTACGCCACCACGGGGCTGAAGATCAAACACCTCCTGACCGGACAGGAGAGGACGGTGTGGCACCTGCAGTACACGGACTGGCCCGACCACGGCTGTCCAGAGGACTTCAAAGGCTTCCTCAGTGAGTCTCTGTCACATCCTCACTCCACGGATTATTCTGAAGGTCCTAATGTTTATTCCACGTCTCTTCCCAGCATATCTGGAGGAAATCCAGTCTGTCAGGAGACACACGAACAGCATCAGTGACCCAAAGCAGACCATCCCGCCTGTGCTGGTCCACTGCAGCGCCGGAGTGGGTCGAAGTGGAGTGGTCATCCTGTCTGAGATCATGATCGCCTGTCTGGAGCACAACGAGGTAACAACGGCATCTCGCTCTTCCCCGTCACGTCAGTGCTGTCCGTTAACACGGCCTCTCCCTTTCAGACGCTGGACGTTCCAAAGGTTCTGATGGCGCTGCGGGCTCAGAGGATGCTGATGGTTCAGACTCTGTCGCAGTACACCTTCATTTACAAAGTCCTCATCCAGTACCTCCGGAACTCCAGGCTCATCTGATCCGGGATCCACACAAGATGCTGAAGCCAAACTTCTTTTTTTTTTTTTTTTTTTAATCTATTTTTGGCCAAGTATTAACTTACTTTGAAGGACGTTTGGAAACATGAAGGATAAACGGCACATGAAGAAACTGTGATCCGCTTCTAAACAGTGTTATACATACAAACCAGCACTTTCATAGAATATTGAGCAAATCCTTAAAATATATACGTCTACTGAAAACGGCTGATTACTTTTGTTTTTTTTTTTCAGATTTTGGTCACTTTTTAAAGTTGAATGACTTTAAAAATAAGAAGTACATCAAAGAAATGTATCATAATGTCAAGAACAAAACACAAACTTCTGGATATGACTCTATATTTACTAATATTAGATTTGCTTTTCTCTTTTTAAAAAAAAGTCAGTTTACATTAAAAACAGTTTATTTGAAGCACAAAGATTTGCTGAAGGATGGACTGTTGGAGCTCCACCCTGCACTGATGGGACTGTGATGGAGTGATGTGTTGCACATTTTGACTCTTAACTGGAAAGCTTTATCTGAGCGTTCAAACTTTTAAAGCTATTATTTTACGGCTTTCTGGATGTGGGCAGAGTACGAAGGAAAACTTTATTTAAAGGAACAATTGCAGAGCTAAAAAAGTGTGGCGTTAACTCAGTCGATTTATGAGGGAGCAGCTGCAGAAATAGCCGCGTGCTGCTTTGAGCAGATTTTTACTCTTAAACGCTGTCCATGGTATTAATGAACGCTTTTAACGTCTGGATTTATTTACCACAGCTGTAAATAGGAATAAAAAGAACAAAATCTGCACAAAAACTATGTTTACAAACACTATCGTCTCCTAAACCGGTAATTTAATTCTGATTTCTTTTCATCCAAATGTTTTCTGGCAGATTTTTCATGAACTTTTTCTTTTTTTTGCATCAATTTTATAAAAGATTTGTGGAAACAGGAGAAAAAAAAAGCTTTTGTTTTTAAATTGTATGTACAGGAATGCTGTTTATAATGTAAACTTTGTAAAATTCTGCTTTAATAACTATTGGTTACTGTATAAACTGTAATAAAAAAACATGTTACTTCTTATTAAAGAAGAAAATGATAGGCCATGAATAAACATTTGGAGAAATGTTGCTTCTTTTGTACTTGTACGCCCCCTTGTGGTACATGTTTGTCATTACATCCACCTTATAATCACATTTCTTTTTATTTTAAAAGCAAAAATGAAACATTTTTTTAGTGTTTGTAAAAGGAGACTGTTTCAATTCAATGCAGTCATTTTTTTATATTTAAAAATAACATTACATTTAAATTAAAAGCTTAAAATGTGTTTTTTTTTTCTATAATCCAGGTTTCAGAGAAGCTATAAATTACTCACCATCACTTAAATTGTTGGTTTAGTTGAAGAAAACCAAAAAAAAAAAAATGCAGGATTTATAAAATCATTTTAAAAAATGAAAGATAAGTTTTCATTAGTCCACTTTTAAATGACTAAAGTAACTAAAAAATGAGGAAGAGTCATGGTTAGGCAGTAGCGTGAAGGGTATTGCTGTAGAACCCACATTACATGCTGGCAACTGTTATTTCTCTCCAGGGAATCGAACCCTCGACTCCTCGTATCCTAGTCTACTTCCTGCTTGAACACTTTGTGAGGTAAAATTGCTTTTTGTGTTTAAAACTTTGTCAGTTTTGCTGTAAAAAACACTGATGCTAATACTGGTATCGTCCCCTCTTCCCGCCGTGTCCTCCATAACCTCCATGTCCGCCGTGTCCTCCTCTCCAACCGCCTCCCCATCCGCCTCCCCGTCCTCCTTGGCCCCACCCTCCCCCCCGTCCTCCATCTTGTCTTTTCTGCCAGGGCGGCATCTCCGGTGGTGGTGGCGTTATCTCGGCAGGTCGTCCTCCTCGGTCAGGCACTCTTCCCATTAGAACCTGTTGTTAAAGTCACAGATTATCATTGACCCAACTTAAATGAAAGTATTTAGTGTTTACCTTGTTGACCGCACAGGAAGTCTTCCTCCTGCTGGAGCCGCTGCTGGTCTTCACCACGTTGCAGAGATCCTCTCTGGCCGCCAGCAGGTCGGCCATGTCCACGGAGGACTCGGGCCTCAGAGTGTGTCTCTTAGGCTGGTAGGCGCTCGCCATGCTGTCCACCTTTACCTGGTGCATCACAGCATTTCTTTATGTAACAGAATGAGCCACAAATCAATCCTTATACCAGTGAACGTGCCTTAGCTCTGTCCGACCAGCCGAACGACTGAACGGTGACGTCCAGACGCTTGATCAACATCCTGCGGCGACTCTCGTACTCCGACGACAGAACCTCGTTGATGTTTTGGAGCTTTTCCTGCAGAGACAAATAAAGAGTTTCGACTGTAAACATATATATTTACAAAAACTATGTTTAAATGCATTTGAAAATGTCTGGATATTTGTTTATTCTGAACATGTTTCAACAGACATATTACATTTATAAGTCTCTAAGCCAGAAGTCTGCAACCTTCAACATTTCTTACAGTTAATAACCCAATAGGAGCCACGAAGTCTTATAAATACAAAACAGGGTCTTGTTTTTCTTTTATTGTTACTATTATAATAAATATAAATAAACTGAAGTTTTTTTTGGCATAAATAAAACACAAATATAACTTCAGACATGATTTCCTTTCAAAATAAAATACATCTTGTACTATATCTGATATTCTCTAAGCAGCAGTAATGTTAGTCACAATTTGTTTTGAATCTCAGCCTAGAAAAATGTTTAAATTCAAATTAACTAAGCGACCATTAACGCCTTTTTTTAGACCACAAAGCACACTTAAAGTACTTTTTCAGAAAAGGGAAATCCACCTTAAAATGCATGAATTCTGGTGGTTCTTATTGGTCTTCAAGTGATTTTCTGCCGCACACCAAAATCTGTCAAAAATGTTGTATTATGGGTATTGTAGTCAGCAGCGTCCCAGAATGATATGCATGAGTTGACTCAAGTTTGACTGTTTTGTCTAGTTTAATGTGTCCTTTTATTCTAAAATGAAAGCCTTTTGATTTTCTTCGAACAGCGAGTCACAATTTGTGGCTCCGCGGTCTGCTTTAAGCTAACTCCATGTAAAGAAAGTTACTGCCGGGAGAACATCAGGATACATACCCACTGATCACTCCTGAGCAGCTTCTTCAGGACGGGTTTTCCTGCAGAACCCACAGGAAGTTCTTCAAGAACTTTTTCAACCTGCAAAAAAAGAAAAAAAAACCCAAATCAATCAACATACTTATTGTTTACTGACGTACTGCTTAATATAGAAGTACACATCCTATTAGAATAGAGGAGCAGGTGGTGTGCCTGTGGGGATTCCGTCATTCAGGTCATGTTTTCCCTGGATTCTCCTCTTTAGGGCAGCTGGAGTTTAAAGCTTCATGGAGGAGTCCTGAAATAACCTGAACTCCCATCGGCGTTTGGGACGGAAGCAGACGCTCAGATGAGCAGCGAAACGTCTTCCAGATGAAGGAAGGAATTCTGGGAAAAGCTCAGCAAAGCATTCAAATATGTC
>NC_050533.1:7741231-7788540 GCF_002922805.2 Oryzias melastigma
CCACAAAAAAAAAAAAAAAAAGGAGAATATCCCTTTTAGCATACTCAAAGTATTTTTTACCGCAACACATCCGAGTTTTGTTTCATGAACTTGTACAAGACGTTTTCCTTCATAGTTACACTGTACTTGCAGTAGGGTTTTGGTGTGTGGCCTGGCTTTGTCAACGTAGAAGACAGAGTAGGAGACGAGTGTGTGTGTACAGGTGTGTGTAGTAGCATCTTCAAGTCTGTTGATCGTGATGTCTTTCTTCTCCGATTAAACTCCTGCGCTTAGCTTGCTGCTCAGAGCCCCCACAAAGCATATGGTTTGTCCTCCACAGCTGCTCGACAGCGACAAACTCAAACTGAAATCTCCAAAAGCTCTCCCAGAGCTGGGGTTCAACATCACATCACCCCATCCGAGAGGGGAATGAAAAAAGGATGCCAGCTATTCGTTTTTCCGCTTATATGCACTGCCTTTGTTAGCTAGCTTTGAGGGGTGTCCCAGTGTTCGCCGCGGGGGTCACCCGGCGGCCTTGTGCTTGCCCCCGCAGCAGTGGCAGGCCTCGCCGCAGTGGTGGCAGGCGCGCAGCGGCAGGTAGCAGCACATGCAGGGCGCGATGAAGGAGAGCGCCACCAGGGCGAGCCAGCGGAGGCAGAACTGCTCGTCGGAGGTGTCGCACGAGCAGGGGTCGGAGAAGTCCCCCTCGGAGTCAGACATACAGTGATACAGCATGCTTTCCGCGCAGAGCATGCAGCTGACTTTGTAGATGCACTGCTTGATGGGGTCGGGGGCGTCCTGGCACTGCCCCCGCCAGTTGTCCTCGTGGTTGAACATCTCTCGACAGTAAATGCAGCGTGAGCGCTCGCCGTCCTCTCTTCGTCGACGGCCCTTTTTGGATTTGAGCAGGGGTGACGGCTGAGTCTTAATCGCCGTGTCCTTGCCGAGCCCCAGGCCCATGCCTGTTCCCATGCCCAGACCGGGGCCAGAGTGGGAGTCTCCACCGGGGCCGTCGGGAAACAGGTACTCGCACTTCTTACTGTCCAGTTTGGGGGACGGAGAGGAGAAGTCCAAGTCCTCCTGGTCCGCATTGTGTCTGCACGTGACGGGGTGGCGGTAGTCCTCGTAACCGCGGATGAGTACGTCTTTACGCGGGTTTATCCGCACAATCTCCTCTTCTTCTATGCGGAATTCCACGCGGCGAGTTGACTGAGGGGAAACCGAGGAAAGAGATCATTCAGTCAAAGCAGTCAAAACAAAAGTTTCATGCAGCTACTAGAGACTAAAGGTGCTTTCACACCAAACGTGATTCACACGACAACAAATTGTGACGATGTGGCCCTGTGTGGGAGGAGCTACCAGCTAGCTGATTTAGCTTATTTATTGTGAAGAGTTCTACAAAAACATCAGTAATCATGTCTCCATGTTTGGATTTATATAAATATTATTAAAAGATTTTCCCGGTACCGGGGGTTGTGTCTGTATGACAGCCGCTTCCACTGTGTTTCTGTGGCTGAACTTGAAGGCTGACTGTCTCGTATTAACCCAAGGGAGAAAAAAAAATGGTCTTGATGATGCCTGAGCCAGCAGCCTCTGCATCTCGCAGCGGCTCTCTGTCCGCTGGCATATTGAGCGATCTGCCCAGAGTGTATCTCACTTTCGCCCCAAAGTAGCTGGATGAACTCTGTAACCTTATGGCTCCAGTGGGTTAAGGAAAAGATGAGAGTTCAGGACAAAAACGCTCGCTTTGGATTCATATTCAACCCGCTGATTGAGTCACTGAAAATGTCATGTGCCCAAAGATTAGTACCTGATTGGCTGATGCGACTTGACGACCTTTAAAACATTAGAAATTTAAATTTTGGCTGCGCCGCCCTTCAGATCGCCTGATGTCGCGTTTGTTCCATTGACTTAACATCGCCTCCGCTGCGCAAATCGCATTCGGTGTGAATGCACCTTAAGACGGCAGAAAAGAGAAACACACCTGAGGTGGCAGGTAGCGGCGGCTGTCATCGAAGGGCTGAGCGCGGACGTAGTAGCCCCTGAATGGCTCGATTGGGTTTAGAGGAGAAAAGGGCTCTTTGATTGGGGTACAGATGGAGGGAGGCTCTTCACAGACCTGCAGACACATTTTCAGATTAGTCAGCAAAACAGTTCTGGTGAGACCTAAAGAAAAGCATAAATATAATCAAAATTCAGATTCTTGAGAATATAATTTGCTGATGATATGCAGCAGAGGGACTAAAAGCAAATCAACACATCACTCAACGCAAAAAACAAATTAAAGATCACAACAACATTTTAGAAATCAAAACTAAAATCCAGAAACTGATACAAAATTCCAAGAAAATAAAAAGAAACAAAAATGAAACGTTTCAGAAAACAAAAGTGATCAAAATGAACTGAAAGAAAAAGAAAAAACATTGAGGGGAAAAGGGAAGTTGTTTACAGAAATCTAAATGAAACTAATGTTGTCATGGGATTCATTTTTTGTGTGATTAATTCATTGTGACGTTTATTAATTAATCTTAATAAATCGATATCAATCACAATGTTTTAACCCAATAATTGCTGTTAAAAGCCTCATTTTCAGGTAATTTCTTTACGCTTGTGACATTGTGACACAGTAAAAGATGAAAATAAAACTAAAATTGTAGCTTTATAACATTTTTTTTGTTTATCTGTTTTTCTTTTTTAAAGCCTGATCTTCAATATTGTTTTGGTTGAGTGATTTGTTGGCGTGATTTGCACTTCAAACAATCAAACAAAGTACATCCAAAGTTTTTACAGATATAAATTTGGGCTTTGATCAGAAAATATTTAATAAAATAAAAAATGATGTGTAGCAATAACCATCTGAATTAAAGCTGTCAAATTCTCTCATAGACTATCAATGTGTCTTCCATTATAAAATCAGCTTTAACTTAAGACCTTTAAGTTTATCTGTGTGCTAGTTCCCCTACAACCACCAGGGGGCATCCTGCAGCTGCACTTTGCCTAGTGACTGTTGTGTGGCAATGACTCAAGGCCCTTCTGTTAAGAACTAAGAGTTCCCATCAGGCGTGCATGTGTTCACAAACAAACAAAAAAGGCTCTTGAAAAATGAGGACAGAGAAACGCGGTTCCATATTCCCACCACCTTGTGCCAGTCCATCCCATGATTACACATAGAGCTGCCTCACGGATGAGAGGAGGACCTTAACCTCCACAAGCCACAGATGGCGTCAAATAAAGTGTAAAACATGGATGAAAGATAATTAGCTACATAAAAAGTGCATTTATATCATTCATAAAAGTGAAATATAGTTATTTAATCAACTTTTGAGATACTTTAGGCTGACACTTCCAGCTTTTCCTGTGGTTGATGTAAAGTAGCTCCAGTCTGACCATAAGCGCTGTGCTCTGTGGACGCTCTTTTCTCACACGCATCCCGATATCATCAAGGCAAGGTTAGTCCTCCTCTCTGCTCCCCCTCTCCTCTCCTCTCTGTGTGGAGGAGGCTGCTGGCTCTGGTTAGTCAGTGCTGTGTGTAAAGTAGCCCACGCCATGCTTTAACGCACAGCGGAAATCTGGTTTGCTCCCAGCTGCTGCTACAGTAATTACTGTCCTGTGGTTGCTAAGAGATGCTTCCTTTGACTCCCCCCCTTTTATTTTTTTCCCTCTTTCTCTCCTCCAACTGCCCCCCCACCCCAGCTCGTCTCCCTAGACTGCTAACACATGGTACGTGCATGTGTGATTTCTTTTTTTGCTCTTTCTTTGCCTTTAAAATAACCAAGCGGCGTAGCACACGTCCAGCGTGTCTGCAAGGGAATGTGAGGAACGGGAGAGAGCAGAGAGAAAGAACAGAACAGGAAAAAATGAGATTGTGTTGTATTCTTGTGTGTGTCTGTGTTTGAGAGCCAGAGAAAGAGGAACACAGAGAGCACCAGAGGCCATGAGTCTGCAGAGGGAATGTCATAAACCAGCTCCAGCTGGAGAAATGCAGCTCAGAACTTAAAAGCCAGATGACAGCTGTGTGTGTGTGTGTTTGAATGTGTGTGTGTGTGAAAGAAAGAGGGAAAAAAGAGAGAGGGGTGGAGAGGTAGGGGGCGAAATGGGAAACAGATTTGGGCTTCCTTTTAAAGCGCTTGCCTAAGCCCAGCCATTCAAAGGCATGCGTGGGGCCAATCTGGAGCTGATCTGACCCTGGAGATGTGGCTGGGTGAGGGAATACAGGAAGGGGGGCTGAAAGCCAGAGGCAACCTGGCTCCACACCAACATCAGAAGTACATGCATTTCCGCCCTTAAAGGTACAGAGGTTCAGGACGGGGAAGGCTGAGGTCAGGCCACATGCAAAAACTCTTACTGAGCGCAGGCTTTGGTTTTAAAGGCATCATTCAAAGGAAAGTTGAAGTGATATTTAAAGTCAATACTCCAAGTCAGACCAGAACCGTGTCTTAGCTGCAGAAACAGACACGCCAAAGTCAGGAGAGCACAGCCTAGATTATTTCTATCATGAAAAACTTCCAAAGTTTGGCTGCGGGTGCGACTTTTATGTTAATTAAAAATAAATAGCAACAACCACTAGAGGGCACTGCAGATGTGTGTATCGGTATTTGCTACAGACAGCAACATAGAAGAAGAAGTGCAGCTCAGTCTTACGATGGGATCTGTGGAATTGCTCTAAAGCAGGGGGGTCAAACTCATTTTGGTTCAGGGGCCGCATTCAACCCTTCTGATCTCAAGTGGGCTGAACCAGTAACTTAAAAGCAAAATAACCTATGGTCAACTTCTTATCTGTAGCTTTGCTTCTGCTTATTTTTTCTCAGTTTGGAAAAATGCTTCAACCAACCTTGTAGCCTAATCACTTATTATCAGACATTCATTCACAGAGGCCAATGGACTTCAGATAAAATGCATCTTACCCAAACGTGGCACACACTTGCAAAAAAAAGCTATACCTGTTTTGCTTTTCATTTGCTCCCCCTAGTGGCAGATTTGTAGATTTCTGTAATTTTTTATAGACCCATAACTCACCACAAGAATGGGCTAGAAATATACTTTTTTTCAATATGCTTTTATTTTTTTCTCTTCACAACTGGGCCGGATTAAACCATCTGGCGGGCTGGATTCACCTCACGGGCCTTGTGTTTCACACCTGTGTTCTAAAGCAACAGAGAGGATGAGGAATTTGATGGATTTAGTGATTTGAAGAGATATAGAGTTTTGTTGACTTGTTAGTATGTTTTTTATGCTATGGTTATATTTATAATTTTTCATGTTGCTCTAATATGCTAGATTTCTTCTATGTTTCATGAAGTTAAAAAAGCATCACTGTGTAACGGTAGTGAAGTGCACATACAGCAGCAGGAAAAAACCTTCTTCAACCTTTTGGAATTACTTGGTTTAATGCATAAACTGACAATAAAAACATGACTATGTTTTTCTCCATTGTTGTGATTTATATTGAGATAAAAACCACACCATGGGTCTATTCCTCTCAGAAATTGAGGTACTCCCAAAAGGGTTCACATACTTTTCTTCTTGAAACTGTATTTTCAGTCTATTATAGTTACCAATTAATTAATGAAATGTCTGTTCTTGTTCCTGTATTTTGGTAAATAAATTTCTCACAAAAGTGCGACTTATACCCCAGTGTGACTCTTCTTCTTTTTTATGTATTTTGGTGGCTACAGTGGCTCCACCCCAAACGTCCCAATGCACTTTTCAATGGACCAACAACCGATGGGGGGCCCCCAAGAGGTTTGGTTCGGTACTGTTTAATGTGTCCAATTTACAAGGGAAATGCTCCAATTAGCAGACCATACAGTACTGGACAACTCAACACCTCATTGGAAACGAGGCTTTAGTTACTTCGGCTCCACTCTATTTGTTTGAGCTGGTATCTGGCTCAAAACTATATGCCTGGATAGCTCTGATGTTGCTCAGCACTTTTGTTCCACCAGTAATGTTAGGTTGGGGTTGTGCGGTTGCTCTGCAGAAACTATGTCCTAGAAAAGGAAGGTGTTTTGATTTTAGCTAAACAAAGGCATAACCATAATTAAAAGACCAATGGGAATGCTTTTAAAATAGCTCTGAAGATGATCAGAGAGGGACTTTGAGGAATAATCCATCAATTCTATCATCTGACACGGTGAGTGTGCCTAAACCTATGGGCATTAGATAGGTTAGTGGATAACTAACAAATGAGAAGCTGCTGAGCTGGCGTCTATCAATAATTGGAGCCAAGAGATGAATTGGCACAGTTTAAAAACGAGAGATAATGTTTTCCTTTTATGATGACAATAACAATTTCCCTTTTCCCAAACCATATGGGACTTTTAAGCTGCTCATAAAACAGTGCTGTAAAGGTCAACTGACCAGTAAACAGCGTTTGCACAAAACTGATGGGACAAAACTTCCTGCCAGTTCTAAATTAGATGCGGATGTCTTCCTGTGGCGTAAGGAAAGGAAAAAAAAAACAACAAAGTTTACTTTGTGCTGGTGGAAGGTGGTACGGCGTGACTCCTGGCAATGGGTCATCATGGCTCACAGGAGAGGACGGTTTGTGAAACAGCTTTATAATTGAAATGTGTTGCGTTTGCACACAGTGTGTTGAGTCAGTTTGAAGTGAGAAGAAGAATGTGGTAAGTTTGTGAAGGGCACACATGTGGTTGCTCAGCCTCAGTGGGCAGGATGTGGGTGGAGGAGACCATCATCACAGCACACACATGCGTGAATGTGCTTCATTATATACAAAGTGGTTAAAAGGTTTGAATTAGATACCTGAGGCCAAAAAATGAGCAGTGTCCATCACTAATGAAAGAGATAGTCTTGATTGCAGACAAACCCAGACAAAATACACTGTGTGACTTCGCAGGAACAGTTAATGTAACTAGTTGCTGTCTGGTGGTGTTTGCAGCTCCTTGCAGCACTTGCCACTGGTTCACTTCTCCTTCCCTGTAGCCAAAGTCTCCTGACCGCAACATTCGGATGCCAAATCACCATGGTGACACCCTCACTGGCTCACTGAACCCCGTGAACACCCCCTTCTTCCACTCTCTAAATGCATCCCCCCTGCTGCCTAGCAACAGTGGTGCCAATGGGTTTCCTGTATGTTCAAGCTTGATTCTTTAAAGAGGAACTTTGCCACGAGAACAAGAACGTAGCTCTCCCTCCTGTTCTGGTGCTCTAAAGCGCATGATGGAGAATGTTAGGTGAAAGGATGTGGCAAAAACTAATTATGTTTCTGAACTAATAACCTAAGGAAAATGTAAAGTAGTTTAGGGGAACTCTAGGGTTGCTTTCGTTGCTAAACGTGCTATTTTTATGACTTATTGTTGTCGTTGACTCAAATCTCTTGTAGAATATAGAGTAAAAACTACAAATAAAAATCTTAAAGTAAGTCACGTCTAACAACAGTGTCTAAAGATTTGCAGCAAAGCAGTAATGACGCGTTTCATAAACTTCTTGTTATTAAACATTTTTTTCAAGAACTGCTTTTTACTTCTCCAATAAGGTCTTAACAACCCAAAGTAGAATAGCTGACCGACTTTTCTGTGACAGGTGTGATAACTTAGACAAATGGTAAAGGGTGTGTTCATGCAGCCTTTTTCTTTGCTTAAGAAAACAGGGCATTCATTACCACTCATACCTACAGACACTGTCCTACCACATGACAGGTGCTAAGCACTGAAATGATGTCAGTGTACACAGTTGTGCAAAACTGAAACATAATGTAATCCAGGAACGATAAGTTGTTCGCAAACATTGATGAAATCTAAAATATAGAAAAAAATATAAGGATTACATACTGTGGAGCAAAAAAGCTAAAGATTCTGCAAGTTGTCCTACTTAAGGTCTGTAATGTTCATAATAGACTTCAACCAAAAAAGAGAATCCAGGAAATCACTTTGTATGTTTTTGTTTTAAATATTTAATTTATGTAATGGACCAGAAAATAAGAATTTAGCTCCAACAAACGAGCAGGAATTCTGTCCTCCCCTTGTTACCTATATTAATGTCATTTGTTTGACTTGGTTATCTTTATAAAAGACACCAGTCCACACCCTTAAACAGTCAGATTCAAACCTCTCTACCATGACCAAGACCAAAGAGCTGTCAAAGGACACCAAGGACAAGATTGTAGACCTGAACAAGACAATAAGCAAGTAACTTGGTGAGAGGAGATCGAATGTTGGAGCAACTATTAAAAAATATGGAAAAATACAAGATCACTGACAACCTCCCGTCACCTGGGGCTCAATGAACGATTTCACCTGGTGGGGTACAAATACACAGGGGAACTGGTCAGTGGCCTGAAGAGAGCTGGGACCACAGTAACAAAGGTTACTATAGTAACACACAACTTCATCGTGAATTCAAATCCTGCATGCTCCAAAGGTCCCTCTGCTTAAGCTAGCACATGTCCAGACTTGTCCAAAGTTTGTCAGAGACCATCTGGATGATCCAAAAGAGGATTGGGGGAAGGTAATACAGTCAGATGAGACCAAAAGGGAACTTCTTTGTATGAATACTACAAGCCATGTTTGGAGATGGATCCAAAGAACACCAAACCCAATGTGAAGCAAGGAGGTGAAAACATCAAACTTTGGGGCTGTAAAGGGGACAGGAGGACTGATCCGTATCAAAGAAAGAATGAATGGGACCATGTCTGAGATTTTGGTCATACGCCTCTTTTCATCAGTGAGATAATTCAGGGAGAAATGTGTCTGGATCTTAGCTACAGACACTATCCTGCCACATGACAGGTGCACGGCAATAATTCCAAAAACATCACTGGGGCAATGAATGAATAGCTACCAAAAAAGCATTTCAAGGTTGTGGAGTGGCCTTGACAGTCTCTGGATCTCAACCCAATAGAGAATCTGTGGAGGGAGTCTGTGTTGCCCAGCAACAGTCCCAAAACATTACAGCTCTTGAGAAGATCTGAATGGAGGATTGGACCAAAATACAAGCAACAGTGTGTGCCAATCTGAAGCCCTTTTAGGATTATCAACACTTCCAAAAATGTATTAATGTCAGTAAACTATTTTTACCCCAGTTTTGTCACAGTTAGAGGTTTACATAGCCAAAACTGTGTTTAAACAGCAAACTTCCCACTACATCTGCAAAAGTGGCCCAAGACTGGACCCAAACGGTTAAAATCATCATATTGCTGTAGGCAATAATACACACATAAAAAAAGAGTATATTGTCGACAAAATCAGAACTCTGAAGCTTCTTACCGGTAGTACATCCTCAGGTGTATCTCCTTCCCCAAATGCACGACAGCCTTAAAGAAAAAAGATAAAAGAGAATTATGTCAATATACAGTATTACTGGCTTAAATCAAACCAATAAGTTCAGATTGCATTCCAGGACCTTTGTTTTAATCTAAACATCTATTAATGTCATGTAGGACTTTGTTAAGGGCTCAGATCTTCACTTAAATAAAAGAGGTTATATTAATGAAATCTGTGTATTGATTTAGCTTTAAAGATATTTCTTGTATTTTTTTCCAGGGAAAAATACCCTTTTTTGGCTTTTTAAAAATCAAAAAATTAAACATTTCATTACTGAAGCTTTTGTTAAAGCTGTTTTTAGCTTTTTGAGAAAGGTTCCTAAAATTGGGACTGTAATGGAAAATGGAACAATATGATATATTTAATTCATCCATAAATTAAATTATTTTAAAATATCAGCAACCTTCATGCTCTTCTATTTTTATTCTGTATTTTGGAAGCAAAAACAAAACAACAAGAAAAACAACTAAATTAAAGTCTGTGGTGAAACCCAATAATCTCACTAAACAATAAATCAGATAAATGCATTTCATAGTGTAGACTACATACCTCAGACAAATTATATTAGAAGCAATAGATCTCTGCTTAATGTGTTTACAATTTAACATGATTTTTGCTAGGTCATTGCAGGTCAAGACTTCTGCTTTCCTGTATCTGTTACCTAAAAGGGAATCGAAAGCTGCTAAGTTTTAGTGTGGCCTAAAGAAGTTCATATAACATGCACAACTAGTCATTTGAACTCAGAACTGAAGATCTATGAGCTATTATAATAAGATATCGGCTTAATGATGCAGCAGTCCAAAGCTTTAATTTTAAATGATAAAGTTTCGATGGTTTTGATGGGCTAACTCTACTTGATAACTGTAGTAATGTTGTAATGTAGTACTATTTTATTTTTAAATCAGGCTTCTAGTTTTGACAAATGGTTGGCTCCAAGAAGACCAAATACCATCACAAACATTAGTTTTTAGTCAAGATACACAAAGTTGGATTTTTCAAGTGTGTTAATATTTCCAAAACATGTTGTGTAATATCAACAACCAAGTCAAAGCAACCTAAAAAAAAAAAAGACCAAAACCTTTCCAGCAAACCAACACTTTGCAGAACTTGTCAAACTGCATTAAAGGTATCAGGCCAATCTTTTTTTATTAAACTTTGGTTAAATAATTACAGAGACGTCATTGCTGTTGTGATCTGTCTCAGTTTGTTTTTTTCCTTGCTGTCACAGTGAGGACTGTAGACGAACTGGGCTTGCTGTAAACAGTCTGTTCCTCAGTCTGTCCATAAGTCGCTCAGAAAGGTGTTTATGTAGGCATTTCTCCAGTACTGAGCAAAAGAGGCCTCCTGCAGCACGACTTAAAAAGTGATGGGCCACGAAGCTGCCTGAGCCATGTGCCCGCCGTTGCCATGACAACAGAGGACTGCAAGACTGATGCGCACACGTGCTAACGCACGCGCAAGCAAAAACATATTCTCCCCCCCACACACACACATTCATACAGCTGTACAGCAGCACAGCGATGCAACCAGAATACTGAAGTTCTCCCCTGCCTTTGCTGAGGAGAAACATTACACAACACCGACGGAAGACAGGCGAAGAGTGAAAAAGGACAACAGCAAGGGCAGCTAGGAATGGGAGAGAGAAGTGTGGGAGCTTGGGAGTCAAAACCTATCAACCACTACCACGAATTACAATCACAGGAAATCTTTGAGGCATTGTAACACTCGTCAAAATATGCCTTAAGGTCCCCCAATGTCCCAATATCTATAATGTACTTATCCCACATTAAAGTAACAATCTACATTTTATTTTTAGCTTTGTTTACTGAATAGTGAGTCTCACATACTCCTTTTTTTAAAATTCTGAAATAACCTGATTGTGAACTTAAGTTGATGATTGATCAAACCAGCCTATCCCTTTATGAAAATTACATTTTTTTTTTAATTCATTTTTAATTTTAATACAGAACACTTGTAACTAAGTTGGTACAGAAATCTTCCCTTTTCTATTTTATGTCAAATTTACCAGAAACACAGTTTATGAAATCAAACCTTCACAAAAAAAACAACTTTCTTCTAGATTGTGTTTGCCCAGGAAGTCAAAATCTTAGATAAATGCTTGTTAACAAGAACCAACTGATGGCCATCAGTGATAGGCCTTTCTTTTTTTTTGTTCTGTTGTTCTTCCTCTGTGCTACCCAGGATTTTAAGATCTGGAGAGCAATAAACATTATAGCTTTGCAGCCAGCCAGAACGCTCACCTCTTGTGCAACATGGAGCTTGGTGGCAGATTGCAGAGCTGCCAACTTCCTGGCTAAATGGATGACTTTACAACCACAGGTTCTATTTGTTTATCAGAATCCAAGGCTTACAGTTCGACTCAATGTACAAACACCGCACACGACACCTTCATATCCAGTTCTCAAATGTACCTGTGTCTGACTGATGGACAGGGAGGGGAAAGAGCTGGGTCAGGTTTCTTTTAACTAAAGCTTAGTCGTATCTCAACCCCCTCCTCTCTAACCACCATAACTTAGCTCCCTTCACAGTCCACTCCTATATCTCTTATATCACCCACAACAAAGTGCTGAACAGCCAGTCTGTACAGGAAGTAGCAAAAAATGTCTGGGCAGCTGGGGCTGATAAGATAACACAGGAGTGGTCACGATTGGGTTCAATGAGCAGGTAGCAGTGGTGATGGAGTCAACAATGCTGCACATCTCATAGAAGCTAGGTCAGCCATTACACAACAAAGATAAACAAACCCAAATTACTGGCTGTAAATGCTCACCATTCATGCCATGTTCACTTTGTTGACTTAAAAGGCTTAAGCCAAAATATATGCACAAATGTGGTACCGACAGTTGGAAGGCATACAGAAGAAGAAAAAGGCCAAAAATGCTTTCTTTTTGATACAAATATCTTAATATTGACCTTGTTTGATGTCTTCGATGGCTCGGCGTATGCCTCGGTCAAAGGCACGGGCATCAGCAGGGCTCTGGAACGTCAGACCAAATTTCTTGTCATTGATCCTCCAGTGGTGGAAGATAGGGTTGACCTTGTTGTATACCAGATCTCTCTGCAGAACACACTCCAGGACCACCTGAAAGTAAACAAGATGGAATCTAACTCACAACACAGGAAGCCAGATTAAAATCTCCTAACTTTACATGTGGGTTAACACTAAACGCTACCTTTAGAACACGTTTAATTCTCCATCCTGCGTGGTTTTATCATATTTTAATGCCACATGAAAAGAAACATATTGAACAAGATTTCCGCATCTAGAATTAAATATGTACCTCCAAATCTATCACTGAAAAAAACAGAGTTTAAACCCTTTAATTTGTCTAAGATTTTTGGATAATTTGTAAAACACATTCTTAATGGCAGGGTTCTGATTACAGATGATGTTAAAATTGAAGAGCAGGGCAGCAGGAGGGTGGGAGTGTGTGGGTAAGTTTCGAAGCCAGGAAGTCTAAGAGCAGTGCAGAGAGAGGGTAAGTTTCTAAAGCCTATTATTAATCAGGGCTACTGAGCTGCCTCCTGGACTTCTCCTAGGCGGATTAAATGAAATGAGACGGCCATTAAAATCTGTGAGGTTTTAACTGACGTGAAAGAGAGGTGGCTTAACAGGGTGTGAATGTGTCAGCATGCGCAAATGGATCGACATGAGACGATATATAAGCAACGGAATTATTAAGACAAAAGGTCGAAATGATGCAAATGCTTTCGGAAAAGGAAACTATTCACGAGGACAATAGATGATGGCAGAAAAATGGCAACGATCCATTTCAGATTTGTACAGCCAATAGCTTAAGAGGCTGATGATAGAATGAAATGTGTCAGAGGTGGAGTGTACCTGTTTCTATACACGTCACTCATCGGTGTGAGTTGTTCTGGAATCTCAGTGCTTGTGTGTTTGTAGCTCACAGCTTTCATCTCTATGCAACGATCGCAGAACGCAAGCGCCAATAAAAGGCGGCGCGAGGGTTATGCTTTTGCTCCTGGAGCTTGTAGGTGAGGTGAGGGAAGACTGCAGGAATGTTTGGAAGAGGATGGGGTGGCAATGAATGGGGGAGGAGGGCTCCACAGCGCCTCTGGGAGTGACTGTCAAGGCGAGACTGAATGGAGCCAAAGCAGGAAAGGTGAGCATGCAACAAGGCCTGACGGAGGAGGAAGTATCACAGTTGCATGGCAGGATGACACTTAACACCACATTCCACAATGTGCCCAAAGAAAAGAAGAGAAGACGAGCCACCTTTCAAGAAAGAGAGACAGAAAGGGAACACGGACAGGATATGTTAGAAGAGAAGGGGGACAAAGACGGAGGGATGTGAGACATGTGGAAGATAGCAAAGACATTGTGTGACTGCAGAAACTGGGAAACACAGGGAACCCCTTTCACTACTCGTCCACAAACACACAATGAATATTATATCTATATAAATACACATACACAGGGTTTTTCATTTTGTTTACTAAAATGTGATGTTACGATGATACATTTATTTTAGTAACAAATGTAAACCTTTTTTTTTTAATCACAGGACAGGCGCAGAAATGAAAAACTGAACACCACCACGGACAGACATTTCAATGGCATAGTACAAAACCTAGCATGAGATCTGACATAATTGAAGAGCCGTTACGTTAACTAATCACCAGCCAGTTATTGCTGTAGTTTTCACAGAGCTAGAGAATCAGAGTAAGAGGAAAAGGGGGGGAGTCAGGAGGAGACTGATTGGTGGCTATATGGAGAGCCAGCTGAGTCATCACCAGCACAGTCTGTGCCGCATCACTGCGCTTATAGACAGAACCCCTCCACCTCTCTCGTCATCTTCCGTCTCCCATCTCATTGGATCCTCCCCTATTTCCTGTTCCCTACTCTGTTCTCAATCCCTCTCTATGTTCTGCATCCCAGTCACATCATTCCTATTTAACTACACCTGTCCTACAGATATTTTTATGAATTTATATACATACAAGTTTGTTATATATTGCGCATAATCAAACCAAATAACCTTTTAATGCTTTCTTTCCCCTCGTTTGGCTTTTTAACAATGAACTAACATATTTCCTTAAAAAAATACTACTGTTTCCTAGGGCTGGGTATCAATTATATTTTCCAGAAATTATTTGATTCGATTCGCAAAAGCCTGGATCGATTCAATTCTGATTTTTTTTTTTTTTTAATTCAATTCAATTTTGAGCTTACTCATTTATACACATTTGTTTATAAATACATTAATAATTTACCATATGTTTTGAATATATTTATATTAATCTGATAAAGTTCACATACTGTAAAATGTATTAGTAAAATAATGAGATTGTTAATAGCATAGAGTATTACATGGTTTCTCAAAAAGAGAAGTTCTAACAAAAATGTTCAGATCATTAACATTGTAAACATTGTTCTGCTTCTCCGGGAGGGCTTTCAGTTTGGCCACTCGGTGGTGATCGCGCTATAGCAGTCCGTTTTTTTTTTTCAAGAAAAAGTTAACAGTATGACCAAAAACTGTTTTAGACCACAAATGGTTACCTTAAAAAATATTGCCTTGAAAGAGTCTGGAAAATTCATACTTGTGAGTTTATAAAGATGTTAATTTAGTTAGCAATGTATGTTTAGGTCAACCGACTGATTGCATTAGCTGTCCTATAAAAATTCCAATAAACGTTAGTATTAAGCTAGCAGAAACAATTATTAATCTGTTAGTCTTAAATCTATTCAAATCAATTAATCGATATTATCAACCCAGCACTACTGTTTCCTTTGTTGTGCGATTAATGGTAACACAATAGGTGGATCCTGACAGACACACTTAGTCTTTCCTCTAGCGGCCCTGGAAGAAATGCTTTTCTATGAACCATCACACTTTTTCCTTTGCTACTAACACATCCCAATATTAACATATGAAGAACATGCTAGTTAGGATGTTTCAATGAAAAACGGAATAGTTGTAGGATTAGAAAATGTTTGTGTCAATGTTCATCATTTCCCTAAAATCCATTCTCCTATTACTCCTATCTTTACATTTTTTTATCTTTTATTCCAGGATTTTAAGCTTTTTTTGTCATAACATTATCTATAACAATAAAAATATTTCTAAAATCATTTATATTGAAAAAAAAATAACTGAGCCTTCAACCAACAGAGTAAACATGGTAAAGTCACTGATACGAGCAACAACTTTACAAGGAATTAGGATGACTCTGAAAGGCTGGAAAAACTGTGACATTTTTATTTGAATTCTTTTACACTTCATCCTTAGGTTTGTTTCATGATCTTTGTTTCCCACAACCATCTACCCACATTCTTCTCTTGACTAATCCACTCTTTTTCCCTCACGACGTCATGATGTGTCACACATTTATTTTCAGGAGAAAAAAAAGGGAGGAAGGCCAAAAACACTTCCTGTGTGTTTGTGAGAAAGATGGGAGTCTGGGATTCATACTATTTCTTCAAATTATATTTCTTACTCAGTAAATCTCTTACATTATAGTATTTGCAGGACATGCAGACTTGACATTTTCTTACCAGTTTGTCCTTGAGCCGTTCACCCTTGATGTGAAACTCAACAGCAGTGGGACTCGGACTGGGGCTTGGACTCGGACTAGGACTGGAGCTACACGGGCTTAGGTTGCTGCCACTCCCTCCACTGTGAGTGCTGCCATTGTCCTCTGCACGGCTGACCTTGTAGACAGTGACACAGCTGAGGCCTCCACCTCCCAAAGGAAGCCACCCACCACTGGAGTCATCCCGAGTCATGACCACTGCTCTCACGCGCGCGTAACTGTCACTATGATGGGAAAAAGGGAAGAAGATAAGAGGAAAAATACGGTTAGTTTCCAGAATGAAGAACAACCAGCATGTGTTGAGATTTCTGTCAGGAATCTTTTCTTTGATTAAATTGTTTAGACCACAAAAGTGTAATCAGAAATACACAGCCTACATGAACAGAGCCCACATACTGCAGCTGAATCAAAGCACAACAGAACCTTCCCAAAACACAATTCTTGGCATTTTCAGGAAATTTCCCAAACAAATGTGAAGGTCTGAATCACAAGACAAATAATGCGTTTTGGATATCAAGTATCGTAAAACCAAATTAGGAAAATTCAAATCTAACCCTTAAAAAATAACAAGCAGTTTTGTGATTTTTTTAATAAAGGAACGTGTCATGTTAGTAAAGAACTACCTGTCCAGTTAATAGGATTCTGCATTGTAAACATTAATTTCTAAGTGATTTTTTTTAAAATAACACTTTATTCTATTTTCCCCTCATTTAAACCATTTTTGTTTTTTAGCATTTACAAAAGACTTAAACAAACGACTTACCAAAATATTTAAAAGGCACAACATCTGATTAAAAGTGGTAAGTACTGATTTTCTAGTATAATTTGTCCCTTGTATGCGTCAGATCAACTGACAGGATATTAACAGTCTAAAACTGAGTATATTAACCCCAGCCAGAGGGTACTGACCATGTGGTCAAGTTCAGGTTCTGGCCAGTTTTGATTCTCAGCTTTTCTTCTGAAGCGAGCGGTTTTAAACTAGATAGCACATGACATGGGCTAGAGCTTGCATTGACCTCTTTCCCACTATTACTGCTCCCTGTAGGTTCAGTGAGCTGTCAGTTGTTTCTGATGCCCTGACTTCAAATCTACTTTTATAATTTGTTTTACAGTGATCCCTCACTACATCGTGGTTCACCTGTCGTGATCTAACCGTTTTTTTCTGATTTTCAGAGCAATTTTTGATTTTAATATTTTTTTCAAACAGTGCACTGCATCCTGATGGGATGTTGACCTTGTTAATTAAGCTGCTCTGTACAGAATGGGTTCTGCTTGCCAGATTTACATACATTTTCAATCACGATCAGATTTTTGTTTTCCTTCTATAATACTGGCCCTGTTTTTCTGCAAGGGTTTGAACTGTAAAAACATTTATGTCCGTCTGAGAAAAGTGTATAAAGTGTGAAGTGAGGGCTTTTACAGCCTTAAAACATCTATGATCCTACTTTGCAGATTTCTCCAATTGTGAGTTATTTATGGTACGTATCTACCACGATAAAAAGGGACCACTATACTTTATCCCATGTCCTTTCTGGTAGTATGTGAGGTTCTAACACAAGACACTGGAATTCTAGTCATTTCCAGCTGTAATCTGTCATTTGTGTTTTATAGGGGTGTGCCAAAATATCATATTGCGATATTTCGTGATATTTAGTCCTGCAATTGATTCCCGATGGGCTCTCCTCAAGTATGGATCTTTTATTTTCGTTTGAAGAGGCTGTAAAACCTTATAAATGTCATACTTTGGTGAGACGTTCCTTTGGAGGTAGATAGGGGCGCGGGTTTCAAGACTGGATGTCACAGGCACCAATGTACCTGGCAGCTACTTGACTTATCCAATTTTATTTTCCTAAAAAAGATGTGTTCTTCTACATAATTGCATTATTGCAGTATTGTGATATCATTGATATCGTGAGCCATGTATCGGGTATCGGATCATATTGTGAGGTACCCAGTGATCCCCAGCCCTAGTGTTTTGCCAATATTACTGCAAGTTTTAAAAAGTCTAGTTCAGTTAAAAGATAGGGATGGCTAAGTACTTTACCATTTATTTGGTGGCAGCTTAATTGTACAATACAACACAAAAAAAAGGATCATCACATTTCTTAAAAATAAACAAGTCCAACAACTGTCAATTACTGATACAATAAAGGCATCAGGTAATGTTTGTTTGTTTGTTTAACATCTTAGGAAGGAAGGAATTCAGCAAAATATCTCTATTTTTTTAAGGTAAGCAGAACTGGAAGAGTGGCGCATGTAATGTGTGTGTGAATGGCAAAATTTCTGTTTTTCATCCACGTGTTTATTTTGCCACCTTTGACTTTCCTGTTGTGGCCCTGCTGCGGTGAAGTTGCTGCCCACACAACTGTCTTTTATATACACAACCTGTGTTAATGTCCATATTTGGTATGTGTTGTGCACAATGTGTGAATGCGTGGTCTTTTTAAATGTGACACACACACATACACATATACAGTGTACACACTATAAAAATGCATATTTGTTCCTATACATCCATTTTCTAAACCTGCTTTATTCTCGATTGGGGTCATTGAGGCTTCCCAGCTCCTAAAGGGTGAAGGTGGGGTACACCCTGAACAGTTCTCCAGTCTATCGGGGGCCTTAACTTCATTAATTGTCATTTCAAGTCTAATGTTTGGGGTCTATTGTGTGTTGCTTCAGTTTTGGCTTGGTTCCATTTCAGAGTATGTAAACCATTAACATGGGATCCAACATGAAAATGGCCTTGTTTGGCCAACAGAACACACCAACTGAGAAGCAAAGGCAGAGTCGTCATTTCCAACAAACCTGGGCTTACCGTTACACAGGTAATGTGTTATGCTGTGTGAAGAACTGTCTGTAATCATTCTCCTTTTATGTATTCATTTGTGTTTGTTTCCAAAACTGTACTTTTTAAATTTGTGAGTAAACATATTTAAAAAAAAAAGTATGGTCCAAGGAAAACTTGTTTTAAGAAATTAAGAAAACTTTCTTTTTTTTTTGACAAAAAAAAAAAACTGAGTTGCAACCTACAAACCAAAAATTAAGACTGTAAATTTTATCAGTGTCATGTTAAGGTTAGATAGTGTCTTTTATTTATTTATTTAGTTATTTTACTGAGATCTGGTGCTTTTATTTAACAATCTCAGAGGGTAGAAAGGTGTGGGTGCACCAGCAGTAAAGACTGACGGGTTGAGCCTCAAACCTGCAGTGACTGCAATAAGGACATTAGGCCTCAGTACGTGTTACACCTCTATTGCTACTTGTGCTAAAAGGAGCCTTAGGTTGGACAAAGTTTTGAGTTTGTCGGACAACCCAAAGTTGATTTTACACAAAACTAGTGCAAAAGCCTGCAGAATCAGTCAAATCTGTAGTAATAATAATAATAATAATAATAATAATAATAATAATAATAATAATTCAGTCAGTTTAAGATTACACGTGTTCTTCATTTTAAAAAATAATTTAAAAAAATAAATAGATTTACTTCATAATCTGCACAGTAAGTTCTTCAAGCCTATGAAACCCCTTATTTCGGCTATAATGTTCAATGAACTGCAGTGTTGCAGAACAGAGTAACATTTCTGTCCACCTCTGTGTTCTATCATGAGGCTGAAATGGAGGCAAAACAAGCCCCAAGCAATCAGGCAAGCAAAAGTTGCAAAACAAGCCACTCTTCAAAAGGGGGCAGCTGTCACTCAGCTGATTCCATGTTGCAAAGCTTGCTGCTGTTTATGCACCAATGCAGCATTGTTCTGCCTATGTGGCTGGTGTAAACAACTAAAACAAGCAGCAAGATTTATTTTTCATCAACATTTGTGTTAAAGCTTCTGGCATGCAACAACCATTTAAATGTTTTTCCCCATTAAATGACAATCAAGACAATTTCACAGGATTCTGTTCTTCGAGCCAGCTGAGCAACTTCTATGTGGGTAACACATGGGTAACATCAAAACCAGGACGTGGAAGAATTTTCTAGCCACATCAGTGCAGTGGACAGATCCATCAAAACCTCTTGAGAAAACACCAAGCACGATTGTTTATCGTTTTTGGACTATTCTGTACTTATCAAAGAATTCAGTAATCTGAACATTGAGGTGTGGAGGAAACCCACCAGTATCTCATGTTTGACTTCCATCACTCACTTGAATGTAAGCTAGAAGTAATTAGAACATTAAAGCACAGAGCAGAAACCATTCCTACAAACTCAGATAGAACCAACAAAGAAAAAAGCCACATTAACATCGCCCTCAGAAACTGCGGTTATCCCAATTAGACTTTGATGAAAGCAAAGAAAAATGAGAACTTGCAAGTCCAAGATAGAAGAGCTAGGGTATCTAGTACCTGTCAAAGTGAAATCAAGAACCAGAAACACCACTGATTATTGAAATCCAAACTGAGTTCAGATCATTTTTTTGTGTAAAACATGACATTATGTCAAAAATGACTAATTTTAAACACTCATAATAAATTCTAATTAAATGTATCCATCCTTATCTAATGCTACAAATTAAAAAACATATTCTAATGAGTCACTGATCCAGAAAATATAAGTTTGTAAAGAAAATGCAAGGAGATATGAAGTGGGATTTGAATCAAAGTTGCAAAAACAACTTTGTAGTAAAGAGGATTCAAAGCTTCTTAATTGTAAGAAGAACCAACAAGTCAGGTCAAAAAGTATGAAAACAATGCATTCCAATTCTCCACTGCATATTTACATTTTTTACATTGATTTACCACTTAAGATGAATCCAATAAGCATTATGTCAGTAAATGATAACACAAGCTGTCTTCGTTCAGTTTTTTTCCTCTTACCCTCAGCTAGTGTTAGGTGCTTCTCCGATTAGATAACAGTGCTTTGGGCACCGGAAATGACAAGGGTCAAGGTGTGCTGAAGGCAGCATTTTGCAAAAACCGTTGGTAACATATTAAAAGACAGAGGACAAACAAAGCTTACAAAACCAAAAACTTAAAAATGTCCCAGATATTTTCAAGCGTTACATTTTTTCTTGAACCACGTTAAAATAACGAATACTTTATCATAGCCTTTGGCATGGTAATAAATGAATGTCAAAACCTGTAGTTACTCAGGGAAAAGTGTCATAAAGGAAAAGTACAGTGCACGAGATTATCAAGTTGAAGTGGTTGATTTAGAAAAAGGATGTGCACATTTTGCCTCATTCTGCTACTTTTCTTAGTAAACTAATTAAGATTAAACCATAGATCTCCAACCTTCCACTCCCTTAGCAAATGTGGATACAAGTTCTTAGTGTGTAGTTTTAAAGTCAGAGACAAATGTCTTCACCTTAAGTTAGGTGAAGTTCTTATTTTTTTTTTTTAAACTTTGGTCAAACTGTTTTTTATTTTTAAAAGGTAGTTCATTTAGGGTTTAAAATGCATAGTAACAAAACTGATAAAAATAACTTTACCTACAGCAATGAACATGTTTTAAACTGGAATTGGGTCAACGGGTTTATTTACCACAGGTCTATTTGATCAGAGGCAGAGCTTGTTTCATTATAGACAGTTTGGACAGGGCTGAGAAATCACCTTAACTCTGGTCCAAGCCAAACAAGAATGGACACAGAATGGTTAGCCTGACAACAACTACAGTCCAGTTCCTTCAAAGTGAATCTACACAGTTTTTCTACAATGTGAACCATTGATTGTATATGAAAACTGGATTGAGTGTCCCCCTCCCCCGAAATAAAAACTTCAAACTTCATTTGTTGGAAAAGGGAAGCAAGTAATTTTCACTCGCTCGATCCAGTTCTCTTATACCGTCAATGGTGAGAAAACAGAGATGGACTATACAAAGAATCAATAAGTGAATGTAAAGATAAACTGATATCAGTTCTGTACATTTTTTATAGTGAATAAAAACAAAAAGCCCATTATTCTGGTCTCATCCACGTGCTATTGTTGCATGAAATTTTATTATTCTTAAAATAAATTCCATAGAACTAGAAGTTACTTTGCACAACTCAATCATTGTAAACACTACAACTATTAAATCTCTTAAAGTATAAAGCACTTCAACTTTTAACTTAAAAACATTGTTTTTCTTATTACAAATATTTATGATTGACATACAAACACTAGTTTTCCAACAGACCAGATAATACAACCATCATACAGCAAAAACACCCAAACACTATGCAACAAATGAATGGCATCAGTCAAAGAACAGTAAAATAAAGGTCAATAAAAGAAAATTGAAAGCTGATAAAATAGTTAAACAGGTCAGAGAAAACAAGACAAATCAAGTATAGATCGGATTGAATATGTTCATACATGAAGTAAAATAATATTTTTAAATAGAAAACTAGTACAACAAGAAGCTGTTGTAATAGGAATCCTTATTAACTTTAAACACTAAAATGTATAATTATAGCAAGTCTACGAGGCGCTCTGAGTTGCTAAGTAGAGCACAGAGGCATCACTAACCACACACTAAAATAACTACTTTTTCTCTTAAAATCTTTGTGTATGGTGTAACTTTCAAAGTGCAACCACATTCTTAATTTTACTCGTCTTTAACAACCTTAGGTTAGTGTGAAATAAATCTATGAATGCTTTGCAACTCCTAAAAAGAATGCCACAAAGGGTGACAATAGAAGGTATAATAAAATCAACAAAAGTATGCATGGAGGTAAGTTGCAAAAAAAAGCTAATGCTTCTTAACTGTTGAATCTAGAACCCATGAATAACTAAATGATTTGAACAGAAAATGTTAAAGCTACAACACAAACACTTTAGTACAAACCAGTTAGCGTTCTAGAGATTTATCATTTTTCACGAGATGTTGAGAACTACAGATCTATGACTGCTGCCACTAGTACTTCAGAACAATGCACATTAAGACTTGACAGCCATTTAAAATTCCAGAAAAGCACAAGTATCAGTGTTTCATCTGTAAGGGTTTGACAAAGTACTTAAACTATTTCTAGAACTTTCACTGGCTAAAAATAAGAAAGCAGTTTCACAATAAATGCTTTAAATTCACTATTACAAAATTAATTTCCAGTGTATTTGTAGTTCATAAAATACAGGGTACTGAAGTTGAGTTGCACAATATTTCCAATTGAATAACTAAAACCGTCTACGTGACATGTTGATGAACAGTCTCTAATAGTGCAAAGAATTGTCAGCAATAATAGACTTACTGGTCATTCAATAAAGGTAGAGTTACGTGAAATGTATCCATGCAAACCCTTTAACAAAAAGGAGATGAGATCCAAAATTAAGGTTAATTTTGACTAGAGAACCTAAGACAAATCTTAAACTGTGAGTTTTTTGGGGATTAGCCATTCAGTGTTTTGAAAACACCATTACATAAAAATATGTCACTACTTTTTATTAATACAAACAAGGAAACAGACACATGAAACTGTGAATGTGTCTGTGAAGTGTACGTTTCCCAAAAATAATCAGGTGTTTCTACAAAACCAAAACTTCCCCTACTTCCTGTATTTTATTGTGAGAAATCTACAGAAAGTTTACAAAAGCCAACCACTCACAACCAAATTAAGAGAAAATACACAAGCTGCTCCCAGTCTTCCTAAAGATTTTGAAAATGTTGCTTTCAGCATTGAATCGAGTAAAAGTTTTTGTTGAGCAAAGAATTAAGTATATGGATCTACTCCCTAAACTAGAATGTATTTTCCAACAATTTCCCTTGTCTTAAAATGTACACCTTTCTGATTATTTGTGATAATTAGTAAATTAAAAAAACAAACCAAAAAGATGTAGACATCCTGGAACTGTAATGTCCCAGTCTGTGAGAACTACAACCATGCTTGAAAGTGTTGGAGTTTTTATTTTAGAACTATAGCGAGCAATGCAAAGGGGACCTCTGCTGCTGCTGCTACACCCTCCTATGGGTCCAATAAAGGATGCGGGTGATGGGTGCAGAAGGGGCTGTCAGTCAGGAAGGGGTCCCTGGGGTGAACAGAAGGCAGGCGGTGGTGTCGCTCAGCCATGACCAGGGCACAATGACCAGGACCTGACCCTTCAGGCCTACCATCCCACAAACGCCAGAAATCATGACAGTCACAGGAAAGGGGGCTAGGCCCTGACAGGAAGTCAAGTGGACTATGGATATGTAAATCTTCCTTCTTCAGAACAGTTGGTGTGTTTTTTCCAGAAACACCAACACAACCAGTTCTTCACCAACCAAAAAAAGATTGCGCTAAATATTAACTTTTTCTTAGAGGAAAAAAAACTTGGTATCAGAGACGATAACTCAGCACAACATTAACACAAAAGCGCACAAACAAAACGTACGCCTGAAATTCAGAGTGAAATGGTGGAGACAAAGGCTGGCCTCCACGCCCCTCGCTGTGAGCACACAGTCAACTGGACACAATTGAGAGCGGAAGCAGATCAGCTGGCCCTGGCATGCAGGAGAGAGAGGTGGGGTGAGAAGAAAGAAAGAAAGAAGCCCCCAATTCCAAATTATTCCAAGTTATTCTGCTGGATGACTGACTTCATTTCCGATAGCGGCAGGCGAGGAGGATAGGGAGGGGGTGAAAGAGGAGCAGCAAAGTGTGGAGAAAAGTTACTCTGTCTGGAAGGGAACGAAGTAAAGAAAAGAGGAACAGTTAAAAAGCCCGCACTCTCAGAAGGCCATCCTCCATCTAGCTACACAAGTGTGTGTAAAGGTCTTTTGAAAGATATACAACAATAAAGCAGACACAATTGAAAGAAGTGTACCTTAATTAAACCGCATACATTTTATCAAAGTTGTTAGACTAATTGGTTTTAAAACGTACAAAATATAAAGACCTACTATAGTGAAAATCTTTTTTTTGTTGTTTTTAAAAAAATATTTGTGCCATTTTTCTCATGATGGAGGACACATATGAAGAAAATGAAGCTTAAAATTTAATTTCTGAATATTTCTTTATGTAAATCAGGAGCAGATGAAAAAATGAAGTTGGAAAAAGCTTGTTGCTGTGTTGTAGGTGCTACAATAAGCAAGCCACAAGTTCCCTTCTACGGTCCATTCCAATGCATCCACTTACAGACAGATAGATCCATCTTTGTTTATCTCGTCTCAGCTGGCATCCGGCTAAAAAACTGTACAGATAGATAGCTCCAATATTGCTTATCATTTTTGTTAGTCTTATATTGGAATTGAGGGGCTGTAAGCCAGCAAGAGAGCATGTAAACAGATGGATGATGGGAAACGGATGCAGGCTTACTCCGCACCAACAGTTCCACCCACAGAAGCAAATGTCCAATGAACTACTGCAGAAACTATGTTCCAGAAAAAAACCTTTTTTCTTTTTATATTTTAGCTAAAAATGACCATACCATATTTTCCGGAGTGAAGTTGCTGTTTTTTCATAGTTTAGCCAGGGGTGCAACTTATACTCAAGAGCGACTTATTTGTGTGGATTATTATTTTTTTTTAGACATAAATAGTCTCATATATTTTTTATTTCCCAGTAAACATCGGTTGTCCTTTAGCAGTTGTTTCCTCTAACAACCACAAGAGGGCGCTGCATCTGAGTACATGTATTTGAATTGCTAGTGACAGAGGCAGAATAAGTTTTGTCCAAAATAAACATGGAAGAGAGTCTGGTTGTTTTCCTCTTAAATTTTGATATTGTTCTTATAAAGATCAAAAGATTGGTATTCATGTGTTTATTTATTTATTTATTTATTTATTTAATTTTAGCTACACTCGGCTTGGCGGATTTGTTCTGAAACGTCAGACTTTTCTCCTAAAGTCAGACTTATACTCCGGTGCAACTTATACTCCGGAAAATACTTAATCATAATGAAAATAGAACTGGGAACAAATCAAAGATGTTTGGAGTGAGGCTTTAAATGTTTTGTTGTCATGTTGATGCTCACCAAAGATTTACCATTAAATTGGATAGGAACTGAACAATTCTGAACACAGGACCATACATTTCTGGGTTTTACATTGATACATTTTTGCAATTAATTCTGTTAATTACACCACCAACCAAGAAAATACTGTGCAGCAAAAATCTGTATCAATTGCATATTAACACAACAGACTGCAAAAATTGTGTGACGGTAAAAACATGACCAGCTGACCATTTTTAGTTTTACCACTTGAACATGCGGACAGAAAATAGCATATTACACAATATCCTGTTAAATGGAGCATATCAAGTGTGTTAAGAAATCTGTAAATCCATTCCCAGCTTTGAAAATGTGCTAAAGTTGGTGGATTATGCAGTGAGAAAATGTATTTGTTGTAATAGATGAATAAATGCAAAAAGGCATTTGAAAGTATTTTAATATGGAAAAACAGATATATAAATGTAAAAATAAAAAGTGGGATGTGAATTCCATTTTTGGAACAGCTGCTGAAGCTATTTGAGTTCTTTTAAATATTTTGAGTGACCATAAGCGAGGATTTTATGTATTTGATTTATACAGACAACTAGCTGATCACGTATTTGAGAAGAGAGCAGAAGAGAACAGAAGCGAAGCATGTGCAGAACAGGCAGCCAAAGGCCTGAAGGCCTGTTGCTTCAGTGTGTGGTGGAGAAGGGGGATCCTGGAACAACCATTTCCTAAGTGGACAAAGTGGCCGTTTGTCTGCTGCTCCAGCCATGGCTCACTGGGTTCCAGCAGGCCTCATGCTTTGCTCCTGTCTCTAACATGGGCTTTCCACCCAAACGGGGAATGAAGAAGAGGAGTGTAGCTATAAGAGGATAGGTTCTTCAAGAAAGACAAGAAGGGGGCTTGAGGAAAGCAGGAGGAAGGGGTGAAGAGAAAGGATGTAGCCTGAGCCTTGGTTGTGAGCCAAGTCACCCTCCCTTTCCTCCACCGTGTCTCCCCCTCCTTCCCAGCCCCTCCCTGGCTGTCTCTCCATATACAATGGCCGCTTCTCTGCTGAAATTTCACGTTATTGGATCCCGAGCCCGGAGTTTTGTCCTCCCACAATGTCCAGGCAGCAGAGCATGCTGCAGGGGAGACACACTCTGCAAGCTAAAAGCTGGAAAACCATTCCTCCTTTCATTAGCATTTGAAAAGGATAGAAAAGCCTCCCACCACCACAACCATCTCTTTTTCCATCAAGCCCTTTTTTTCTCCCAGTCTCTCCCCTCGTATCAAAACCAGAGGAAAGCTGTCAAGCTCAGTCAAACTACACTAAACCTCTTTAGCTTGTGGTACTTCTAAGGGAGGGAAAAATCATTAAAATATCACTGAAGAAAATAAACACAAGCTACTTATCCCAATCCGATACTATAGATTATCCTCTGAAAGAAACGCAATCACCAGTAAAGTGAGTGGAACATGAAAGATGGGATTGAAAGCTACTTTGTGTGGGATTTGTTATGAAAATGTATAGACATCCAGAAGTCGTCATTAATAAAAAAAAAATAAAAAAACACATAGATAAACAACTTTTTTTAAAGCCTGAATTGTATATGTGCTATTTTGTTTAATGAGACTCCCCAAAAAGGCAAAACATGTTTGTACATATTATAAAGAACCTAATTATATATCCAGCTATGCCGTAAATCTTAAGAAGAATTCATATTAAGAGTAAGTAAAGACTTGAGGTCATAAAGACAATAGAGTGGTTCAACTTTTGTTGTCGTGATTATGCCTCACTGAGGAAATACATGCAATCTGGGTCTCAGCCATCGATTCCAGCAGTGAATCTAATCTAAATGGTGCAAACAAGAGGACCAATTAGGCACAGTTCAAATCCCCTAAATAACCAGAGGCAAACGCGAGGGCACAGACATACCCAAAACAAACACTAACACGGCCTATCACAGATGCAGTGCAAATTACAGCATACATTCAAGGGCAAAATACTTTTTAAAAAAGGACCGTCTGTCAGCCATTGACAAAACACAGATTATTAAGGGACAAAGAGAAACACCAAACCTGCAGCACAAGTCTGCTTACATCAATTGCTGTGAAAACTAATATGTTAGCTATAGAAAGAGAAATTTGCCCTATCTCCTCTCAACACCTCAGGCTGCTGGTGAGTCATCTCCCTCACAAGAACATTCAGTTTAGCTACCAACTGACTCAGAAAGGAAAAAAAAACTATTCTCTCGCTGCACCACACAGCGAATATTAACTTCAAATGTGATACTGTGCTTTCTACAGAAATGCTGCTCAACATGATAGCAACTTTCCTATGTTCTGGATTTAAATAATTCAATATTAAATCCTTCAGTCTAAATTTAGAAAATTTGCATAAAAATGCAATACTTTCAGAAATTACCACTGAACTAACATTTCTGGGAGGGATTTTAAAAACCAACTTCTTTATTACTGAATTGTGCCTCGAATCCCAGAACCCTCATTCTAGATAGCATTGTGCTGTGCTCTATAAATCATAATTTACTCCCAAATGCATCAGAAAGAAAAGAATCTATTCTCAGACATCAGTCAAAGGCACATATTGAAATGATCTTAATTTGAACCACAAGCATTTGGAAAATTAAAACCTTACGCTTGCCATTACAAAAAGAGGAACCACGAAATTAGACTGCTGCTGCCTCTTAGCTGCTTTGATGTACGAGAAGTCCCCAGAGACCCAGCTGTGTAGCTGTAGGAGAACCACTGATACATTTCAGGAGTCACTTGGGAATGATAAACCACCAAACCCAGATAATGACCAGTGGATCTTAGGAGAAACGACTATAACAAGTTGTAAACCAAACCTGAATGCCAAGCTGGATACCAAAACACAATCAGCAGCACACATTTCAAATTCCAAACAAAAAGAAAATCATACATTAGTTTATTATTTACAAGGACTAGACCAGTGTCTCTTAAAATTTTAATAATCGAGAAACATTTACCTAACTGAAACAGTTGACAGCTCTGGTGAAAGTACAAATAAATCAACAACAGATTGAAAAATGTGTAGAAAACAGAGTATATATTCACTTTAAGGGCAGTAGGTTTTCATTAATAGATTGCACAATTTGATATCATGCTGTTATACTCATTTTTATAGGAACCAGCAAATTCCCTCCTAGAAATGCACATACTTTCCAAGTGTTTCCCAAAAAAATAAGCACACAAGTGTGCCTGTTTGTTTATGAGTGTGTGTGTGAGGGCCTATGTGTATGTGCATGTGCGCAGTGCTGACACAAAAACCCCTTCCTGTTTTCAAAGTGTTTGAAGATTCAAAGACCCAAGGTTTAGGATTTACATCTGCGCTCTTTTATGTTTGTGGTCTAACAGGAAAGAACCATCTTAGCCCAGCTGCTGCCAACAGCTTACAACAAGGTCCAGCCTTCATGCTCCCACATGCAGAACAACTGAAAACAAGATCGACAATTCAAGCCCTCTGTGCCAAAAGCACCTCCTAGAGACATGAAGATATGGCACAAAAAAAAAAAAAAACACACACACATCAAATTTTCGTCAAGAAAATATAAAAACTATGTTAGAAAAAAAGCCTTAAAGACAGCTGACATGCATACCAGTAAAAGCTTGATCCTACAACACAGTTCAGGAGGAAATGAAAACCGTGAAAGGGAAGTGGCTGGAGTTAGAAACACACTGAATCCAAGACACAATTCAGCCATGGGAATCGAGCAGTCCACCCATGATGCAATGCATGGTTAAATCGGCTAAACCTAAAAAAAGGTCATCCTGCGTCGTTCAATTATGTCCATTTCTCCCAAATAAAAATAAACAAACAAATAAACAAGAATGCAATAGGACAACCTTCTTAAATGTAATTTCACACTGAGTAAATTAACTTTATAAGCATTTTAGACTTGTAGAAACCCACAAACAAGTTTTAGTTTGCTTGTTAATATAAAAATAGTGTTTATTTGTTAAAAAATATTCTAAACAACAAAAGAAAATAAAAGGCTAAGTAGGAGTTAGTCAGAGGCAAGGTTTTTGTAGCTTAGACAAGGCCAGCTACAAAACGCAGGTTCATGGAGGTCAAATCCAACAACTGACAGTAACCCCACATAATACAATCTATAAAAAGGCCCAGGAAATTATTTAGCTTAACATGAGGGTCACAGGATATAGGCAATTACCCAGGCCATAAAGAACTAGCTCTAACAGCTGAAGTATCTGTCTTCCTCCCCTTGTCGTTTCAGAACATGATGGTGGTTGTTTTTTGGGATTGCGTTGGGAGAGTTCTGAAAGAGGAATGGGATCACAATGCAGCCCACTGGTGATAAGATCTAGACACCCACACTACCAGATAAAACGCTTAGCTGTTGAATTTATCGCAAAGACAGGAAAAGAATACGGAGAAAGGAATCATTACAGATCAATCAAATTACCAAAACAATAAAAAAAAAATGCTGGCAAAATTCAAGTTGGTGGAGGATGGAACCTGTGTGGACTTTATCTCAGTCACAGGAAATGCACGTTTTTTTTTAATATTTGAGTCAGGGAGACCAAAACTTTATCTTTTGTGAAAAATTATTCCTTAGTTCCAGATGCCAACCTCATTTAAGTCTTGTTGTAATGCTAGAGAAGGATGAAGGACAGAAGTAGGGCTGGGTTGATAAAATTCATTAATCGATTTAAGCTTAACGGATCAATAATCGATTCATAAAAATATAGATGTTTTAGCACATAAAGCTAAAGTCTGCTAGCTTGATGCTGACGTTTAATGGAATTTACCATAGGATGGCTAATGCTAACACTCGGTCGACCTAAACGTACATTGCTGACTAAATTAACATCTTTATAAACTCACAGGCATGAACTTTCTCAACTCTTTTAAGGAAATATTTTTAATTAACCATTTGTGGTCTAAAACAGTGTTTTGCTCGTACTGTTTTCTTCTTCTGGAATAAGGAGTAATGCTATAGCGCCACTTAGTGGCCAAACTGAAACGCCCTCCAAGAAGCAGAACCATGTTTACAATGTTAATGATCGGAACATTTTTGTTAGAACTTGTAATTTTGAGAAACCGTGTAACACTGTATGATATTAACAATCTTATTATTTCACAAATACATTTTACAATATGTGAACTGTATCAGATTAATATAAATATATATTCACAACATATAGAAGATTATTAATGTATTTCTTTATTTTCATTCTCTTAATTCAGATTTTCAGATTTGGATTATGAATATATTTCTAAACAAATATGTATAAATGCGTAAACTCAAAGTTGAATTAAATTGAAGAATCAAAAGAATTAAAAAAAAAATGGAATTGATTTGATCCAGGCTCTTGGGAATCAAATTGAATCGTTTCTAGAAATTATAATGGTTAATATGTGTTTTTTATCTCCAGTTTACAAATGACCCAATTAGTTGACTAATCGGAAATATAATCTGTGATTGGTTGACTATTAAAATTATTGTTTGTAGCAGCCCTAAATCACACTATATCACAGTTATCATAAAAAAAAGAGGTAAAGTCAAGGTAGGGTTAAATATTTCAAAACCTGTCTATGGGCCAAGGGCTACTTGCTCAGTTTAGTCTGGAAAACTTGGATCGACATTCAGATTTCCTTGACAATTTAGACATTTTTCTATATCCACATACAAAGACTTCATATCATCTTTTTTATTTCATCTACAGCTGGTGTATGAATGCACCATTACATTTATACATTTACGTTTACTGTTCGGAAAATTAAGCAAATACAAAAATTAGGTAATATTTCCGATTGCGTCTTTTGTTTTCACAAGATGGTAGTTCAAAAGGCAAAAACATCAAACTAGCTGCTGGTGGTCCAACAAAGCAACAACAAACCGTGAAAAAAAATTTTTTTAAAAAGCAGGAAGAACACGCTCTCGACATTTAGAAGATGAAAATACAATAAACCAGATAAAAATGAGATACCACTTTAACAAACAATCCTATTTGTTTATTTCCTATTTATCCCAGCATCGTCACAGTTGTTGTAAGATATTCATAAAGGCCTCAAATCATATAACTGTCTCCGCAGTAACAAAAATGTCAGACAAAACACAAACCAACATCTCACAAGGTTTTTATGTGCGTTCCTGTCATTTCAGCCTTGTGAACACCACTGCACCAAGGCCAAGTCGGATGTTCTCAGCAGAGAGGGTGTGCTGTCTGTACAACGGCTTGGCTTACCACCTATCATTCAGACAAAACCACTTCAGGGCTATCTCCTCTAAAATCTTGTGGAAATGTTCAAACCAAATGGATGCGCGCGGACAAAAGGAGAACAAGCGTGTTTGTCCATAATTAGGGAAACAAAAATATACAGTAGTTCAAAAATGCTGCCTCCGATTGTTGGTGGTATCTGCTCGGCGTGCTCGCTCTATTCCTATGAATCACACAACTGCTGAAAAGGCTGTGAAATCATGGCATCAGTAAGCCATCTTTGCTGTAGTCATTGCGGTGTGGAACAAATGTGGCATGTATTAGACTCCATCCCACACACTTATTTGTAGAGGTGAACATTCAACTCAAAATGAAGTATTTTTTTATATTTATTTTCATTTTACAAATTTAAAGAGAAACATGAGATTGATTGCAATCTTTGATGTAAAAAAAAAAAAGCTGCATGCCATATGTTACATAAGAATGCATAATTCAAGGACAAAAGCGTTCCTGTTAAAATCGAGAAAGATGGAAGGAAGAATGACATGGGTGTGTTTCAGAATCGTGCATCTAAAAGGGAAGAAATCGAGTTTCTATTTTTATAGACAAAAAAAAACCCTCAAGCGATCATAAAGAAATCTCGTTGAAAATATGTACAAAAAAATAGTAAAATAAATGTGTTAATGTTAATATATAATTTCGTCGTGTTGAATAACTGCATTTCTGGAAAATGTGTCTTTATCAGGCCGTCGTTGCAATGCGAACCAGTGTACAGTGCTGTGAATGAGAAGGCAGGTACTTTATGAATGGAGGAGATCATGTGACCGCAGCACCTCCCGAAGCAGATATTTCTCACTGACTGTCAACAAGCGCTCGCGGGGGATCAGGCCATTAAAAATAAAAACTAAACTGCGACTAAAAATGTGGGCGCGACATGTACAAAAGCACGGCATGTACATTTTGCACGTCGTGTCGTGGAGATTAGGGCGTGAATGTGGCGTCGTTCATTTTTTTTTTTTTTATGAATGGAAATTGTGATATGTAAATGAGTGCGATTGAGAAAAAAAGGATCTTCAGATTTCCAATGCCATAAGAAGCGAGTCTTTCCTTTAAAAGAGGACAGATTGAAACGTGTACGACACAATTATAACCGATGGTTATATGCTGAAATCATGGCGGACAGCAGTTAGACAGATCCAGACAGTCAATGTAGCGTCGTCGGATCATAATGTTCTGAACAGGTATTAATTTAGCATTACATTTAAACTGGATTAGTGCTATTTAATCCCCCTTCACCTTCCACAATCATCAAATTGTGACAATATATGACACATATTTACACGTTGAATACACACAAGTAAATATACTACACACAATTTCGCCTATAATGTATATTTTTTAAAAGAATATAGCCTTGTTAGCATAAAAAAATAGCAGTGACTCAACGAAATTGGTTAAATTAGACGAATATAGCTCGTTTTCTGATATCATAGGGAAAGTATAGTGGTGAACTAGAACGTGTGAAGCTATGTAAGGACCTATTATTAAAAGTACACATCAAAAATGTTAGTATAAATGGGTTTTTAAAAAGAAAAATACTCACTCGTTGTTGGGATTTGTTGAATCTTCACTCATTTTTTCCTCAAGGGGATGCAAATCCTAGCAATAGCATCGACGACGCAGCGACGGCGGGATAAAATACCACAAAAATCACCATTTTTCATCCACAAAAGAGTAATTACGTCTGTTTAGGAGAGTGGGTTAACCTTGTACGAAGAGGCATGCCTAAAAGGCGTCCCCGTGAAGTCAAACTAGCTTAGCTTTACTCGCTGAGGAGGAATGACAATCGTTGATTCATTTTATCCTCCCTAGAAGTAAAATCCGACCACAACAAATGAGCCAACGGCGTCATTCTTGCCAGCAAACAAATATCCTTGCCTTTCAAAAATACCAAAAAATCGTAAATATCCTTAAAAGACGAGGAAATAGTCGTAGACTGAGCCGTTTTGCAGGTTATTTGTGGTTGACTGTCGAGCATCCATTCGCCAACTTCAGGTCCAGGACAACACTTGAAAAAGCGCCGTGCAGCAGCGTTGCTCCGTCAACGTGTCCGAGAAATTCGCACTAGAGAAGGTATCCTGTGCGAGGCAAAGACGCCCAAATGCTCTCGGTGTCGAAACTGTCCCTTTAAGGAATCAAATGTAGCCGTTTTCCGGAGAAGTTGCTGTCCATCTGCTTTAATCGAACTCCATTTTTAACTCGGGGGGAATGAAACATCGGAAAACTGGGCGGATGTGTCGACCCTCGCTTCAGAAAATCAGATCCTTCCGCGACGTAGTAAAAGACGTTTCGCTCTTAAAAATAAAATTCGTTTACAATACGTAAATGTATTTTAGTCATTTAAACGTACCGAATTTTACAATAAACTGTATTTATTTGCAGCATTTTGCGGCAAATTATAATTAATAGTGCTCAAGTTGACCTAAAGTAGTCCCAGCACTTCCCAAAAGAAGTTTCCCTTCAATCACGCATTGATACAAGAGGGAAGCGTCCGTGTGATAACGTGCGGAGGAGCAAATAACTTTGAAGTGAGGATTCCGTTCACCAACCAAACTTGTTTATAAAAATCCTGCAGTCACTTTTTATGCTTTGGTTTTCATTTATCGAGACAAATGTGGATATTTTGATGCAAAATGCTGCGGGTGCGCAGCTGTAGATGCACACATACTTGCAGCACGTGGAATTACATCAGACCCCCTCCAGTAGCTTAAACCAATATGAGATTTGTCTGTGAATATTTTGTTTTTATTAAAATGTAGAGCTTTTGGAGTGTAAAGGAAGTAATTTTCTCATCTTGAAATAAACTAGGGGTTAAAATTAGCCTTTTAAATCACAAAAAAATACATTTTTTAAACAAAAAAAGTTGAAAAGGGTCACTTTAGTTATGTAAATGAACACTTAAATTATAAACTTTGCCAAAATTCTTTTCAAACTAAGTGTCTTTGAAGTAAGTGAGGAAATCCATGAATGGATTTATGGATCTTATATGTAAACGTCTTAAAAGACTTGCATAGTGAAATGGTATCCTGGTTGCGCAAGACTTAAATGCTATTGGATTTTGGTGCTGTGTGAAAAGGCAAAAGATCAGGCTAAATGACTTTGTCTGGTTGTCATAGTGACAGCATGTTTTGTGAGAACTTTCTTTGTATTTCTTTGGCTTTCTTGTGCCATCTGCAGCTGTATGAAATATCTATGCATGTCACTGTAAAGAGAACTTATGTAAAAACAGCCTCACCACGTGTAACCTCAATACTTATTGGGTACTCCACAGTTTGATTAGATTTTCTGTCTGAGTTGTGTACTGCTTTGACTGTCTGAGAGCAAAGGTGAACTGTGTTTTTTTGAGTTCCTAACCGGATCATTAATGTTGACAGGATATTAAAGTTTTATTAGGTGACATAAACATAAAATTCAGACTTTTTTAGCAACAGATGTCCCTTGTCCTTTTAAATTAGATTAGCATTTATCATTGATCCAAAGTCCAAATAAAGTAGTCCTTGTCTGAAGCATACCAGGGGGGAGAAAAAAAGGCATTGACCATGATTTTTTTCCCCACTTGCATGCCTTTATCCTTCAGAGTATTTAAAGTTCAGGAAGTCAGCCTGTTTTCTCATCTCAGAAATGCAGATGACCCCAGTGCATTTCCTGTGTTTTTCACACACTTAACCCCACACATAATAGTGTACTAAAACAAGGTAACAGGATGTTTAGCTAACAGAGGCATCCCTTGACTTAACTCCAATGTGCAATCAGAGTCACAATTCTTCTTAAAGGCCGTAAACAAGCTGACGTTCCAAAACAAGTCGTATTTAGCTCAACAGAAAACCCCATTCAGAGCGGAGCTTTGTTTGAGCTTTACAGGACGGTTCAAGCGATCGTCAGATTGCCGTGATTTCATTTACAGAGTCGTTGAAAAAGAATGAACGCATCTGTGTAAATGGTAGAAAAGAAATGATGTTTCTCAAATGCTATAAGCAACGATTTGTCCCATGTTTACCTTCCATTTTGCACTTTGCTTTCAGAGCTATTCAGGAAGTCCAGTTAGAACAGTCGACAAGCTGCAGACATCAACAACAATGTGCATGCATTGAATTTAGATGAGTGTCGAAATACTTTTTTTTTATTCACACTATAATGATGAAACATGAATATTTTAATACTCACCAACTTCCTATAAGTATGGCCAGCGTCTAGTGCAGTAAAGGAGCCAACTGGACCTTTTTCTTACTGGTCCAAACGAAGTTGGAGCCGCAAAGTCTTGTTTTACCCTTTAGGAAAATTTGATACGGCTTTGCTTTGTTACTTTTATTTATTTTTTTGATTGAATTAAACAAAAATGGATTTTTCTAAAAATGAGAACATGTTTACTTTTGACAGAAGTTCATATGAAGTCTTTTCAAAATAAAAGACGCCATGTGCCAGACAGGATCACTCCAATGGAGCTAAAGGTTTCTAACAACTCAAGACATTTTCTCTTGTTATACCTTTGGAGCAAAGTGGTGAGAAAACGATGTCAGCAGGGATGTAAAAAAAGGGTTTATCTTGCTTCTAGGTGCACCTTAACCATAAATTTATAAACTTAGCTCGTCTAAATTAAATCAATGCTAATTTAGTACTATTATTTTATTTTTCTTCAACCAGTGAGCCACACCTGGTCTCAGGTTGCAGACCCCTGGTCTAGAGACAAAGGAAGTGAATCTCTTTGTATAATAGACTTAAAAAGGGACATACTTTGTCTGATACTTAATGACTGAGCATGCTTAATGACAGCTGTTGGCAAAAAACTATTTAAAATGAATAGGTTTGGAATTCAACCACATCAAAGCGCGACTTTTGTTGGCGTTTCTCGAAAAGTAATTTTAGTAAACTGTTGAGTCCTTAGAAAGAATGGGAGAAGAAAAACAATCCCTTGAAAGAAGTCTTATCTATATAACTCAATTGGATGACAAAAGTGGGCTCCAAGCTGCAGCCAAGAGGTGTGGCTTAAACAAGAAGTGCTGATTTTTAAAGACCTGGCAGCTGAACACAACAATGCATACCTATGATTAGTGTGAGCCAAACCTCAGAAGCCTGCAACTTTTAGTCGAGCTAATTGCAGGGTGGTGAGTAGAGAAGGTGTAGTGGCTTGAGGGGAAGGAAGTGTGAGGACCTTGAGGTATGGTTGATGTGCATTGAGCAAGCTTTCATTCTGATTTTCTGTCTGGATGAATGTGTCTGTTGTCCCTCTGGCATCACATTTGAGACTTTTTTTTGGAATAATCTAAAGAAAGTTGGATGAACTAGTGTGAAGCCTAAAGAGCTGGTCTTGTGACTGTGCATGCACAAGGATGTTGTTTCAGAAAGAGGGTCATTATGATGTCAAAGCTACTGAAAGTAAGAAATGTTTGGGGTTTTCTGAGTTTTTACATTGCAGTTATAGGAACATCAAAACCACACGAGTGCTGTTGAGGGACTGTGTCCTTCCCTTCTCTTAAAGTGAACAGAAACCGCTTCAGTAAGTCGTCGACTGCTTGCATTTTACATGCTTTGCATCGACAGTTAAAAGAAACTTGATTGAATTCCTAAAACCTGCTGTGCACTTGAACCGGTTGCCAGTGTCTGAACTACAAAAGTGGGGTAAAAAAAAAAAAGGAAACTAAATTAGTTTCAGCCACAGTTGGCCTTTTCAGAGCTCAAGACTCGCGACTCTTACTTCCTATTGTTTGTATGTTGTGCGTGGGTTTGATTGAAACCTGATCTTGCTGGGGAAGCTGTGTTTAGGGTGAGGTGGACAGGCCTTTGTGACTGCCTGAGGGGTGTTTATTTGGGCGGCTTCAGTTGGCTTCCCTGTAATCATCATCCAGCCCCACAGGATAGAAGGGATTAATGAATATGTTAGAGAGGAAGTTACAGATGACTGTTTACCATTCTCCTGGGGATGAGAAGAAACAGCATGAGAAACGGGGCAAGGACTTTGGCGTGTATGCACATGTATGTGTGGATCCGCTTTTAGGAAGAGAAGGGAAAGTAAAAAAGAACAGAAAGGAAAAAGGAAAGATTTATTCCATTTAATTAAAAAAAGAATGCAACAATTGGCATTTCACCAAACTATAGATAATTTATGAAGCTAACTTTGAATGTTTAATAAAAGTTAAAAGAATCTTGGAAAAGACGAACTATTAAAACAATCTTTTTGCAATAAGGCAGCAGACAGAATGTCTTTCCTCTCCAGTTCTGGTTTCAGGATGTTTTGGTTTGTAACCTCTGTGGTTTTTGGGCAACAATCATATGACAAACATTTTTGAAGTCCTTTCTGCAGCCAGATAGCAGTTTCCCAAATAGATTTAGATGCTTTCCACTTAAAAAAAGAAGGTTTTTAAAGCTTATTTGTGAGAAAAATGACAGAAAAGGCTTCAAAAGAGAAAGAACTAAAAACAATCCTTCTTCGTGTGTTATTTTCTCCTGATCTAGTAAACGAAAAGCTGTTATTTTTATGTAACTCGTTCTATGGGGATCTACATAGTTGTCTTTCATAAGAAAAATGTCCCACATATGTGTTCAAATTAAAAAAAACAGGATTTTTATTGGAGGGGGACTTAAATATAGTAAGACAAAAAACGAAAAAAATGTTCATTTTTGCTAAATAAGAGCATATCAAAATTGCTAAACAGTTATATTAGTCACAACCATTGAATCAGATACAATACATTTTTAAATATTCCTAATATTTTTCAGTTTTCTCTGTCACTTGTAGCTCTCTTCTTTGACTCTTCCCACATCTGTTTTCTCAATAAAGCTGTTTCTATTCAAAGTGTGCGTATCAAATAACAGTAAGATGCAAACATGCAGTGCTCTGTGTTTTTAAAATTCCCCAAACTTTGTTAAAACAGTCTTCCCAGATAGCTTATCGTTCTAAATGAACCGCTAAGCAGCAGCTGTTTCCTGTTACCATGAAAATAATCTAGTGTTACACAAACTTTGTTCTGAATTTCCCAAACTTATGAGGACAATTATTTAGCAAACTTTTCTTCTTTTTTTTAAATTTTTTTAATATAAATTCTGTATTAGCTGTTTTTTTTTGTTGCAGGATTAATTTTGTAAACTTTATTTTTGTGGAATTTTTGGGAAAAGTTATGTAAGGTTGTATCCTTTAGTGTGTACACCCTGTTTTTCTCCAATTCTCTTCAAGAATGCTAAAACTGAAACGATGGAGGATCATCTAAACAAAATTGATTTTCTGAAATCCGATCTGCTGTTGAAATTTACTCATAATGTACTGTAAGATCCCCAGAAATAGTGTTTCATAGAAATGCATGTCCTATTCTATCTTTATTCAAGTGACACTTATGGATTATCCACACTCTAGTGCTCATGGGTGGGTGTACATGTTTCCTTCTTAGCTGAACACCACAGATATCAAGATCTGAAGCTCCATTCATGAGTTCTTGTTGTTTTATGTAAAACTTTATGTAAAACTTTTTTTTTTCTGCTTGTTGATTGTGTGTGAATGGCAACGTCACGCCATGTTTCCTCCTGCCTCTGTTATGCCTGTGGAAAAAATAATATTTAGACATGCTATTTATCACAGTAAACCTGGTGTCAGTCAACTGACTACTTCCTGTGTGTCCAGTTGGATATAAAATATAAAAGAAACAGATTTGATTTGAACTAATACAAACAGAATAAAATGTTCTAAGTCAGTTGGTCAAGCTGGGGAGGGATTATATAAATTTGCTTCCTCTCACTCCATTCCAATCAATCTATAAATGTGTAATAATGTTCATCCCTCACTATAAAAAAAACCCAAACCGGCATTTTGATCCGTTCAGGCATTCCTGAGTAATCATCTAAAAACAGCAGCCCCTCCCATACCCATGAAAACGAGCGGGTTCTCACATGCTGACATCACAAGGTGAGAACCGTCCCCTCCAGGAGGAGTCTGCTCCGCCCCCAGGCTAACACAGACACTTTCTCTGCAAAGCTAACGGTGATCACTATTTCCTAGTGGAAAAAGGAAAGCAGAATATTTCCTGATGAAAAAGGGGAGCTGACTATTTCTAGGTGGAGAAAGGGAGCAGACTATTTCCTGGTGGAAAAAAGGGGATCAGACTATTTCCAGATGAAAAGAGGAAGTGGACTATTTCCTGGTGGGAAAATGGGAGCAGACTGTTTCCTGATGAAAGGGGGGGACTATTTCCTCATGAAAAAGGGGACCAGATTGTTTCCTGATGAAAAAGGGGATCAGACTATTTCCTGGTGGAAAAGGGGGATCAGACTATTTCCTGGTGGAAAAAGGGGAGCAGATTATTTAATGATGAAAAAGGGGAGCAGACTATTTCCTCAAGGAAAAAGGCGAGCAGACTATTTCCTGATGAATAAAGGGATCAGACTATTTCCTGGTGGAGAATGGAAAGCAGACTATTTCCTGGTGGAGAAAGGGGATCAGACCAATTCCCGATGAAAAAGGGGACCAGACTATTTCCTAGTGGAGATAGGGGAGCAGATTATTTCCTGATTAAAAAGGCGAGCAGACTATTTCCTGATGAAAAAGGGGAGAAGAATATTTCCGGGTGGAGAAAGGGGGCAGACTATTTCCCAGTAGAAAAAGCAAGCAACGAATTGGATGAACTGGTTTGAATGTGGATTATTGACCAAAGGCAAAAAGGTATGTGTGAAAAGGATTTTTGAAAGAGAAATTAAACGTTCACAGTCAGAGCTAATCAGGACAATGTTCTCATTATTTCAATAAATCATGAAATGTTCATCTGGTGTTGTCTGCATTTTTGACCAACGAAATAACCCATACATTTTTGAGCCAGATACCAGCTTGGATGAGAAAAATAAAGACTTTAATGGATCTATTTTTCTGTAAGTGGATGCATCATTATGGAGCAGGGAGCTTGAAGGCTGCAAACTATAGCACCTACACCAATCACATCTACAAGTATTTTTCAATTTTTCATCTGCTCCTGATTCACAATGATTGGAATAAAAAAAATACTTATTTTAAGCTTAATTTACTTTATATTTGTTCATTAGAAAAATACCACAAGAACATGTTAAAACACCATTTTCATCAGAGTGGATCTTTAAAGAAGGTTTTTTCTAAAAACCTAAATTTGATCTTGAAATGGAAGCAAAACTACAGCTGGTCCTCAAATGTGTTGAAACTTTCTGGTTTGATTAGAGTGTTAGGAACCCAAAATAAAACAAAAGAACACATTTTGTACTGATGTTTCACTCGACTCCATGCAAATATCCAGAGTTCCTTTTCTGGTAAACAATCATATTTTGGAAGCGTCCGCAGAAGCTAAAGAGAATGATTACGTTTAGCCAACTATGCCAAAACTGGTGCAGAATGTGGGGGAAATCAGAGGCAAATAAAAACACAGGAGATTATCAAGTACATTTAAAGTCCGTCTTCAGATCCCCCTCCTCAACAGTGCAGGCCCTCGTCCGTCCACATCCCTCTGTTTCTTCCCCCTGCGGCCTCCTCCACTTAATCCTCCCGCTCATCTGGGAACCACCAGCACCCCTCCATAAAGAGAGGTATTGTGCCCAGATTATTTGATTGTTTTCAGATGTTAGAGCATTCAGACACAAAAGAGGAAGGACGGGGTTTGTCCAAAAGCCCTCGCCTACTTAGCCCACTGATGGACAGGGAGGGAGAAGAGAGCGGGCACACGAGTCAGGAAGTGACCCCTGCGTTGCCAGATTACAAACAATGTGCTCTCTCAACTTTTGCAGTCCTCCATGTGGAACATACCACTCCTGTGAGCGCTGAAGGGGTGGCGGCTTAAAGGAAGACCAGAGCTCCAGTGCTCCATCCATTCCTGCGAGTGGCAGAGGAAGGCAGCCGGGGCCAGGAAGGCACTTAACTGATGAGCATGGCGATGGATGAGAGCTGAATTTGATGCATGGGGGAGGCGTCATTATGCCTTTATGCTTGCCAGTATATGCCTACGCTCAGCAGTGATATAAGATACACTTTTTTTGTTCCCTGCGCCTGCATTACCCTTCGCTGCAGTCGATTCATCCTTGTCTGTACGCAGAGAGACAGCCTGGTGTTTTTGACCCAACTCTTTCAGTTCTGCAGAGGTTGGAATCGAAGCAAATCTGCGGAAAAAAAAAAGCAGAAAAAAGACTGAGATGAACACACACACACTCCACCCCCGTTTGCACGGTCATGTGTGACTCACGGTGCATCACAGAACCGTATGAACTTCAAAAGAGGCTGGCTGTACATTCACAGTGTACTCAACCTCTGCTCTTTAAATAGCTCAGCCTCCTCCAAACACAGAAATCCATGCATTTGAAATGATTGAATCACAGGAGAAACTTAAGAGGTAGAGATCTTTTTCAGGACGCGTCCTAGTGGCCATCAGCAGAACTGCACGGGCAAAACTGGTGAAATTATGCAAGTAGCACATGTTTGCATAAACAAAAAGGGGAGCACAACATGTCATGGTATTTTGCTTTTTCGATTTGTTGCCAAATTAAAAAAAATAACTAATATTCTGCATTTCAAGACAGACTCCAAATGGAAAATGGCGTTTTTAACACAGCATTTTTCTCATAATTTAGGACATATACAAACAAAATTAGGATTAAAACTGCTTTTCTGAGTATTTATTTATTCAAATAGTTGTGAATCAGGAGCAGACGAAAAAATGAAGCCGTAAAAGAGTTTATTTGTGACATACAAACTAGGGATGGGCCCATAGAACGTATAAAGATGGACTGTAGAACCCCTCTCCCTCTGTGTAGGAAGTACCCGCCGGTTGCTAAAAGTCCCATAGACTCCCATTGAGAAATAGACAGTTATTTCCAGTCATTTTTATTTATCAGATTAACCATTCTTGCTCTAATGTTTCCTTCTTAGCACGTTCTTTATAATCCTATTTTTTTAAAGATATTTTTTTCTTTATTGCAAGTTATTCAAGTTATAAACAGACCAATCAGATGCCTCTGTAAGAGCATGTGGCTCCCACTGGCCCCGCCGCCAACATTTAATTGACAGATTCACCCGTGCTCGCTTTGAGGGGTGTGGCGATCTTAGGAAAACGTTTCTGTCACAATCGGGCTTTATTGGCTCAAACAGGAGAACAGGAGTAAATCACAGCTAAAAGTCTATAAAGCTAAATCGGGGTCAGGCAGAGGTCATGAGGGCATCAGAGAACAACCAGAGTGGTTTAGGCCCAGACGAGGCTCGGGGCAGGCGTCAAACAATCAGAATCGTAGAAGAAGGAGTCGGATGAAACAGACGATCAGCCCAGTGCTGCAGGCACAAACAAGACTTCGCACCGCTAAATACTGCTAGGAGTGTTTGAAGATGGGAAAAGGCTCTGGGGCTTCTGGCAGAGGCAGCAGGGGCTGATGGGAAGTGTAGTTATGGGACCTAGGAAGTGTTTTTTTTTTAAATTTTGGACCAGTACCTATGAACTCAAATGATGTGATACCAATACTGGCACTGATATATTGTTCATTTCTAATTCAAACTACAATCGGCGGGTTTCAAGCTCCATTCTGATGCATCCACTTGATCCATGTACTTTTTCGTTGTCCTCGTTTGAGCTGGCATCTGGCTTAAAACAATACGGCTGGATAGCTCCGGTCATTTTTGTTGCACCACTAATGTTAGTTTGTGGGTATGAAGGGTTGCAAGCTAGCAAAAAAAAAAAAAAAATGTAAATAAAGGTATGATGGCAAATTAGTGCAGGATTACTCACTGGCAACAGTCCCGCCCACAACTCTGCGGAAAATTTTTGATGAAATCCTCTGCAGAAACTATGTCCTAAGAACCGTTTTTATTTTGGCTAAAAACTGCGTTTTTTTTTTTTTTTTAATTAAAAAAAAATGTTCCTTGTCAGAGCTGGCATCTGGCTCAAAACATTTTTATTACACTGCTAATGCTATTTGGGGGTATGAGCTAGCAAGCAGGAGTGTAAATAAAGGGATGATGGGAAATTAGTGTTGGCTTACTTCCTGCCTACAATCCTGACTACAATTTTTAGGCAAGTTTTTGATGAACTCCTGCTGCTCTGCAGAAACTATGTCCTAAGAAACAACACGTTTTTGATTTAGGCTAAAACAGCATTATTGTAAAAAAAAGGAAAATAGGTAAAAAAAGAGATAAGAGATCAGAGTGAGTCTTTAAAGTTGTATTCCTTGCATGATAAAACACAAATCAATAGAAAATTTTATATTTGCATAGTTAAAAAAAAGTTTTGTGACATTTTTTTTAATAAAATGCACATTTGCATATGACTCATTTGTGATTTATCCTAAAAGTATGTTGTTCAACTGTGAACTTTGTCTAAAAGTGAGCTCTCTGGAATGCACCTGGCCTGATAGACAGGCAGAGGAATGCTGAATACTGTCTCTCACCCAGGGAGGTTGAGCTGGAATGCGGCCCAGGCCCTAATTCTTCTCTTCAGCGCTCTGCAAAGCTGCAGGTTCACACACCCAAACACACAGGATGCAGATTCAAGATTTAAAGCCGGGTTTTGCTCACTGCTAAACCGGGCCTAAACGGTAAAAAGTTTGGGGCCTTTTCGTTTTCTTTCCGCCGGTCCCTCTTGTGTGCGCATATGCAAGTACTTGAATGAAGAAACTTCCACAGAATGCAACCTGAGAGCAATTAATTTTTCCTCTCTCGCAGGAGCTGTGTAATTTTCATTGCTTCACGCATTGTTATTAAGTCGTTCCATGGAGCTGCAAATTCCAACCAACAAAGCAAGCACACTGCTCCTTTTAAAACTTGCCAGATCTGTTGTCCCCTGACTTTAACCCTATCACATCTGAGGCCAAATAGCACTGAATGCATGAAGTTGCACAAAACGTCACCGCGCTTGCAACCGCATTAGACATTTAGTAGAGTGCTAAAATGCAAAAAAAGGAAATGATGCAAGTTCTGGATTTAAAAGATATCAACATTAAGCATTAAGACTTCCTTTTTTTTTTTTTTTTTCAAAGCAGCTGCGTGTGACGTGGAATCCCATGCACTTCTTCAACTCCTTTAAAGCCGCCTCCGGTCTGCACTCACAACACAGCTCAAGGATCAAAGAGTTCATCAAAGTACTGAAGAAATTTGGGGGAAGTTGGTTTTTATGGTATATTTGCCTGTCATCTGACATCCCACATGCAGACTGGAAAACTACTGTATGTCTCGTAATTACATGGCACTAATTTGTGTGCTTCCCACAGTCAGAATGGTTTATCACAAGGCAAGTATGATTGAAGCATCAAATTGATATACATTTTCCAATAAGTTTAATAAAAAAAATGTTTTCTGTAAGTTTATCCACAAGGGGAATTATGATACCACAAAAAAACAAATCACATGTTTTGGGAACTACATGCCTTCAAAAGTCCCTTGACATGATTTTAGGGAAAAGAGAACAGCTGCTTCATGGTCTGGACTGACCAGAGTTTGCCGGAGTGTTTGCTTGTTTATTCAAAAAGAGGAACTATGATGGAAGAAGAAAAAAAATCCACATAGTGCTTTCATTCAGCGCCAATTTACAGCATGGCAGTCTTGAGACTTGCAGAAACAATTGATTTAAGCATTGCTTTTTTTCCCCCTGTTGTCATGTCTCCATACTGCTTTGTTAAATTGGATGAAAAAGACAGTAAATAATAGAAGGATAGAAAAAAACAAATTATGAAATGTATTTGCATAAAAGTTCATTTGATGGCATTTCTTTTACATTTAGTATCCATAAATCACCTCCATGAATTTGTTGTTCGACTGATCTGTTTGTGCGTACTTGTGATGAATTGTGTGAACATGGAAATCATCACACCATGCTGACATGTAGGTGTTTGAATGAACAAGCAGCAGGCCTGTTGCTAGGTTAAAACTGAAGAAGCTTTTTAAAGAAGCTTTCCTTTGGTCTATGCTGCCACCTTGTGGTTAGAAATATTATTGCAAATGTTTATCAAAAGCAGTGCTGGTCTTCTCTTAAAGGAGCCTTAACAAAGAAACAAAGATGAGCTTTTTATTTAGTATTCTTTTTTTTAATTCAAGACACATCCTACAGTCTACCTAAAGCCACTAATGTGAGAAGTTTCTTATCAAATTACTATAAATTGTAAGATTTAAATCCTTTTTTGAAGCTACTAATGTGAGACAATTACTTTAAATCGTTGAGTTTAAATCAGTTTTAGAAGTTTGAAACATCTTCTTATAAAGATACAAGCTAAAAGCCACATACATGTTTATTTACTTAAAAATGAGTAAAGTTTTCAGAAAAAACTACATATAATGGGTTCGATAAGCTGCTAATTAACTTTGGCGCCCTCTTGTGGCTGAGCGTATTATTTGTAAAAATAACCTTTTTTTATTGACAGTAAATAAAAAAAACAATTATAACATAAACCATAAACTTGAATCAAAAACATAAAATAAAATTTGACAATATATTTGAAATAAAAAAGGAAAAAAAAATCTGTTCTTAGAAAATGAATTGAATTGGAAGGGATCAACACATAAATAACTCTAACTAAGATTATCCATGAATTCAATGGTAAGGAAAAATCACATCAGTCCAGCTAAACGGACAAAAATTCATTTTTTTTTTCAATCTTTTTTAAAGATTTTTAGAAAAGGTGAAACTCATTTAGAAGAAAAAAATTGGACTCTTTCAAAAATTGACATTTATGAATAAACATTTTTACCTAAATAACTAAATTGTTGAGTAAGAATCTTCTTTTATTTGTCAATACAACTAAATTTTGTACGTCATTTACTGATTTTTTGTTGTTGTTGCAATCCATTTACATAAATATAAAAATTATAAAAATTGCTAACCACATCACAATCATAAAAAAAATACTTTTGGGTTTCATTTGTAAAACAAGTTCCTATTATTTCGCCTTTGAACTCTGCAAATCTGTTTTCTTATCAGCTTTTCTTTAGAACAGAAACAGCAGCTGGATTAAGAAGGAATTTGATTAAAATAGAATAGAATAGAAGCTTTTTTTGTCACTTGCCCTCATAAAGAGAATAATGGTGAAATAGTGTTTCCTGGTACCATGAGAGTAAAGATTAAAGCAATAATATATTAAAAAAATAAAATAAATAAAACGATAAATAAGAGAATAAAAGCGCAATAAAAGGTGCGAAAAAAAAAGAATAAAGAGCAACCCACTCACTCAAACTCTTCTAAACCCTCAACTGCCTCACATCCTTAGTTCATAAACCCCCAAAATATTGCACAAAGTTATCCGCCCAACAAGTCGACAAGTCCAAACATGATGTCTGATTTCAAAGGGAAATCTGCTTGTGTGTGAATCTGGAAGTTCTTCCTTTCATACTTCAGTATCTTTTGCCTGAAAGCAACAGATAAAAAAAAAAAAACTTATGGAGAGGATGTGAAAAAATGGGACAGAAAC
>NC_050533.1:7788613-7811312 GCF_002922805.2 Oryzias melastigma
TCATTGGAAGACTGGAAATTATATTTAAATTCTAATACTCGCTGTTAACTTTTTTGTAAATGACAAATAATGTGAGGGTTTTCTTTATAAAAAAAACTTTAAAAATACAAAATAGTAGGAATCCATTCCACTGGTTTAACCATCCACAGATCCAGAGCTGGAGGCAGCAAGTCTGATCGTTTTTTGCCTCCGGTGGAACCACATCGTTTTATAGATTTGTCTATAACTACAACATCTCATCCTGACTGATGTGGAGATGCTCGTCTGACCATCTTTAATCTGATGTTTTTAAGATTTACTCATGTGGGTAAAATCTAAGAAGATTTCTTATTTTTATTAATAAAATATATTATATTATATTTAAAAACATTTTTATTAGGGTTCTTTTTCAGAATGAAAGCAAAAACTAGTTAAAACTAAAAGTATACTTGGTTTATGCTAAAAGTGAGGCCAAACTTGACGTTTATTTGTTTTATCTATAAATTGAAAGCTTAAATTCCCACTCTAATCATTTATTTTAAATGTGGTATTTTAATCATAATTATGTTGTTATGAGCAAAAATCAAAAAAGACGAAATACATTGCTAAACACTCTTAACTAGAAGAGTAAGTATTACTCAGAGCTGCTCCTGCTGTACGCCTCAGAACCACACGACAGGTCCGTCCAGCGGTTTGTGACGGTAAAGTGAAGCTTCTAACTGGGGTTTTGAAGCTGGAGGAGGGAGTCCGACTGTCTTCCATAAACTCGAAACATTTAAATGGAACTCCATAAAGCGCTTTTACGGGAAGGTTGAGCCGGGCCAATAAACCATCAGACACCGATGTGATGTCACAGCTTGACTTGACATCAAAAGGAGTTATGTGCACTTTTTTTCATTTTTCATTTTGTTTTATCACAAGCACGTGCTTCTGACCTGGAAACTATTATTAGGAATTTTGAAAAAAGCGTCATAAAAAGAGACATCGGTGTATCATTAGCGGTTTAAACACTCGCATGTGTGAACATGTGGCCAAAAGGAGAGGTATTCATGGGAAAGAATGTATAGAAAACAGAGCGCTTGTGCATCCAAAGATTTGCTAATGAGGATCTTTTTGCAGCTGCATGGCCTAAAGTTAAACATACTAAAGCAATAAGATCAAATGTTTTTACCCTTTTATAGTGTGAAAACTTACCAACCTTACCCTTTTTTCAGCATGTTTAAAACTCAATGACACTTTCCGCAATCTTGGTATCAAAACAATCAGCTCGTTTAGGATGCTACTGCTTGTATTTTTGGAATTCATAAACATTTTTGAAATACTGAGAGGAATACGGCCCCTCAGAAAATGAATGAGAAGGTTTGTCAAATTTCTAAATTTTAAGTAGATTAGCAATAAGCCTTTAAATATATTCATAACCTATGTTTTAATCTTTTATAGTAATTTTCAAAAAAAATTGGAGTATACCTAATGTTTTAGCAACATGCTAACGTTTTTGGCTAATTTGCTTTTTTTTTTTTTGGTCTTATTTAGAGTTTAGCTTCTATTTTAACAACAGGCTAACGTTTTTGGCTAATTTGGTCTACTGAGGAATTTAAGGCAGTTTTGGACTTTAGCTAGTATTCAAACAATCTGCTAGCTTTTTTGGCTAATTTGGGATCTAGTGAAGTTTTTATGCTAATTTGGAGTTAATATTTTTAGCAATATGCCAACGTTTTTGGCTAATTTATCAACCACTGAGGTTTTTTAGGCTGATTTAAAGTTTAGCTTTTAGCAACAGGCTAACGTTTTTGACTAATTTAGTTTACTGAGAATTTGTAGGCAATTTTGGAGTTTAGCTAGTATTTAATACCGTAACAAGCTTTTTTGGCTAATTTGGTCTACTGAGGAATTTCAGGCAGTTTTAGAGTTTAGCTAGTATTTAAACAATCTGCTAGCTTTTTTGGCTAATTTGGCATCTAGTGAAGTTTTTATGCTAATTTGGAGTTAATATTTTTAGCAATATGCCAACGTTTTTGGCTAATTTGTTAACCACAGACGTTTTTTAGGCTGATTTAAAGTTTAGCTTTTAGCAACAGGCTAACGTTTTTGACTAATTTAGTTTACTGAGAATTTGTAGGCTATTTTGGAGTTTAGCTAGTATTTAAGTAACTACTGTAGCAAGCTTTTTTGGCTAATTTGGTCTACTGAGGAATTTAGGCAGTTTTAGAATTTAGCTAGTATTTAAACAATCTGCTAGCTTTTTTGGCTAATTTGGCATCTAGTGAAGTTTTTTTATGCTAATTTGGAGTTAATATTTTTAGCAATATGCTAACGTTTTTGGCTAATTTGTTAACCACAGAGGTTTTTTAGGCTAATTTAAAGTTTAGCTTTCAGCAACAGGCTAACGTTTTTGACTAATTTAGTTTACTGAGAATTTGTAGGCTATTTTGGAGTTTAGCTAGTAGTTAAGCAACTACCGTAGCAAGCTTTTTTGGCTAATTTGGAATCTACTAAGGTTTTTTAGGATAATTTGGACTTTAGCTCATATTTAAGCAACACACCAAATATTCTGTGCAACATTGGCATGTATTAGGGATTTTTAAACAATTCTACTAAAAATCTTTCCGAAATTTGGGTAGACTTCAGCACTTTTTTATAGTTCTTCAATTAAATTTCCAGTCTTTTAGCAAATCTAACATTTTTGCAAATAGCTTTGCATTTTCAGCAAATTCCTTCAGCAATTAAAATCAATCTGCATCTTCAGTGACTACTTTCAGCAAAAAGCATTAACTATTATAACAGGTAATGCAACTTTTCTATAATTAAAGATTAGCTAATATTTTAGCAACACGCTAATGTTTTTGGCTAATTTTACATTAAAGACGGTTGTTTAAGCTATTTTAGAGAGTAGCTAGTATTTTAGCCATGTGCTAACATTTTTTGGAGGCAAACTTGACATCTAATGATGTTTTTTTAGGCTGTGTTGGAGTTTAGCTGTTATATTAGCAAAGTGCTAGTTTTTTTATTATTTTGGGCAAAAATGGGCAAATTTGGCATCTACTAAAATTAGCTCATATCTAAGCAACACACTAAATGTTTTTGCAAAACAGGAATGTATTGAGGATTTTTAAACAATCTTACTAAACATTTTTTAGAAATTTAGGTCAACTTCAACATCAGTTTCTTTAAGGAATTTCAAATAATTTAGCCTTTTGCAAATAGCTTTGGATTTTCAGCAAATCTTTTCAGCATTTAAAGTAAATTGCTTTTGCATTTTCAGCAAAGTGCTTCAGCGTCTTCAGTAGCCACATTCAGTATTCATAGTAGCATTATCACATGTAATGCAACTTGTCTAGTTTTGGTTTAAAATAATCACTTTGTGCATCCAAAGTGAATAAAATCATGTTACAGAGTGAAATAATTAATGACAGCAGGTCTTGTTGCTGTAAAACAAGCCCAAATCATGATTCCACCACCAGAGTTTTAAGGAAAAACATGCACAAGTTATTTGTAGTTTGCTGAATGTTATTATTTTATAGCAACTTTCCCTCAAACATGAAATATGTCATGAATGATGCTAGCTTAATGTGCAAATTTCAACACACTTTCTTAAAAAAAAAGGCAAAAAAATGGGAAAAAGAAAATTTTCTAGACAGGAAGAAGCCCCATGACTTTATCAGAGACAAGCACATGTTTGTAGATCATATGTAAAACTTTTATATTTATTGTTCTAGAGACTTTAAGCCCACACCCTGATGTGTAAAACACACATCTGCCTCCTCCGGGCGCAGTAGCAGTTCTTTGATCAGTGTGATGTGTTCCCGCTGTCGCCGTGAAGGGGATGAGTGTCACTGTCATTTAACACACCACCTTGGAAAGAGTCCCAGCTGTACACGGCCTAGATACTCACGCAGGAGCCGTGATTACACCCTCAGCCGGGTTGCCGTTTGGATTGTTTCCTGGCAAAACATGTCTGCTTTGCATTAGTATCAGGTGTCAAAATGATGCCAGTTGATGTTTGTTCCAAGAGCCGCTTGATGCCTCCAGGAGTGGACCTCTGAGTTTCCTTAAACTTAATGGGGGAAAGTACAGAGAGTTGAACGATGCTGCACAAACCAAAGAGGTGCACACATGGTTCTGGGCCTCAACTAGTAGGTTCAGATTTTAAAAAACAAAAAAGTGACAGTAATGATGTTTTATTGAAAGAGAGACTAAATGTTAGCATTTTTTTTTGTAGTTTTATGTTTAAAGTAATTTGATATTTAAGAAAAAAATGTGAAAATATAGAAATAGTTTTTTTTCTGACATTCTCTGTTTGTTCCTGTCCTCTTTACTAAACAGTCCCAATATAAATACCCTTTGTACTTTAATACTCTAAATCACATGAGTCAAAGTCAAGGCCCGGGGGCCGGAACCGGCCCTCCAGATCATATTATTTTATGGTTATTGATGGCCTGATGTTATCTTGTGCTTATTTCCATCTTGTGTAATTTTGACAAAATATGTTTTTATGGAGAGTAAAATATTGAAAGTTATTTAAGATTTAAGTCAATTTATTCTGGAATGATATTCTTGCCTTTTGATTATTCATATTTATGTTAAAAAGTTATGGTTTTAAAAATTGGTATTTTACATTTAGGACTATTTTGGCATTTACTAAGTTTTTTTAAGGCTATTTTGGTGTTTAGCAAAAAAAATTAGCTGCATGCTAGCTGTTTTGGCTAATTTAGGCTATTTTTCCATTTTTTAAGGCTATTTTAAAGATTTGCTATTTTTCTCAGCTACATGCTGAATGTTTTGGCTAATTTAGGCTTTTTTCAGTTTTTTCCGCTATTTTGAAGTTTAGCTATTTTTTCAGGATTTGTTTTCTTTTTTTTTTTTTTTTTTTTTTAGATTTTTAGCTTAATTTGGCATTTATCTAAAATTTTAGTTGGCTATCATCTTCAGCATTTTCCGTTATAAGCTTCAGCATTTTTAGCTATCTATTTTAGCATTTTAAGCTATCAGCACTAGCATCTTCAGCATTCAAATTCAGCTTACAGCATTCAAACTAGCATAATTGAAGCAAATTCTATATGTCTAGTTCATAATTATGTTAAAAAGTGTTAAAGTTTTAAAAATGTAGTTTTAGAGTGTTCAATAAATATTTATCCTGTTCGACCCGCGACCTAAGGTGTGTTTTGGATTTTGGCCCCCTGTGCGATTGAGTTTGACACCCCTGCTATAAATGAATCATATCGTTTTGCAAAGGTAAAAAAAAAAACTACTTTCATTTTATTAGATCATTTTGTTGTCCTATTTAAAAACAAAATTTGGCAACCAAAAAGTTGATGCAAAACTTTATTAATACTCCAAGCTTTAGGATTTATATTTTTGGAGTTTTCTATTCCGTTTTCTTTCCATTACATCACTTTTCAGTGACAAGATGACCTTAAATGTGAATGAGCACGAGGTCTTTTTGTGTGTTTTGCTAGATAGAGATACAACCTTCAAAAACCACTCCCACACCTCTTTTGTGAGGATATTAGATTAGAAATAGATTTATTTTATTTAAGGGTGCCCATAAGTGTAAACCAAAGGTAAGACTAGTCTTGAGGCGCGATTAAAAGAATACAGTCGTTGATACATCAAATCATAAAAATACATAGATAATTAAAAACCAATATACTGAAAACGTATTAATTTAAACCCTTAAACAAAAGAAACAATCGCATTAAAATAAATGACTCATTTATGCAGTGAAATTACATTATGAATAATAGATTTAAAAAAAATAAACTTTAAAACTATGATGTAATTTTAGCATGCACATACGATATATTTGTCTTTAGTAGGCCCGGCTATTGCTGGAATTTATTGAAGAAGGGGCACAAGTTGAAGATATACGGTATTCTATATCTAAAATGAAAGTTTTTTACTGATCACTGCTAGCTCCGTGGAGAAATTGAGTGTTGGTGTTAGACTGGGGGCGGTCCTGGAAGAGGAGATTCTTCCTGGAGGGGGCGGGTCACATCGTGCTGAAAATGCACTTGAAACCTCAAAAAGTGGAATTTTCATGGTAGGGCCTCTTTAAGCTAACAGAAGAAACTGATATAATCGTGTATAAAATTATTTGCGCTTAAGACATATCATAGAACTTAATTCTAGTCTAAAAGAAATAGAATTAGTCACCTGGAAGTTGTTATCAAGACAACTTTTAGAAAACTACTATTTAAACTTTTGTTTTAATTTGTATTTTAAAATTGTTTCTATGTTTGCATGTGCGCACACATCACTTAACAAATTAAAATCTGAAATAGAATATACAGTATTTATGTATTTTATCTTTGTCTTTTTTTTCCTTTGTTTTTATTATTTGAGATAAACCAATAAATCAAAAATGTGTGACAGGTTAAATTAAAACTAGGACAAGGTCTCGCCTGATTTTTAAGGGTTTGGATGATTTGATAAAGTTCTGGGGTTGTTGTTAATAAATATTAAATGCCATAAGCAAACTACTTTAAAATAAATATCAGATTAAATTGCTGTATTTGCCAAATTTAAATGGCTATTCATTATTACAAATCTGATTTATTGCTTTTGGATCTGTGGAAGAACCTTTAAACTTTACAAAGAAGAAAGAGAGAAGTTTCATCTTTGGAAAAATCTGATTTTTGGAATTATCTAAGGAAATAATTAAAACAAATAAAAGTTTGCCTTTATTTTTTTATTTCTTTATGTCCCTTTCTTTAGCTCACTCTTTATTTATTTTTTTCCTTTTATACATAAACAACATTTTGAAAAGTCTCAAACGTTTTGAAACTTGTTCTTTTTTTGCTGATGACAACCATTTTTTGTTCAGGAAAACATTTAATAGAAAATCTTGAAACTGAAATGGTTCAACTTAAATAATGATTTGATTATAGTAATAAGCTTTCATTGAGTTTACAAAAAACTAAGTTTATGGGTTATTCTTATAAAAAACAGGAAGAAGTAAAACTGTCTATTGATGAAGTGTAGATTTTTTGGGATACTTTCTGATTAAAATTTTGTCTTGGAAGCCTCATATATAATATATTAAAGTAAAGTGGCTATAATTGTATTTGTTTTGGAAAAACACTAAGTACTATTTCTCCTGTGATGTGTTGAAAATGTTATGCCGTTAAAGTAAAACAGACTACAAATATGTTTTGTTTGCAACTCAGAAGATAAAATGTTGATCTAATAAAGCATTATTTATACACATATATATATATATATATATATATATATATATATATACATGTAGAGAAGAAACTAGGAATATGTAATGTGTAGTATATGGTAGAAGGTGGGGCTGAATTGTTTCTTTTTTTTAACTTTTTTAAGATGTCATAAAATGTGGATTTATGTATTAAATATTTTAATTTAATGTGTTATTTTTCATGAAAGGAACAAAAACCAAAAAAAAAAAAAGGATTTAAATGTAATTAATGGGACGGTGTTTACAAGATGTTATTTCCCTTACTGCTTTTTCTAAAAAAATATATATATGTTTTAGGAATTATAGATACATTGAAGTGAATAAACGTTGACACGATTTCATGTCTGCCACGGACACGAGTGAAAATCAATCATCCCTGAGAAGAAAAAGTTCAGCCCACTGTCTTGAGGGTTCCAGACGACCCCACTCCCAGCTAAAGAGACCCTCAAGAAAGATGTTGGGTTATTTTATAGTCCAAAATGGGAAACAATAAACAATATCATGTTTAGTTTGATGTGAATGCAGCAATTTAAGAATTATTATTTTACTTTAATCCTGTGTTAGGATCGGCACAGACCCATTTTAGTTTTAAATTTCATTAAATAAAAAACACTTAAAGTTAATTTATTCCATGAAGGCTGTTTGACTTTGTCAGGAACCTTGATTTTCACATAATTAAATTTTTACCTTTTCTTATTTTTTTATTCTAAAACCCTCTAGTTGAAATTGTGTCCTTTCAGTGTTAAGGCTGGTTTTGACCTGGATATTTAAAATAACTTTATAAAGCAATAATTAATAGGGCTGGGTATCGCCAAAAATGTCCAGAATCGAATGCATTCACCAGAGTCTGGATTGATTCGATTTAGATTTTTTTCAATTCTTTCGATCCACTCAATTCAAACTGATTAAATTCAATTTTGAGTTCACACATTTAGACACAATTGTTTAGAAATACCGTATTAATCTATTTATGTTTTTAAGATATTCTTATTAATCTGATACAGTTCACATACTGCAAAATGTATTGGTGAAATTATAATGAGATTGTAATACCATACAGTGTTACATGGATTCTTAAACGGAGAAGCTCCAACAATTGTTCTGCATCTCCTGAAGGGCGTTTCAGTTTGGCCACTAGGTGGCAATCACACTGTAGCATTACACCTTATTACAGAAGAAGAAGAAAGTATGAGCGAAAAAACAATGTTATAGACCACAAATGGTTACTTTAAAATTATTTCCTTAAGAGTTTGTAAAATGCATGCCTGTCAGTTTATAAAGATGTTAATTTATTCAGCAATGCATGTTTAGATCGACCGACCGTTAGCATTAGCCATCGTATGGGAAATCCCATTACACATTAGCATCAAGCTAGTGGGCTTTATGTGCTAGATCTCTGAATCCATAAAACTTTTATGGAATGATTATTGATCTATTAAGCTTAGATCCATTTTGTCAACTCATCCCTAATAATTAGAGCCAAAATCAAAATCATGAGTAGATTTTAGCTAACGCTCTGTTAGCCGTCTCCTCTCCAGTCATGTGACCTTCAGGGGATGCTCATTTATCCAGTATAGTTGCAAAAAAAAGAAAAAAAAGGAGAAATGTCCAAACACACAAAGACTTTTCTCTGACTTATCTATCTAATACTTTTGAAAGATACAAGTGATTTCTGTTGGTTCGGTTTGTTGGTTGCTTATGTTCTAAAGTTCTTTTCCTGACATAAATAAATGCATTTTTGTGTGTCCCTAACACAATAGAAGTTACTAGAGTTAATAATTTTACAATAAAAAATTACATCAAGCAAATTATTTTGAGAGATGTGTTTTTAACCTCTCAGTATATTTCAGCAACATAATAACCTTTGTTTTATTTATAGGATTCTCTTGAGGTTATTTCTTCTGCTTTGATAGAAATCCAGAGGCATTTTTTAATTTTTAAAGATCCAGAGATCCACAGAAAAAAATATTAAAACCGATATTCCATGGATTAGGAAGCCTAACAAGATAACCACAAAACTGAAAGATAGGTTATTGTTTTTAGTGTATTTTAAAAAGCGTTTTTAAAACCGACCCATTAACACAGTTGATGGTAAAAAATCGAGAAAATGATTTATTGAGTATTTGTTATGAAACGTTAACTTCTTCTCTCATTTCCTATTTTTGCAGCTTGCAGAACATTTGGTAGCAGTGATACAAACTGTCCACTTGGGGGTGCCACTGAGTCTAACTTGAAACCATTTATTGTCAGGCTTGAAATTCTCAAGAGGATGTTTCTGCAAACTAAATGTTTTCAAACATTCACAATTAAAACATAATTAAATGCATTTCTGTGCACGCATAAAAACACTGACTTGTTGACACGTGTCTTGTTTTGATGCAAACTTCCTGTCATCACATTAGTGTGTGAGCGGCACCGGCGTTGAGGCGTGGATTTCCCTTCCAAATGCTGTTTGCCGAGGTGTCAGCCATCGAGATTGAAGGCTTTTTATAGTATGTAGCAGTGACTGTCAAAGTATTACGTAGTGCACATCTAAAGTTATCTCAGGACATAGTGTCAGGGTGATGGCAGTGGCCTGCTGCCTTCCCAGATTAGCAGTTAATGCACCAAGTTTCTGGGCCATAAATCATCTGTCAGGACAAAATACTCCTGATTTTGTTTAAACAATTAAATTAAAATTATTATTTTACCTTCTCTTAGGTTTTTCCCATTTTTGCATGTTTGGTTTCCATTCAAGCTTCATTTTGAGATAAACAAATATGAAGGTGTTCATGAGCTTACCTTTGGATTTACAGGTATTTGCATACAGCCAAAACTTTTCAGCGTGTTCCTTCCCCCCCTGAGCCAGGTGGAGTCCCACATAAAGTTATGAATGTAAAGTTTGAACTGAAACAGCCTCAATTCTTCAGTTATGTAGGCCACCATAAACCCAACATCCAATCATCTTATGTGCGCAGCGTGCAGTCGGGGATGGGAACTCTCGGCTCCCAAAGAGCCGTGCTCCGGGTAACTCCGGCGCCGCCTCGTGCTCTCTGAACTTCACCTTCAAGTACAGTTCCAGGAGGAGGGGGGAGGAAGTACAAGGAAAGGAAGGAGGAGATAACGGGAGTGGGAGCAGGGGAGGCGGTGGTGGTGGGGTGCCACATTAAAAGAGGAAGTTCATCCTCTGATAAACACATAGTGACACATCCCACTGGACCCACTGTCTGAGATGGCAGCCAGCTCTAAATGTGAGCTTGTCTGAGCTGCAGCACTACAAGGAGGGAAACCACGTGGAATTCATGTTTTGTCCCTAGGTTGTTCGTTTGAGAGCGTTAGAGGATTTTAATGTGCCGCTCTGTACCTCACAGTTTCTATTCAAGGGGTTCTCCAGACGCTCTTCACAGCAGACATGCATAATCATGGCAGAGGGGAGAGGATGAAACAAAAAAAAGAGTAAAGCATCATATACATATGGCGCTTTATATTGTATTCCTTTTAGGTATTCTTATGGGTGTTTTGGTTTTAGGTTTGATTTTTTAGTTGTTACACACAAAGGAAACAGCCGCAGCTCATCTTTTCAAAGGGGCCCCTTGGATCCCGCCTCGACTGTGCTGTGCCGTGCTGAGCTACAGCTAGACGCGAGCGCTTGTGGAGACTTCTCATTAAAAAAACGCCACTGTTTCCTCCACAGATTACAAAAAAAACGACACAACCAAGACACCTTTGCCACATCTGCGGCTGGAAGATGGAGTGCTTGTTGATTGGAGGTGTCAAATAAAGCACACAGATGTAGGAGAGTCAAAACAAGTGTTTATCAAAAAGTGACATTTTATTAAAAAATGAGCATTTTAATACAAACGCATGAGACATTATGGATATTTTTGCAGCCATCCGTCTTCTCTTGGTGCTTTATAGCTTACTTTATTTTTAATTGGGTAAATTAATCTGTCTGTTTGCCAGATTTGCTCAGAAAACAGAACTATTGTAGGAATTTAGCATAAAAAATATGTATAAATTCCTCCCAGTGTCTTCTAGCCTGGCACACTTTTCCTGAAACTGTTTTTATAGCATCTCTTCAAGGGGGGAGATTAGACTTGGGGTGGCAAGGGAGTATATTCTGGCGTTTGGTTCTCTGGAGAGTGCAGAGACATTTATTAGTGGAGCCAAGGGTGGTGCACTTTCATTTCCTGGTTTTAATGGAGAGTCTGCAGATCCAAACATGGGTCAAAAGGAAGCTTTATTCACTCTTTTAATGTACTTGTGGGGTTCGGTGTATAGAGGGGAGGGAGGAGCATTGCTGGTTTTAACTTTCTCTTGATTTAACACTAGCTAAGCGGTTGTTTTATAGGTTTGGTGGATGATTTTATTGGTGATTTTGAAAGCAAAAGATGTTGCTCAATTTGATTTTTTAAAATCAAAATATAATTTAGCATATTTTTCATTTTTTTGCTTAATTATTTACTAAAAACTGATTGCATGTGTTTTTATCTACTATACTTTATAAGGTATAGATGGCAAAATTTAAATATTTGTTTATCAAAAAAAACAGAGGCACTCCCGATGTAAGTTGCTAGGAGGACCATGGATACGTCACTAATATTTTATGCTCATTTTCTCAGATAATTTCATAGACAATGCAATTTAGATGAGCACCAAAACAAAGGCAGATGTGAAACAACTCAAATCTATTCAAACCAGATATATAGCATTACTTGTGATAATGCAAGTGTGAATGCTGTAAGGTAAATGTGGCTTCAGAGGATGCCCTAAATGCTCAACCCACAATGAAAATTCTGAAGCCAAAAGCTTGATAAATATTATATAAATGCAAAAATATTCAAAATAACTGGAAAAATGTCTAAATTAGCCAAAACAGCTAACATAATGCTACAATATTTGCTAAACTTCAAATTACCCCCCCAAAAACTAGAAAAAAATCGAATTTAGCCAAAACAGCTAGCATATTGCTAAAATATTAGCTAAGCTCCAAATTATTCTAAAAAACTGGAAAAACATGTCTTAATTTTGCCAAAAGAACTAGCATAATGCTAAAATATTAGCTAAAATCTAAATTAGCCCAAAAAACTGGAATCTAATTTTGCCAAAACAGCTAGCATATTGTTAAAATATTGGCTTAACACCGAATTACCCCCCCCCCCCAAAAAAAAGAAAATAAAATACTGGAAACATATCTATTAATAGTTAGTGTATTGCTACAATATTAACTGAACTCCAAATTATCCTATAAAAATGGGGGGGAAAGTAATTTCGTCAAAGCAGCTAGCATAAAGCTAAAATATTAGCTAAATTCCAAATTATCCTAAAAAATGTGAAAAAATGTCTAATTTTGCCACAATAACTAGCATCATATTAAACAATTAGTTAAACTCAATATCATCCAAAAAAAAGTAAAAAAAATGTAACATTTTGCCCAAACAGCAACCATAATACTAAAATATTAGCTAAACTCAAGATTATCTTAAAAATACTGGTAAAAAAGTCACATTTTTCCAAAATACCTAGCATAAAGCAAAAATATTTAGCTAATCTCTAAATTAACCAAAAAAAGAAAAAAAAAAAAACGTAAAAAATTTCTAATTTCGCCAAAATGTTAGAATAATACTAAACTCCAAATTCCAAAAAAAAACTGGAAAAAAAAGTCTAATTTCACCCAAAACCGCTAGCATGTTGCTAAATTAAAAGCTAAACCCAAAATTACCCTAAAAAACAATAGTGGCAGAACATTTTAAAGTTTGAATGATTTCTCTAGCTGAAGCTTCAAAGTCCACAAAGTTTTTTAGCAATTTCTCATTTATTTACAACGTGGCATATTTTGCTGAATAAATATAAAGTTTATGAATACCGAAAGTCCAAGCAGTAATGTCCTTGAACAAGCTGAACGTTTTGATACCAAGATTACTGAAATGTACTGTAAAAGCATTTACACAATAAAGCGGTTGCTGGGTTCCAGCACGTCCTCTGGATGGCAGTGTCAGGCTGCGTTTCACACCCTCGGCCTCAGCATTCTCATTAGTTGGGTCTAGCAGGCCCCCACCGACATGTCTAATAAATGTCAACGCCGGTGCAGCAGGGGGACAGTGGGCCTCGATGTAACAAACGCAGATGCCATGAAAGTCCACTCTGTCTGTCAAATCAATCACACAGGCGAGCCACAAGCTAAATGTTCACACCTCACTTGGAAGCTACCTGTGAGTTCACAATTAGTTAAAGACATAAAGAACACATCCTTGAGGGAAATTATTTTGATCACACAGTAGCAAAGGTGCAACACAAAGACTATAGAAAGTGTGCATTCTATCCCGGTTGTGTGTTTTTCCCGTGTTGTGTCCTCCACTTTGTCTTTCCTCTTTTCTATGTGCCCCATTTTTTCCCCCTTTACAATTACGAAGCCTCTGCTCATCCTCACCTCCATTCTCTTCCAACCGGGCCACTGGAGCAGGTGGATTGGAGATAACTTGCGCGCTGCTTTGTTTTCACGCCAACACTGTCATTAATCATTGCCCAAGCCACACTTCAACATATAATAATAAGGACTGGCTGCTGTGTGGGGGCTGCAGCCCAATTGCCTTTCATTGCGTCGATGCCAAATTGGAGGTGAACGGCCATAGCCAGACACTACTCCCCTGTCCCCAGACTGTCTCATCATTTAGGTATTTATCCATCTCAGGCTTGTCTGTGGAGCTTCTGCGTGCCCTCCCAAGAGGCCCAAGATTGTTAGCGGGAGGATCAGATTTGTTGCTCCGGCTTTTTGGCTTTGATTCTGCGCTATAAGTTAGGGATTAGAAGCAAATTTCCCACAGGGCAGTGCTGGATTTGCTGGTGTTTAACTGTTTAACCTGTCTTAGTCTTGTGTGGCAAAGGGGTTGTGGGCGATTGTGGGAGGGAGAGGAAGCAGAGTTTGAAGAGAGACCTGTCAACAGGCCCGGAGAGACCTAGGTGGCTTAAGCCCGAGTCAAGGCTGCATTGAAAAGTGAGGCTGACCTATCCATCATGTTGCGGGTGGAGTAGTGTGACGGCGAGTCTGGAAATTTACAAGTGTGCAATCTTCAGGTGAACATGGATGAACATGTTGGTCTCCATAAACAAATACTTTTTAGTGCCATACATGAACAGTTTTGAAAGAAAATGTTCAACGGCTAGCTGTTTTGGCTAATTTGCAAAATTAGACATTTTTCCAGTTTTCTTAGGCTAATTTGGAGTTTAGCTAATATTTTAGCATTATGCTAGCTGTTTTGGACAAATTAGGTTGTGTCCGAATTTCCTCCCTGACCAAAATATAGTGCGGGGCTGTGTAGTGCCCTCAATTTTAAAGGCAATTCGGACACAAAGCTCTCTATTTTACTTTTGTTTTTCGAATGCCGGACATGATGTCGCCAATTTCACAAAGTTAAAATTGAATCAATAGGAACATTTCACGACGTTTATTTATGACTCCACTGTGTTCTGATGGTGAAAATGTGGATGATTTTTTCAAAAGTTACATTTAAACACTTTTTTTTTTAAATGTCCGACCGCAATGCATTGTGGTCTACATTTGCTATCTAGTGTACATCAATGCACACTAGCTCTTTGGAAAAACTTCTGGGAAATTTTTAGTGCACTTGATTTTGGAATTAGTAGATTTGCAAAATTAGAGTTTTTTTAGGATAATTTGGAGTGAAGCTAATATTTTAGCATTATGCTAGCTGTTTTGGAAAAATTAGAGATTTTTTTCCAGTTTTTTTACATGGTAATTTACAGTTTAGCTAATATTTTACTATTATGCTAGCTGCTTAAGCAGAATTAGACTTTTTCCCGTTTTTTTGGATACTTTTGGAATTTAGCTAATATTTTAGCATTTGCTAGCTGTTTTGGCAAAATTAGAATTTTTAGATTTTTTTTTTTTACTTTTTTTAAGGATAATTTGGAGTTAGGCTCATATCTTACTATTATGCTAGCTTTTTTGGCAAATTTAGACATGATTCCATTTTTTTGGCAATTTTTTAACAAATGGTAACTTCTTACCCCCATTTGTGGTAAATATATGGATATTTAGCATAAAACATGCATTTTTATTAAAATATTCAACATGTAAATTCTGTCTGAAATCTCAAATCAAATGCTTTCAAGGGAATTTATTTGTGATCCAAAAACAGCCAACACTAAATACTAGGGGTGTGTATCTTTCCCTCTCACATGATTCGATATGCATCTCGATAAATGTTCTACAAATCGATACATAAAGGGTTCAAATAACACAGTCCGATTCTTTTACCAAAAACGCTAAAATCTATGTATTTTTTATTCATATGGCATTTAAAGCCAAAAAATAATAATGCATGGCATTTGACAGATACATTTGTTCAGGTATGATTGGACATCTTTTTGTTTGCACATAAAAAGACAAAGAAGGTAGAAAAAAAAAGAGAAACTGCAGTTTGCTAGAAATTGATTATTTACATCTTAAATGATTTTATACCTTTTAACCAACATAATCTTGTTAATTGTAGTAGTTTTCAAATGAAATTAATCAATGTATTTTTTACATTCCTTACAAAACTGCTGCCCAATCGCGTTTTTGATACATATCTAATATCTAATACTGTAAATAACATTTGTTACATTTACCCAGAGACAGTACAGGTATGAAGATAATAACAGGCTTTAATTTTCTATCTCTTGTGGTTTGTAATTAGACGCTAGCTTGTCTAGAACTGTCAAACTAATCAAAGTGGAGTAAATGACACAATTAAAAGTTGAATTTCAATTTTTCTTTTTAAAAAAAATGTAGTGTTATTTATTTTGTGGATCATTCTTACATTTTTAAAACTTACCAACCAGATGTGTTAACCCTTTAACATCGGAGCTCCAGTATTAATGTTCTGTGATTTACTGAAACTTTTCGCCGCTTTTCTCCTTCAGAATCTACTGGAATTTCGTTGATCGTGTTAACGATTGAAAAGTTACAGTATGCTAAAGATTTAGTGTTTAAGCGTCACCGGTGACGCCTCAGCTGTTAAAGGGTTAAAGAGATCAGTCTGGAAAATATTTGAGTTTTTGCAATTCATATTTTAATTTTTAACACACTAGTCTAAGAATGAGCCAAGTTTTAAACCAGAAAAAGAATCCACTGTTGCAACAAAGTTTTATTTAAAAAAAAAATAATTTCTATGCCTCGTAGTGGTTAAAATCTCAGAGCTTCCACTGGTGAAAATATACTACAAAACCATATTGATCTTTAATTAAAGAAGCTCTTAACCTTGGCTGGGCGGAGGACCCTGAGGCCAGTGAGTTAATTAATGTACTAATAGTCATAATATTTGTGCTGTGCACGGTAGGTACATAAAAGATTATCTATTGTATGAGCAGTTTATCAGCCCAATGATGCTGGAGCCCCGTGCTGTGCATATATCAATATTATGGGCAAAAATCTGCAATCCAGACAGAAGACGAGAGAGAGTCAGTCTTTTAATATCACCCTGGGTTCATCAGCAGTTTAGCGAGACCTTATTTTACCTCCGAGGATCCTCCTCTGATCGTAAGGCGGCGGCGGCGATGGGCCCGAGCAGGCGCTAATGCTTTGCTGCCTTGACAACGCACGGAAAGCTATAAGCCCTCAAACGGATCCACTTTCCTCCAGATGAGTCAGGGGTCCCACTCCGCCGTTTACCCCACACTCCCGAGGTGGGAGCCTCATCCCTGGATCAAAACCTCGTGCCACTGACCTTTCAGATGCTCACACCAAACACCGCCGCCTCTCATAAACAGATCCCATTGAGGAAAGCGGGAAGGCATATGGGAGGAATGTGTGTGTGGAGACCCAGACACTGTGATATCACCCTTTATAGCTTTATTGATTTCCTCTCAGGATGCAACTATTAACATTGAGCTGCCAAGCAAGCTGCCGCTGTGTTCTGCTCGCAGGTAAGACCACTGGCTCACACCCCCCCGGCCTTGAGAATTGTATATAGGGAGGGGGAAAATAGGAGAAGCACAAGGGAGGCACATGCTTTTATAATTAAGGTCAGCTGGGATGCATTACAGCATTTGGAGGTGTTAAAACGGGTCCTCCTCCGAGAGTACGCTGGCATCGCCAACGCTCGTAAATTAGCCACGCTCCACGCTGATGGTAGCTGTGGGGGTGGGTGTGGAAGCTGGGGGTGGATATAGGTAGATTACTAAATGTTGACGTGATTTGGATTTGGATGGCAAGAGAATTTTTTGGGATGTCTTATTCCCAAAGCTACAGATTTATGTTTAATGTCATTGAAATTAATATTTTTCAAAATCAATAATGTTATATATAATTTTTTATCAATATTTTGTAATTTAAAAATAACATTGTTGCACAATATACTGTAAATAATGGGTTTACATAGCATATTTTCAATTAAAACAAGAGTCTGGATAATTAATAGTAACGCTTGTAACATCTTCGCTTTTAATGTATTTTATAAAATTTAACTAAATTTGGATTGTTTCTTTTGCCCCAAAGTTAACAAATTTCACAATCTAAAGAAAATTGAGCCATTTCATGTGATACTTCAATGGCTGATACTGGCTATTGTGTGTGATGCTACGGTGGCCCCAAAGTTCAAATCAAATCAACAAGTCACTTGACACAAAAACATTTTACAGATCATAACAATTAAAAAAGCAGATAACGCTTTAGATGAGTGCTGCAAAACACACAATATGCAGTTTATTAATATGTTCTTTGAAGACGATGGTCTCACTTCAGATATTAATGCATATTACTACATGTTAATTATCTTTATTCGGCTAATTAAATAATGGATATTAATAATGGAAATAAAACTTTTTAAGGAATCTTATTATAAAGTGTTATCAAGAGCACAACATATATATATATATATATATAAAGGATTACATTTCAGAAACAAAAACATAAAAAATAAAAAAAAAACATTTTGGAAACTATGGGACGTCGTCTGATTGGATGATGATATACAGTTTGCTTTATGTCAAATAAATTAGCTAAAATGATGGACAAACGTCTTCATCCCAGCATCCATATCCCACTCTGCCTACTTTTTCTGGGTTTCAGTAAAAAAAGATTTGGTTAAGCAAGAGTAATTTAGATAAATCAAACTGAAATGTTAAAAAAAAAAAAAACTGGAAAGGTAGGTAATTATCATTTACACATATACATAGATATTCCTCCTTTATTTCATTTAGTAACAATAGATATCATCAAAATAATACTAATAAACATAAAACAGTTAATAAATAAAAAGGTAGAAAGAAGAAAACAAATATTATCTTCCCCTATTGCTTAATCAACAAAATTAAATCAAAAATATCAAACAAGGAAAATGAAAATTATCTTTTACATAAATATTAAATGACATATAAACAAAAATACACACAGCATTTACATAAACAGCTGTCTACACAACCCTCATTCTATTTAGATCTAGTGGCATTAACTACAAAAGTTTTATGAAATTATTATTTTTTGTATCTTTAATTTCCTTGTCCAGTTTATTCCATATTTTGGGACCGTATACTAAACACTTTTGTTCTAAATCGTGGTTTTCTGAATATTTAATGTTCTTTTAAGTCAAACTGACTTAAGTGAGGGGTAACCATGACCTGTGAGCCTTATACGTAAGTTTGCAAATATTATAATCAACTATGTCACTAAACTTATGTATGACTGAATAGAGGTCCTGATGGGTCTCTTTATTTACTTCCTGTGACAATTCTTATTGCATTATTATTATTTTTTTTTAATTGTTGTTTTGATCTTTAAAATGTTTAGGCATCAAATGATTTTTGAGATTTGCATTTCTGAACCAAGGTGCTACATAGAGGTAAAATGTGGAAAAAAAAGCTTTTAATTTGCTGATTTGCTCTTAGATGCTTTGTTTAAAGTGGCTAGAATGTAAAGCAAATAAAATAAAAAAATAAAATATTATAACTAAAAATGAGATTTATGCTATGAAAATAATGTTAAACTAAATGCTAATACGTGCTCAGGCTTATAGAGTCGCTAAAAATACAATATAGAGAATTTATAGCCAGTTATTGTGGCAACATTTTGGAAAACAGGCCAGACCTTATACCATTTGTGAAATGAACAGAATTATACAAGTTTGCTAATTCAAACAATTCAGGAAACATGCAATGAGTAGATCTATCTTTAAACCGTAAAAGGCCGGGTTTGGAATGTTTAATGTCCAAGACATAACAAGAGCTGGTAAGCCAACAGATGCTCCAACAGAATTAGCAGAGGTGTGTGTGTGTGTGTGTAAGGTCTCTGTGGACCAACGGCGTCTCCAATGAGACGGGCAAAACAAAGCAGAAACCTTCAGATTCACAATGGGCGCACTGTCAGGCAGGGCAGGGTGGGGAGAGGGAACAAACAGAACGCTAGAGTTTCACAAACAACCTGCCAAAAGGCATTCAGCAGGACAGGTCTGCCTGTGACACTCCGCTCTCACCGTGTGTCCGGGTGAAGCAGGGGTCAGGAGAAACCACGGCAGAAAGTGAGGGAGAGTGTGGGGTCAGGAGGACTCCTTGAAGTGGCATTTTGGAACGCTCTAGGTCTAATTTGTCACACAAAATATAGTGTTTTCTCTATGATTTAATCTAAAAATGATAGAAACAATATTAAAGAACCGTTTTTGCTACATCATCCTTTAAGTGGATTGCTAAATAAACTATCTCTATTCGATATAAACAGATAATTATTTTAATTTTGTCCACTATTTTTTATAGAAATAGGCATAAAAAGGACAAAATGTCCCAAATTAGTGCAGCAAATAGTCTGCAAAGGTCACTGTGTAAACATGAAATAGTACATTATTCCTTTAAAGCTGACTGTATTATATTTCTATAGTCAGAAATTTCCAAATTATATCCAATTTAAAGGTAAAAACTACCATTATCTAATAAGTTTAATTGAAATATTTTTATAAGTTTTTTTTTAACAGTTTGGTCAAAGACTTCAGGCATGTCCAAAGTCTGGCCCATCGCCCAAATGCAGCCCGCTATCAAATTTCTATCGGCCCCCCATCACTTTCTAATAACTGTGTGTACTATTTCTTGGATGTGGTCGGATAAATTAAATTTTTTTATATTAAGAGGCACTACCAGACGAGACATGCTGTCTATGACAAGCTAACTGTGCAAAAAATGGACAAATTGACAGTGATTGTGGTAAAAACACATTTAGATGTCTTTGTTTTATGGGAATAAATGACAAGTATGACATTGCAATAAAGTAGTAACTAATTAGTTTAGCTAAATTTCATGTTAGTAAAATAATTATCATGGAAAACCAACTTTTTGAGCTTTTAAGTATATTATAATTTTCATTACTCACTATAAACAATGTCATAGCCGTATTTTAATCTGATTATTTCTGGAGTATTCCTCTAAAAATCTGCGCTCTGAGCACCAGCCCCTTCCAACCCACTAAAACGAGGGGGTTCTCACGAGCTGATGTCGCAAAGTGGGTGTACCCCCTCACAGGAAGAGTCTGCACTGCCAAAACCGCCCCCAGGCTAACACAACTACCATTTTTTTTCTCAAAGCTAGCAGTGATCAGGTGCTAGCGTCACTGCTAAGCTAGCTCATCTGCTAGCCCTAGCCATTGCTACAACCAGTGTAGCATAGGCAGATATACGGTATTCACATGTATTTTTGCAAAAGTTGAGATTGTGTTTGTTTGCGTGGGAGAAATGTGGACACAATACAGAGGTCGGCTCTAGGATGACCTCATGAAATGGGCGGCAACTACAACCAGCGAAAGGCGGAGCCTCAGAGATGGAATCGTCTTTCTTCTAGGTAGGAAAACGACCTGTGAAAATAACACATTTTTTTCATAAATAATCTGTTCTTTAGTGTTCCAAAGGTAATATATAATCATATATATGGACATAGTTTACTCTGAAAGGCTTAAGAAAATCATGGTACAGATTCTTTAAAAAAATTCCAGCCAAATGTTTGGCCTTCATATACTTCCACCTCACCAAGTCGGGTCTTTTTGCAAAAAAAACCCTGACTTACTTAAAGCAAAAAAAAGTCAACATTTGTTTAGTTAGCAGTATTTTCTTAATCCATAATGACTATTAACTTTAACTTCTATGTACTTATTTTGAAACACTACGAGGATCTTTGACATGGATTTTGTTTCCTTAGTGGTACTTTAATGCATAGAAGGGGTGAGCTACAATCAGATGCAATTTTACCAGCAGTCAAATAACAGGTTTTTCTCAGGTGAGAATAAAGTATGTGTGTTGTCTCTGTTCCAGGTACAGTAGAGTATGAGAAGTCAAACACGTTTCCCTTCCCTTTTATTGCTTCATCTTGACTGTGATTATACATGTGACCTTCAGGAGATCCTCAGTTCAATGTTTAGATTCTTTGGACAGGACTTTTGTGAGAAGAACTGACCCACACACTCTTGTTGAAGTTCTAAAATACCTCATGAAGAATTTTTAAATCAATTTTACTTCCTGAAAAGTTACAGTTACAACATATAAATGAAACAATTTTAGCAATTTTTTTGTAACTTGCACTTCTAGCAACAAAAACAGTAGATCTGCAAATATTTGTGAAAAATAAAAGAGATATATTCAGTATTTCTGAAAAAGTATAAAAATAAAGCAAACAATACAAATAAGTTAGGAGCATCAAATGCGCATCTTTTTTGTATTTTACTAAATAAATACTTACTTACATTTTGACATTTTTCTCTGGGTTTATTGTGATTGCATTGATTTAATACAAGCTACTTTAAAATAGTCAAAAACAAAAGAAACAAGAAACAATCCGGACATGTGATTGCAAAATTTCTACCATACAAGCATCAGATTATCGGTTGTAAATGTGCCTGACATGAGTTTTAATAAGACTCCTTTGGTGAGCTGTACTTAACAACTCTGTCTCTCATAAATCTAAAAATAAGAGAAACGATTGAAAACTGTTAGAATGTCAGACACACAAAAATCTGTTATAGATGTCAAACTGTAATGGCTCTTCAGAAGTGTTTTTTTCTACAATCACTTGCATCTGACCATTATGTTAAATTGTCCCTTTAAAGCCATTCCTGGCAGCACAGTCCACTGCATCTCTTTGAAAGCCACTCAAGTACCATTGAAGGCTGGTGTGTTTCATTGGCCTATTATTGTTAAAATTAACAGAATAAAACCATTTTAGCCTGAATGGAATACGGTGAGTTTTTTCTGACTTTAACCATTTGATGAAAATTGTGTGAGTACTTCAAATCAAATAAATTTGTTTCAGCTTTTAAATTCTACATCATATTTCTCAAAAAATTTAAAACTTTTATTCTTTTTAAAAAACCTTGGAAAGAAGGTAAGCAAATAATAATGAGAGTTGCTGTAAAATAAATGGAAAGCGTTATTTCTTTGCTCCTGTGGTGTCCCTGTTGTCATTCAGAAGAGTGTTTATTACAAACAAGGAGCTGAATGGCCCTAGAGTTACGGCATCGGCAGCCAAAAAGTCGTATTTGTGAGTTTCTTTCCAAAGTCTGAGAACAGA
>NC_050533.1:7812195-7815278 GCF_002922805.2 Oryzias melastigma
AAGATTTTTTTTTTTTTTTTGCTTCAATTTTAATTTGTATTTTTTATGGATACTAACTAATAATAACTGGTGCACACCAGAAAAAAGATGTTTTTTTATTTTACTTTAATGTCCCTTTAGGGGCTCCATAAAAATGAACAACGATGCATAGGTAGAGAAATTAAAAGAAACGAGAAGTTAAATTAGATACTCATTGATTTATTTTTGATTTTTGTAAAAATATTGCCCCTGACTTCCTCAACTTTTACTTTTTCCTTCCATTTGGTCCTTCATTATTTCTTTTCGGCTGAGCCTCGCCCTGCATTATCGCTGAATATCAGACATGGGACATTTTTCTGCAGTAATTTACACTCCTACAATTATTGCTCGCTGGCGCAGATATGGTGTTGGCCCCTCCCCCTTGACCTTTGCCCCCTTCGCAAAGCAGGGGAAAGTGTCTTTGCTGATTAACGGCTGCCTGAGCTCCGTGGCTCGATCCGGCTCCGGCACCCTTGAGCTCCCAAGCTGAGCTGACAGTCGCCCAGGCTCTTTATGGAAATGAACTGCAAAACACGGCCAATTAGACCTGTGTTATTTAGAACGACGCAGCTTTTCACCCTGAATAAAAGCGGGCCCAGATCGGACCTGTGCACTCAGACACCGCGGCAAATTAATGTGAAGCTGGGCGTTCTCCAGGTAACCCGTCCAAATCAGAGCGTTAAAAGTCGTGAGCGCAACCTCTTGTAAAAGCAGCAAAACATGTCCACGATTAATTAAGAGACGTATTTTCACAAAGAGTTAATATTTTATGGGATAGAAAAAGAACCTGACAGACTTTTTAGTAAGCTAACTCCAATTAAACTAACAGTTTTTCTGGAAATTAAATGTTTTTAGTTCTTGTTTACAGCTTAGTTCAAGGTTTTCCCAGGTTTTTCTCCTAAATGTGTGTCTAGGAATTAGGTGTTTCTCTAAGCTTTTTCAGATGGGGGCTCTTAGCTTGATACGCTGTCTTAATTTTCCTTTTCTTAGGTCACTGTGGAGCACAGCGACACAAGAGTGAGGAGGAGGGCCCTTACTCCGTGTGCAAGAATTGACTGTGGAAGTTGCAAAGGGCAGAGTCTCTAGGAAATCTACTCTTTCTTTGAAAAAATGTCACGGGAGAGATAGGAGATTGGCACCACAAAGAGCTCAGAATAGCACGGGCCGCTACGCGTTGTCAAACAAGATTTGGGCTGAGACGTTGACTTTTGTTCTGGAAAGTACCGGCCCCTGGCAGGGAGATGAGCGTGGCAAAAATTGGGGATTTCTCCTCTTTGCCCACTTAGGTGCATTATCTTTTCGATAATTCTCATTCTTAAGGTACATAGTGTTGCAATTATTATTAGAAAAACAACAAAGAAGATGCATTTAAAATGGGAAGGCATTCCCCATCAGATTATAGCAAAAACTTTCTCAAAACTGTAACTGTTTCCACATTTCTTTTTTTTTTTAGTATTTCTATGCAAATTTTCCACTTGGGCACATAATAGGATTATGGATCATTTCTACAAATTTACAAAAACAAATCACATGGCGTGGCTTAGAATTTGCCCGTAGTTTCTCCATAGCTGACAGATCAAAGCAAGGTGCTGGTACCGCAGAGCCGAGCGGAGGGTTGACCCTTGTCAGGATTTTTTAATGAAAGGGTTAATCTTCTCAGAGGTGACTATTCAGGAGCAAGCAGTGTGACCAAATGAAGAATTTAGGTCTCGGATAAGGCGGAGAATAGTGCTTAGGGTGCTGTTGGGTGACAGCAATGAAACCCTGAGATGCAAAAAAAAAAATCTGATGGTTATTCTTGGAGTTCATCTGATCGAATCTTTGCTGGGGTTTCAGTCTGCTTTTGTCTGATCACAAATAAACTTGTGTTTGCTAGGAAGTATTAAAAAGGTTCACAAGATGTGCACAAACCCCCATCTGACATGAACCTACACACGCTTTGGACTCATAATTTTCAAAAGTAAAAAGAAAGAGATGTATATTATTTACCCGTATTACATCCGAGCTTTGGCTCCAATATTTACTTTAGTTTTTTGTCCACCATAACTCTTCATCCGTTAACTCAATTAATGTAATTCCAGTGGATTCAGAAGCAAAGTAGCCTTGCATTGATGTGCTACAATGAACGGAAGTGAAGTGCTAACACAATCTATGTAAATCAACGTCAAGGAGTTACAGTTTGTCAAAGTCTGTTATTCAGTTGACGTCTTTGGTCTAAAAGCAAAAGCACCTAAAATCACATGTTGGGCTTCTGTGTCCAAAACTCACATTCATGTGTAGCTACTCAAGTTTCTATTACCATTTTTGGTTGGGATGTCTCGAATCGATCACGTACTTTCAGATTTGATCGGTATCTGATGTTGTCCCCCAACCAATCCTCTGGTATTGATTTTTTCCCATTATTTTGATCAGTGCTGTGTATTTCAAGCCTATTCTAGTAGAAGTCTCTATATCATGAATGGATCATGATATTTTACTGCCGTAAAGTGCAACAGAATACGACACTAGTTTGAGCAGGAAACAGCTCAGTAAAGTTCGCAAGATCTTCAAAGATTTGGACTTCCAGGCTTAATAACTCTTGTATTCAGACTGGAAATATGTGGCAAGTGGAACAAGTCCACTTGCATTGGTTCTGTATTCTCACTGGGGTCTACCAGAGATCTCTGTTCCGGACCAAAACTTGTAAACTAAACCATGTGACTAAAGATCTCTTCAGTAATTGGCTAGCAGTGATGGGGGCAGGTCAAAGCAAAAGAGAAAGATGGAGGTGATGCTCTTTGCAAATACTTGTCAAGATAGTTTACTCATTCAAACTTTTTATTTCACTAGTTTGATCGTCTGTGTGAAGGCCAGTACAACACTTTTTACTGCTATTACTAAGGCGGTTACTCAAGTCGCTTTTTTTTTTAATGAGAATGGCGTTCTCCTGCCACTGACACTACTGCAAGGTGATAAAATAAATAAATTAACCTAAATAAATCCAGCTGTGAAAGTTAAAGTTTGAAGCGAGATTTCTGAGATTTGCACCGCTTTGATATCTTGCACCAAGTCTGTGGCTGACATGT
>NC_050533.1:7817392-7822213 GCF_002922805.2 Oryzias melastigma
CCAATTTTACAAAGTGAAAACATAATTAATGCAAACATTTTATGATGTCTAATTAAAAATCCACTATGTTTTAATGACGAAAACTTGGATGGTGTATTAATTTTTTTTTTTATTTCTGTTTTTTTTTTGCAAAAAATGTTCTAACAATGCATTGTGGTCTATATTCGCTAATGTAGTGAGAATCGATGCAAACTGTTTTTTGAAAGAGACTTATAAAAAATTTCTAGTGAACTTGATGTTAGAATTGTAGATTCCAGCACTAGAAAACGGCGAACACACTAAATTGTGAGTAGGGAAGGAATTTGTACAAAATATATCTTTAAAAAAACATTTTGGCTAAAAACTGCCCAATTAAGACTATTTTACAAATGTATTGTTGGTGTGGGACTTTAACATTTTCTTAGTGGTAGAAAAAATAAAAGAAGAAGTCATAAGAACCCACAAGAAACCTGATCAAAGCCTAATAAAAACTTCTTTGTTGTAAACTTTTTCCAATACCCTCCAATCCATTTCTACATGTGAAAATTGCATGTCATTCTCCTAATGGCCCTAGGTGCTTCTTGATAAAGGAAGACTTTGCCTAATGCTTCCATAAATGTGTTAGGCAAAGTCCAGCAGGATGTAATTGCACCTAATATATTTACAAAGGATTGATTTTCCTCCCTCGACCCACCCACCAGGCAGCAACAAGCTGCAGTCAGTTCATCCAGGTCACTGTAGATGAGTTCTGTGTCCACTTTGTCCTCGCTGCACAGAGCAACAAGGCTAAGCCGCGGAAAGTATTGGAGCGGGGCTTAATGAAGTAATTAGTCAGTAGCCATGACGATCCTGGGAGACTAATACCTGTGACCTCTTGGTCCCGGATTCTGACACGTCTCTGGAGAATACAGGAAAAGATGGCTGCAAGTACAGTCTGCTCTGTTCTTTCCTTAGAGTTTAAGTTTCTTGTAAAGAAACTCCCAATTTTGTCTGCGTTGCTTAACTGCTTTCCCCAGATTCAATTTGAACAAACTTACCTGTTTATTTAAAAAAAGTTCAAATTAGAACAAAGGCAGCTTGGAGAATAAAAGGGATGCAGAATGCATTACACAATATTTTTTCCTTTTTTTTTATTAGGTTATGTGACTGGAGGCTTCATTAATCACCACCTCGACAGCCTCTGCCAAGGGGAACTAACTACATTTGGCCCAATTAAGCGCTTTAGAGACAATAGGAATAGCACAAGTTGTGCCTTTATGCCAGGAGCCAAGAGTTGCCTCCCTGTCATTACCTCTAGAAAGGGAAAAATTAACCCCTACCAGCTTCCCTGCTTTCTTCCATTGATCCGAGGCTTTTGTGGTGTCCCTGGAGCGTGGCAGACAATTACAGATATTATTACATCTGCATTGATTCTTTTAAAGAGAGCCGAGTGTCTCCAAGCAATTAAAAAAAATTACACTTTGGAAGTGGGCCAATTAAAATGCCCCTAGCCAGGAGGGGTGGTAGTGGTGTTGGTGCGAATGGATGGAAACACCTGACTGTCAGAATGTTGTGCGTTTTAATTTCTCTGACGCAGATGTTTACAACATTTAAAAGAAAAGAGCAACAAAAATAAGCTTTCTAACAGAAAATAAGAAATAATCATTAATAACTTTCGTGTTATGGGCTACAGTAGGTATTAACTTATACAAACTTTAAGGAGATATGAACAAAATTGATCATATTTAGAATTTTCTGCAGGTTTTTGAACAATAAATGAGCAATGTGCTGATCATTTGATAGTCAGATCCCCATTTTCAGTCATGTTTCATTAACTAATATTAATTTATTCATACAGGAATACCTGAAACTTCCCCTAATGTTTACAATCTCGTCTATAAAATTATCAGAAAATATTGAAATAACTGCAAGAGATCTTGGATTACACAAATAATGTCGCATACACAGACTCTGCACTCATTAATCTTATATTATTGTGGTTATGCCACATATCTCAGTAAACGAGACATTTAAAAAATGCCTGACATTATTGTATCTGTCTGTACTGATACACCTTTTTTTCATGACAAAAATACAGATTATGATCAGTTCATAGATTATCCACATATGTGCAGAAAATTAATGTCTCTAAGGTGAAACAAAACACAGAAAAATTTAAGCATGCTTAAATAATGTGTTTTTAAAGTTTCTGTCATGATTTCAACAGACGCTTTTTAACTTTGGGTTTCACTGAAGCATCAGATCTATAACTTATAGAAACCCTGAAGTGGAAATCACACCAACAAGTGGAAACATTTTTGGAAATAATTTCCAGAGAGCAAAATAAAATGCTAAAGAAATATTTGCAATAAAAGGTAGGGACTATGGGATATCTCTGACTGGATAAGGACGTTTGAATTTTTTCACGTGTCTTCTTACTAATACAAGTTTTATGATTTGTAAGGAGCAAATCCAGAATCAATTCATGTCAAATACATTTCTGTTAAATCGGCGATGTCCTTTAGTAGTTACCGATTCGGTTTCAACATAAAAAAAATGTTTTAGAATAGAAAAGTAATTTTCAAAAATCACTGATTGAATGACATTTGGCATAAAGTGAAACTGGAAATGCTCTGTACTAATTATTACTATTCTTAATATGCAAACATTGAAGACAATTTTTAATAAAATTCAAACGTCATTATCAAATCCGCCAATGTGCCTACTTTTTATACAGTTTCTTGTGGTGTTTTGTTTTTAATATTTCATTGTAATTTATGGAAATTACTTTTGATTTCCGAAATTTGTCATTAATTCGTTTAATTTTTTTGAAATATGTTTAGGCTTCTGGAATTTTTCTTACATCAATTTATTAATAATTTTAATCAAACTTTTGAGCTGTAATTAATCACAATTAATCACAAAGTGAATTGTCTATGACAATAATTAGCTTTTTAAAAAAATAGGCCAGAGAGAACATTTTTCCTTTATTTTTATTGTTGGAGTTTTTTAAATCGATATCCCAGAAGTGCAATATTTGTGCAAAAAACAGAACTGTAAGGACTTTTATGTCTGAAGTGTTAATTCGACTAAACAAAGATTGTTTTTATGGACTTTAAAGGAACTTATACTATTTTCTGGTGAATACTCGAATTTGATTGGCTGCTGGGTGTGGATGCAAACTTAAAAAACCCAAACATAACCCAAATGTTTTATATCACTGCACTGGTTTCTTTGAAACAAACTTTTCTTCATCTTCTGAACTTTCTCTCTGAACTGATACCTTATTTAACCTATCATGACGATCAGCATTTACATCGCTTTCCTTTGCTGCTGCAGTCAAGTCGTGTTACCTTAACAACGGGCCGTATTAAAATAGTCCAATTTTTGTGAAAAAAAAACTATCAAAACAAGAAAAATAATAAGAACAAAGTACTAAAAATGAGTGAATATTTATGTCTTTTATAAGTGACCATTGTATAAGTGGGATAATCCCCGACGAAGTGTGCATTATCAGTAATTAATGCACGCCGTGGAAACCTGAACGACACAAAGTGACAATTTACTTTAATAAATATATTTTTTTTAATTAATCGTTTGCTATTGTTAGTTTTTTAATTACTTGCTTTGATATTTGAATTGATGTTTAACACGTTTTTGCACTGAGTGATTTATAGCTGTGATTTGCACTTTAGAGCCACCGTACGAACTAAAAATTCTTACCTGTTGTTTGACGGTTATACCCCATTCTTATCTTTTAATTTCTCTTTTCCAGACTCACTTCCTTTATGTCTTCCTGTACTAAAAATGAGTAAATATTTATAAGTGACCATTGTATACGTGGGATAATGCCCGACAAAGTGTGCATTATCAGTAATTAATGCACGCCGTGGAAACCTGAACGACACAAAGTGACATTAATTTGCTTTAATATTTTTTTTAATTAATTGTGTGTGTTATTGTTAGTTTTTTAATTACTTGCTTTGCTATTTGAATTGATGTTTTACACGTTTTTGCACTGAGTTATTTATAGCTGTGATTTGCCCTTCAGGGCCACCGTACAAACTAAAAATTCCTACCTGTTGTTTGACGGTTATACCCCATTCTTATCTTTTAGTTTCTCTTTTCCAGACTTCCTTAATGTCTTCTTGTACTAAAAAAAGCCTCGACCGCTGGTTTGCTCCATCTCCTGGCCTTCACCATCATCTGACCAGGCCTCCTGAACACACAGAGTGCTAATTGGACTCACACTTAGCAGAAAGACCAGCAGTGAAGTGATAACAGATCAGTGTGGTGCAAAAAAAGAAAGCTCACAGCGTTCTCATTGTTTTCTTACTCTGCAATTAGAACTAGCGGAATTAATGCAAGCTATTACTCTGTTTGATATTTCACAAAAAAAACACTAGAACTAAAAGCCTTACACTTTTACTTTTCTAATTTCTTCCAGTTTTGAGCTGAGCAGTTGAGCTTCGGGATTATTCAAACAAGCGTTTGAAGCAGTAAACAATACCCCCCCCGAATAACAATAAAAGCCACCTTTCCAGAGACACCCAGACACTCGGAAAAAGAAAGGTTGCGGTTTGAATAAACAGCATTTGGCGCCTGAAGAAAAGTACAATCACACTCTGAGCTGCAGACGCTTTATCACACGACACGCTGTGTTCGTGTTTGAAGTGAGAATCGGGGTTTCTTTAATCCGTGGAGCATTCAAACACATTTATTTCTCTCGGATTAAAAACAGTAACAAAACGAGACTGTTATAAAAAAAACAAACAGCTCCCAGACAAATGGCGAGGAACTCGACTTACGGTTAAGCTCCTCCAAACATTGTTGTGCGTTTTATTAGCTGAAACACATTATAAT
>NC_050533.1:7825926-7886001 GCF_002922805.2 Oryzias melastigma
GAGCGAAGAGCAGCGTTAGAGGAAAAAAGAGTAACAAGTACGAGAGAGCACAGCACCGAGGCAGCCATCCGCGGCGCCATCGTGATAGACACAAACAGAGTCTGTCTGTGACGGTTTGATTGATGGATATTTAAAAGGAGAAATACTCGGAAATGCAAACATTTCTTTGCAGAGAATTATTGAGTTTTTTGGTCACTTTCTTCCCCATCAACAAAAACGCAGAGGTCAGTGGGTGTGACCTCTCACACCACCCTCAGCAAAACACATTCAAGTGACCACTTCCAATGAAAACGATTTAAACAAGCATAAATGCACATTTTAGGCTTCCAATCACAAAACTCGTGTTTATGGAGAGCTACCCATCATTTTTAAAACGGTTCTACCTTCAAACATGCAGCTGTTGAACGCGCATTAAATGTCAAACCAATCAGGGACTTGGATTTGGTGATGATATTTGGACGGGGTCCCATTTCATTCACATAAGTGTCAAACATTTGAATTCACAACAGAATATTAATGATACATTTACGAAAATAAAATGGTAAAATAATGGGAATAAAAGTGGTAATTTTACAAGCAAAAAGTTGTATATTTTTGATAAAAACGTCAAAAATTTTTGACAATCAGGTCCTAAAATTATGAGGAAAAAGACAATATTTTACAAAAATAAAGTTATATTCTCACAAGTTCTACGTTGAGAATTTACTAGATTAAATTCTCACATTTTTGGAGCAATAGTCTGTGTACTAAGTATTCATTCATTCATCTTCCAGACCGTTTCTTCCCTTTCGGGGTCGCGGGGGTGCCGGAGCCTAACCCGGCTACTGATGGGCGAAGGCGGGGTACACCCTGGTCAGGTCGCCAGTCTGTCTCAGGGCCTCAATCACACACACATTCACTCTCACATTCACACCTAGGGGCAATTTAGGGTCACCAATGAACCTATGAAGCATGTTTTTGGACGGTGGGAGGAAGCCGGAGTCCCCGGTGAAAACCCACGCATGCACGGGGAGAACATGCAAACTCCACACAGAAAGGTCCCAGCTGGGAGTCGGACCGGGGCCTTCTCGCTGTGAGGCAAGAGCGCTAACCACTGCGCCACCGTGCAGCCCATGTGTACTAAGTAAATATATAAAAAATATTTATATTGGTTTTCAGTCTGAGGGACGTTGAGTGAGTTGTCAGCAGTAACTTCCTTAACTTAAACAATCAACTATATTTTTGAAAAAAACATGGCTTTTTCCTTGTTAAATTGCAGTTTTTTTTATAATAATGGAACAATAATAAAGAATACTGGAAGCTTACAGAACTCCTTCTGCTAAATGATGTTAAATCTAAGTTGAGAGAAAGATTATTTTATTTGTAACTGTCTTTAAATGAAATGTTGTTTTTATTTTTTAACTGTAATTAGTTTTTTTTTTGTCGCCTCTTGGCCAGGACTCCCTTGCAAAAGAGATTTCTTAATCTCAATGGAAGTTCCTGGTTAAATAAAGTTTAATAATAAAGTAAAAAAATAATTTTACGACTTTGTTCTCATAAAATTACGACTTTTCTCATAAATTTATGAGTTTATTCTCATAAAATTGTTTTTTTCTCCTAATTTTAAAACTTTCTTCTTCTAAAATCACAACTTTAATATTTTATTTTTTTCACATAATATACTTTTTTTTCTTAAATTTACAACTTTATTCTCACAAAATTATGACTTTTTTTTCTCACCATTTTACAGTTTTATTCTTGTAAAGTTATGACATTTTTACAACTTTATTCTCACAATCTTTTTTTTTTTTTTATTATTATGAAAAGTTATTTTTATAGTGGCCCCGATGCTCTTAGAAAATCGATGACGGAGGAGAATAAGTCAGTCAAATATCGGAAGAGCTTTGAAAATAAAAGATTCGTAAGATTCGCATCGCTTTTGCTTTTCGCACCAAGCCTCTTCTGCTTTAGATCTGTGGAGAGAAGTAGCTTTGCTTTTGTACTTCACGTCGATCATCTGAACAGTCCAAGAGTTGCGATATGCTAAAAACATGTATAATTTAGGTGTCGCCGGCGATATATCTGGTGCTAAAGGATTAAAGACTCAAAAGAAACACTAAAAATGTTTGGCAATCTAAAATATACTCTTAAGAACTCGATATGTACTATTAGGTGTAACTATATACCAAAGTACCAAACCCTTTTAGTAATACCACATTCATGACTTCCACAATTCTGCGCTCCTGTAATGTTCAGACTAAAGTTATTAGCCGCCTCATAGCAAAACTCATGATTTGGGAGAAGACCTCAGGTAAAGGGCACTGAAGCTTTAGTGAAAAATGAGATGGAAGTCCATTCTTATCACTCTGTTATTAGAAATACACGGTAATAGCTCCAAAACCTTAGTCAACATAATGTTCCCTGCCATCTATATAAGATACCTTTCCCTTCAGGGCACCATTCATTCACAGAGGAATAAAAGGAAATTGCTAAAAAAAAAAAAAAAAGTCATGAAATGCTTACACTCTATTGAGCTTCTTTGTAAAATTGCCACCACTCATCTCTTTGGCTAAATTCATTACATGACGGCAAAAGGGGACACGCATGATGGATAGTTATATGTTAATGGATGTGTCTGTAATAGAAAAATGCCTTGTCTTTAATTAAAGAGATGTGGACAAGTGGATTTAGAGTGGATTTGGGAGTAAAATCCAACATAAGAATTGTGAAAAGAATAGGAAAATAAAGGATAAAAGTCCCAGGGAAATCACAAAAAAATAAAATTAAAACAAAGATTATTTATTGAAAACTCCCCATAAGCAAAGGTCAGACTTGTCATCTTCTAAGGCACTATTTCTGAGAAAAACACTCCAATTGTTTGAAACTAAAACAACATTTCAAAAGCTAAAAATTAAGAAAAATCCTCATTAAGATCAAACAAATATATGATGAAGTTCAGCGTTTCGTTTTAACTAGGATATCATCAATAATAGAAACTCGATTGTTCATCAAGCTTCCATTAGTCAGAGTAATTTCTCAAAACATAATTAAAATTCTCTTTGCTGCATTAAAAAATGGTGGAAAAAAGTTGTAATTATTAACAAATATGACATTTGGTGTTTCTTTTGCAATTTTTCTTCAAAAGTCATTAAAGTGATTGGTAATAAAGTTTGAAAAAGTCACCATAAATATTTTTAAATAAATACACATTTACTATTGTTTATTTTCTCTATTGGTTTTGAAAATACTCAGAAAAATATTCTTAGAAATTTTAGAAATTAAATTTTTTGTCTAGATTTTCTGCTTGACCAAGAAATCCTAATAGGTTACTGCTAATATAGGCAAAGAATGGAAACTATTTTTTTTATATATTTTTAAAAACACAGCACTTCTCATCTCTTTTTTTACATATATCTTCAGCAAAGACAAAAAGCAAAGTCTTTCCAACTTAATTCTTTGAAGCTGAAAATGTTGTTTATTACATAGAAGTATTTCATAAAAGTTTACAGTAACCTAAAGGATTGAGGTAAATACTATGAAAAATGAATTAGTAAAAAAAACGAATGTAGCCATAAAAAGAAAAGTGTTTTCACACCACTTTTATGGACAGTGTCACCTCCCGTTCTGAAAATATTATAATTTTTGGAAACCAATTTCAGACGGCCATGTTTGTTCAAAAGCACACCAATAATTATATTAATAATTAGTGATGGGTGATATGATGACATCATCTAAAGTGCCATTTGTCTTCTATCATTTCTGCTGTTTTTATGTATTACTTCTGTGCAAAAATGTGTTTTCCTACCAAGAAACTTGAAACTGTTGTACACTTTAAAACAATTATTATCATTTATGATAATTCAGTTACATGTTACTTGAAAAAATAAAGTTAGAGAAAAGTAAAGTTTGGAGATTTTGTTTGTGATTTCCTTGGTTACAGTTTGTTAAGTTGACCCCATTTTCTTTTGGGCCCATTCATACATTGGTATTACTTATGCTGGAAAAAAAAAACAGGTTAAACATCTTTTTACTCCTGTGAGTCAGTAGCTGCGTTTCCATTACACATTTGCGCAAAATTTTATCGAAATTCCTAGAATTTCGATAAAACACAGTTTCAAAATGACACAAATTTATGATGAGCTGTGATGCTGCTGGACCTCTCGATGCGCCGGCTGTGGAGCGCTCAGGACAGACACTTCGAAAAAAGTGTTTCCATTACAGTTTTACGAAAAATGTCCATTTTAATACCACCCAAATACCACCTCCTCCAAGCGCTAAAACTTCTTTTTCGAAAAATGCCAGTTTTTTCTAAATTGTGGTGTTTCCATTTAGAGAATTCCAAAAAAAAAATTCCAATTTGAGAAATTTCAGAGTTAATGGAAATGCGACCATGACACACCCAATCAGGACAAGACAAACTGTATCTATTTTTTGTTGTTTTAAGCAGCGGATAGCGACTGTTGCGCTTGCTAAACAAAACCCCTAGTGGTATTTGTATGAACTGACCTGGCTCCAATTATTTTTCAAGTGTAAGTCATTTGGGAAGTCCAACACACCACTATGTGGACTTCATTTTTCCTTTTGCCAACCCATTCCTATTTTTTCTAGAACATACGGGACCCTCAAATACATCCTTGATTTTGCTCTGCTAGCAAAATATGGAAACATCAGGTTAAAAAAGTGCAAATAGAAAATCCATACAATGATGAACATTTTTTCACTCTTCACACCAGCTTTGGAAAAAGAAGGATGTGGGTTTCTGGGTAGTTTGCTAGTTGAGAACCACAGAAGTGTATTGAAATTAAAACAAACGATATAGAAGAGAAACTATTTACATTCTAAAACTGAAAAAATCCAAACTTTTACATTTCTTTTGGTGTTCTTTTCTGATCCACTAAGAATCTCGTCTCAGATTTTCCCGTTAACCTCTCCTCATCTTCCTCTCCTATGAATGTGATTAATGTCATTACAACACAATGAGTATGATGTTCTCATCAACCCAGCAGAGACCCGGCAGATGAAAGGTTGTGATACTCATCAAAATTCACCGGCAGTCCAACACGCTTCTCCTCCGACAATAGCCGAGGAAAATTCTACCTTGTTCTTCACCTATTTGCAGTTCTTATTGCTGTGTGAGAGTTAATCTATTCCCAGTAATAACTCATTGGGTGTTACAGCTTAAGCAAAGATGTCCTCAGCTGCGCGTCTTGCATTTTAAACAGGAATTGGGGGCGGGGGGGCCAAGGAGCCTTGGTACAGTTTTCCAAACACAACTGAGCTAACACTGATTTATTGCTCCAGTTTATATAACTCATATTAGGAATTCATGGACCTGGCAAAAGGGATTAAAGCATTTATTTCAGGCAGTGAGATGATCCTGTCATTAATGGTCGATACTTTCATCATCGCTTAAACCAGAGGAATTTGCCCGCTGACGAATCGTGGCGGACAGAGCTATCAGGGTTGTGCAGCTGTACACGTTATCTGCCGACGACCCGCTCCGCTTGGAGAAAGTGAACCTGCACCCATCAAACTTGGATTAGTCTGTCAATCAAGCCCCGGCCGCGCATATTGTGTTGCAATTTCTCCCAAATGTCACCAAGATCAGAGTCATTTCTTGGTTAATTGCATCTTGTCTCCTTTTAAATGCTGCACGTTTAATGGTTTTTGTACATCGCGTGACAAGATGGCGTTTCTCGGTGATGAGCAGAAAAGAGTGCCCCGCTTTTGTTTACAAAAAGAAACCAAAGAATGAATGACTGTTGAGGTTCAGAGGGCGTTCCTCTGAAAAGGCTGCAAACAAAGAGAAGGAACTGAGAAATGATCCCAATCTCGCCATAGCGTGACATCAATTACACCAAATTCTCATTAGAAGGGGTTGCTCCCAAAAGTCTGCCAGCTTTGCAGGGGTTGTCGAAGCCTGGAAGAGGCAGAATGTTGTGCTTAAGATCTGTGTCAAAGCCAGCTCAGAGCAATATAGAGGATTTCCTCCCCTCTGACACCTACTTTTCTACAGGCTACTGACTTAGTTGGAACATGACAAATACAATTTGAAGCGTTTTACTCTGTCCGTGTGCTTCGTGGCCGCTAACAATAGCAGCCACAATACACCCATTAATTCCCTCCTCTCAGAAATCTCTGCTACGGGAAACACTGTTAATCACGTTAAAATAAAATACTGTATCCCTAATTCCACTCCACGGGATTACATTCACAAAACTTGTCAAGTTTCTTCACACAAATAATTACTTAAAATCTGTTTCTTAAAGGCCAAACATGCAGAGAAGGACTGATTCATTATGTGTGCGTGCTGCAGGATAGGAAATTTCTCGACTTTACGTCATAAAAGTATTTAAAGTGCGGCCGGTGTTCTTACTTTTTGCATAAATCAGATAAACAACTCAATCCTTGCAAAATTCAAATTTATGAAACATGGCGTGGTCGCAAAGATAAAGTGGCCGACGAGACAGCCTGCAGCACTTAGCATTAGTTACAGCATCATTTATAAGTCAGGGGATGAATTTAAGAATCCCCATTAACACATTCAAGAAATTTACATCCAAGATCCTGTGCTATAAATACAGAGAAAGAGAAAAGAGAAGGAAAAAAAAAGAACAGAGCAACAATAACAAACACTTCAGTACTTTCCATTAGTGCACTTAACCTCCTCTTCATGGAGAGTAATCCCACTTTATTTTTCCTGTGGCTAAATGCACGTCTTTAATTCACAGATCAGGGGACGTTTGGAGTGGTCCTCTGCCTCCCGATGAGAAAATGCTGCAATTAAGTTTTCCGTCACTTTTCTGTGGGGAGAAGGTGTTTTAAGGACATTTCCCTGCAGTCTTCCATCTAAAGCACGTGTCAAAGTCAAGGCCCGAGGGCCGGACTCGGCCCACCAGGTAATTATATCCTACAGATCATTTTATTTTATTCTTATTAATGGCTCGATGTTATCTTGCGCTCATTTCAAACTTGTATAATTTTGACATAGTTATTTAAGGTTTATGTTGATTTATTCTGGAATATTCCTGTTTTTTTATTATTCATAATTATGTTCAAAAGTTAGTTTTAAAGTTTTAAAAATAGGCATTCTGCTAGTTTTTTGGACTATTTTGGTATTTACTAAGATTTTTTATACTATCTTGGAGTTTAGCTAATATTTCTGCTACTATTTTGGCTACTTTAGGCTTTTCATTTTCAATGTTTTGGGCTGTTTTGGAGTTTAGCTAATATTTCAGCTACATGCTAGCTGTTGTGGCTAATTTAGGATTTTTTTTTAGTTTTTTTAGGCTGTTTAGGAGTTAGGCTTATATTTATGTGCTACACTAGCTGTTTTTGCTAATTTAGTTTTTTTTTTTTTTTTTTAGTTATAGGCTATTTTGAAATTTAGCTATTTTTTAAGCTACGTGCTAGTTGTTTTGGCTAACTTAAGTTGTTTTTTTATTATTTTATTTTTGTAAGCTAATTTACCATTTAGCTAATATTTTAATGGCTATCAGTTTTAGCACTTTCAGCTATCAGCTTCCGCATTTTGGAGTTTAGTTAATATTTCAGCTACATGCTAGCTGTTGTGGCTAATTTAGGATTTTTTTTTTTAGTTTTTTTAGGCTATTTAGGAGTTTGGCTTATATTTACGCGCAACACTAGCTGTTTTTGCTAATTTAGGGTTTTTTTTTTTTTAGTTATAGGCTTTTTTGAAATTTAGCTGTTTTTTAAGCTTTGTGCTAGCTGTTTTGGCTAACTTAAGTGTTTTTTTATTTTTTATTTTTTAAGCAAATTTACCATTTAGCTAATATTTTAATGGCTATCAGCTTCCGCATTTTCAGCGACCAACTTCAGCTTACTGCATTAACACTAGCATTATTGCAAGTAATGCTACTTATCTTGCTCATACTTATGTTAAAAAGTTACGATTTTAAAGTTTTAAAAATTAAGTTGAGTGTTCAATAAATGTTTATTCTGTTCGGCTCGCGTCCTAAGGTGTGTTTTGGATTTTGGCCCCTTTCCGATTGAGTTTGACTCCCCTGATCTAAAGCCATTTTTCCCGTCTTTCCTATAGCTTTAACTCCTAAAATGCAAAAGAAAGATATATTTTCTTCAAAAATTTGATCCCGTGAATAAAAAAAGAGTTACCAAACCAAGTTTTAAGCTTAAATTTAAAATGTATAGTCAAATTGTATGAAATATATACAAAAAAAGCAACAATACTTGTTTGTTATTGACAAAATAATAAGCATGTGTCAAGATTAAACCGGATTTGCTCAAATAATGATTTGACTGGAGACACGTGAACTCAGATAAGCATGCCTGTGTGTATATAAATATATATGTGTGTGTGTGTGTGTCTTTACTATGTGAGCTGGTTGCATCCATGAGTAATGTGGCTGCATAATTGGTGATGTCCGTGACACTGTGCTCTCGGTAGGGGCTTCTTCTCTATGTTGCCCAGACTCTAATTACTGGGGTTTCAGCTGGGAGGCGAGGCGGACGACGAGGAGAAGGCGCCTGATTCTGTCAGCTGACGGGTTGCACTCTGTGAGGTAAAGCCAGGCAGCCGAGAATCCCTGGAGTGCGCTTGGGAGAGACCCAGGGACTGGTCATATCAACAAATCTTAATCAAAAGCCCAAAATTGTCAGCTGTCATACACTTTTTGTGATCTTTGATGCCTTGCCCCTCCTCTGACCGAGGCTGACAAATAATACCTTGCTGCATACACATGGATGCACACATACACGCATACAAAAAAAGCATATAAACAGAGTTGGCACACATATAATCCTCCTCTTTTTCTGCAATCCACACAATGTACAAACATGGAGAGGCAGAAACATTTGAGAATTTTTTCTCATCATTCCGACACAATTAAACTCAGAATTTTGAAAATGTTTTTCAAAATCTGCAACAGCGTCAAACAAAAGAATTTTATTTTTTTCGCCCTAAAGTCCCCCCTTTTTTTTGAGAAAATCTTAAACTTGTGCTTCAGTTCGGGAGAGGAAGGAAGGTCTCTGGTGGCTTTGATCGACCGACTGTTACTAAGAAGCTTTGAGGGGGTTTAAGGGACCTAAAATGTATAAAATGGAGGGATCAAGAGCGAGCACAAATTTGACGGTTCAGAGGCAGGTTAAAAAGTAAGAACATTCCCATACAATATATATCCAGTTAGCGCATGTTAGGGGACGGCAGATGACAAAAGTGGAATCCAAGAGCCGATTAGTAAAGCAGTAAAACCTTCACATGAGAGAGGGGGTAAATAAGGCACTTTCCTGTCCTTGAAGGGCAAAAGTGAAAACGACCCGAGTCAAGCAGCACAACTTAAAATGCTGCAAAAAAAGTAAACTTCTAATTTATTCCACAGCCTTTTTTTTTGCTTAATAAATGACTAATGTAATCTCTTAATTTCTCTTTTGCTAATAAGGCTGTCTCCATCAAGGCCCTGCCCTCGCTAATAAAACCGGATTGGACTGTTAATGATAACTATTATTTATTCCACTGCTTCCTGGGTTTATTTGGGCCAATGTGGCACCATGAACCTCTCTCACTTCGGTAATTAAGTGTGTTGATAGTGCAGGATGCTTACCTGCAATTATGGCATTTTAACGAGCAACAGTGGATGAAAAAAGGGCGAGGCGGGGTCAGCCAGAGGCAGCAAAGCATTGGTGTTTTAATAGACACTTAAATACTCTTAATTTAGCTCCTGGTAATAGGGGGGAGCCTGCCTGTAGGAAATATCTATAGTTTCAGGCATGGCCAAGTCACGATAAGGCTGAGGGGCAGTTTTGAGGGAGGGATGAAAATTCTTGAGCTGCTTTTTCGTGCCCAGAGGAGGTTCTCCACATCTCCGGCTTGTTATCCGAGGAAGTCTTGGCATGTTTTCAGCTCTCGGAAAAAGTTGATGGGTTTAGGCAAAGGGTTTGGCAGGCTCTCGCCTGCGAAATGTGTCAATGTCAGGGTGAGGGCTGGATTTTTTTATAGAGCAGGTCTAAAGAAAAGGTAGAACCCAAGTCATGAATGTGCCTCACACAGATTTGTACAGATTCTTTTTGGTAAAATGAAGAGCTGCAACCGTGCAAATTAGAAATTAAAAGTTTTAAGAAGCCCCGTCTTTGGGGTGAATACTAATTGTGTGAATACTTGGTAAGCATTCACACAATGGTGATTGTCCTGCTGCTTTCTGAACGTTTTACAGCACGTAAAAACTCAATCACACTTGTATATTTAGTATTTATAAACTTTAGAGTTTTTGAAATATTGAGCAAAATATACCCCTAGGAAATGAATGAGAAAGTCATCAAATTTCACAATTTCAAGTAGATTACCATAGAGCTTAAATTTATGGGCTATGTTTTAATCTTTCGTAGCAATTTTAAAAGAAATTGGAGTTTAAATAATATTTTAGCAACAGGCGAACATTTTTGACTCATTTGTTATCTACTGCTTTTTAAGCTAATTTAGAGTTTAGCTTCTATTTTAGCAACATGCTAACGTTTTTGGCGAATTTGCTCTCTACTTAGGTTTTTCTTAGGCTAGTTTAGCTTCTATTTTAGCAACATGCTAACATTTTTGGCTAATTTGATATCCACTGAGGATTTTTTAGGCTAATTTAGTGTTTAGCTTCTATTTTAGCAACATGCTAAGGATTTTGGCTAATTTGCTCTCTACTTAGGTTTTTTTTAGGCTAGTTTAGCTTCTATTTTAGCAACATGCTAACATTTTTGGGTAATTTGCTCTCTATTGATGTGTTTTTTTAGGCTAGTTTAGCTTCTTTTTTAGCAACTTGCTAACATTTTTGGGTAATTTGTTATCCACTGACGTTTTCTTAGGCTAATTTAGTGTTTAGCTTCTTTTTAGCAACAGGCAAATGTTTTTGACTCATTTATTTTTCTGAGGATTTTTAGGCTATTTTGGAGTTTAGTTAAGCAATGTATCACCCTTTTTGGCTATAATTTTGAATCTACTTAGATTTTTTTTTTTGGAATTTAGCTCATATTTAAGTAGCGCACTAAATATTTTTGCAAAATTGTCATGTATTGGGGTTTATTAAGCAATTTTACTATACATTTTTCTGAAATTCAGGTCAACTTCAGCTCTCTTTCATAGTTCTTTAACAAAATGTCCAGTCTTTGAGCAAATTTAACATTTTGAAAATATCTTTTGCATTTTCAGCAATTAAAGTAAATGGCATCACCAATTTCAGCGAAAACCTTCAGCATCTTCAGCGACTTTTTTCAGCAAAAAGCATTATTGCAGGCAATGCAACTTTTCTTTAGTTGCCGGCACGTATCACCTCATAAGCACACACCACAGTGCTACAGTATTCAGGTTATTATAACTCCTGTGCTGAGGCTCGGGAAGGTGGTGTGATAACAGTCATTAGGGTAGCCGTGGGAGGACACTGAGTCTTATTAGAGGAGCATGGAAATTCATTGGCAAAACAAGCACTGTCATTAACAGGTGTGAAGCTATGCAAATACATAAATGTACGGTAGTAGCCTATCATCCTCACACCTGCATCAGAAAAAAAAGTCAGTCATTAAAGCAACAACCCTGCAATTACTTCCTGGGGAAGGGATTTTTTTTTATTTCTATAAATAAAAGCCTGTGAGTAAATGTCCTCTTTTACTGCTAGTTTTGTTATAACGCATATGGACATGCAAGTCCAGTTTGTCAGCATTGCCGGATCTGCATTCTTTAAGTAATTATTTTGGCACCACTATTTTGCAAAGTCAAAATAACAAAAAAAAATGTGTTGGAACGGCAATTTTCCAACAAAAAAGGAAATTCACCGACTTTTTATTTAATTTCTTTGCTTTTGTTTTTGTGGGTCTTTGTTTATGCCACTCCTTGTTTTTTTTTTTTTTTTCTCCCTTGTTGTTTTTTTCATGAAACCAGCACTACACAGCAGCGGCACCGAGTACCGGAATCAAATGGCTCAGAAGACGCTTTCCTGTGTGACACATTTAATGCATAACATGCTTCCAGTGAGAGCTCTTGAATGGGTAGCTTTTTGAAATGTGTCTGAGTGGCTCCCCACTGAGTGGTAAGCTAGGTCTTTGATGTATCGTGCTGTAATGTGGTTGTTATCCATAATCGGCTTGAATTCAGACGGCCCACGTCTGAAAGAGGTACAGCGACGGTAAGATCTGGTGCTACATCAAAATGTGACCGCGTTCCCATTAAACGTGCGGCTCCTTTTGCCCACTGTGACCACAACAAGACAGCTTAAACATTCCTGTTGACAAAACACGTGAAGAAATGCATTCAGAAAAATGCCGCTGCTTTTAGAGCTAATGAGATGAGGAAGCACAGTTGCAGAAAAAGCAGCTTGGGTATGATTTAAAAGCAATAGCCCTGTGAGATGATGCTCAAATGGAGTTTTTTTTTTAAGCTTATGCAAATTTGCCACACGTTTTTGATGCTGTCAGTTTAGATTCAAAATAATGTTGAGGCGATCACATTAAGCCACAGCTTGAAAGGTGAGAGGCAAACAAAACATTTGTGATACACATCAGCTTGTGAGGAATATGTAGATTATTTGGCGACATATGAATAACAATCAACAGTTAAAGGGGAAGAAAGTGTGATGAAACATGAACCCCATCATGTACTAAAATGAGACCTCGAGTAACGGGGTTTTAATGTGGCACCGCAATGCAAAAAACAATGCTCTGACAAACAGAGTCAAAATCTTAGAATGTAATAATCCAAGAAAATCATTGAGTGCTGTGCATCATGCAAATATCTACAACTGCAAAAGCTGTAACTCTTATTTCTGCCTCACAAACACTAATCCAGATTACCTGCATAATGAATACTGTCATGCAGAGATGCAACCTCAGTCACAACTGCCCTTATGGGTGGATACGGGCTGTTTGCAGGCCAAAAATAACAAGGGAAAACCTGTAAGGGGCATGCAAAATGTGTTAAGATTGTAAACCGATCTGTGGAGCAAAAATGTTTTTTTATTAGGAGCTGCTGTGGGCAACAGGTTGTGAATACTCAAGTAAGAGTGAATTAGGGTAATAAGACTATGGACTGTATTTAGAGAACTGGACTGAGTGACACCTCCCCCCTGACATTCCCAATAGGAAGCACCCTCTAGTCCAAGAAAGCCAAAATCCCATAGATATATTTTAAGAAATAAATAACTATTACACGATCTTTTTTGGTCAGATTGTACATCATTCCAGCATGTTATTGCTAATCCTAACTTGTTTTTCATAATATTTTTGCTATACTGCAAATTATTCAAGTTATAAACTGACCAATCAGATGTCTCGTTAAAAGTAGGTGTCCTCGCGTCAAACATTTTAAGCGTTTGATTGACAGTCTGCTTTTCAGTGGAGGGGGTGTGGCCTTCTAACATGCACTACTAGAAATGTTGGCTAAGACCGACACAGACCAATCACGGCTTACTGAGGACATCTGGCTCCAAAAATGGTGATGGAAACATAGTGGAAAAATGGCGACTTAATTGACTTCATACGGGTGGAAGTAAATCATTTTCTATGAGTCTAGCCTCTCTCACTCTGTCCAGTTATCTACATATAGTCAATAAGCGAGACGCAGACACGTTTTGTCGATTTTTCCTTTTTTAGCGTCCTTGAAACTTGTGCAAGCCTCGAGGGCCACTGTACTACATGTTTTCCAACCACCCTGCCACTAAAGCTCTTTATTGCTTAAATACACCTGATCTGATGTAGGGGGTCCGTTAGTGCTGTTCATTTGATTTGTACCTCCAATATTTGCTCCGTTCTTGCAGCCTGACTGTTATACTGCATTCACACCGAAGACTATTTGTGCGTTGGCCATCTCTGTTTGGACTAGGGTTGGGTATCGAAATTCGGTTCTAAGTAAGAAGCATTACGACTTACATGGTTCTACCGGAACTGAAAGAAGTTGCTGCATTCCGTTCCTAGTTTCAGTGAAGGTCTATTTGTTTTAGGAGATGTCAATCACTTCTACTTTGTTCAGTATTTTGAAGTACTAGCCAATAATTTTGCATATAAGACTGGTGACGGAGCGAGCACAAGCTTCCAAAATACAGAGGTCACAGCACTTCCTTTTTACGTCCTGATAACCAAAAATCCCGCAGTATCCGTACAAGCTAACGACTTTATGTGCCGCTAAGGCTGTACATAAAGAAATTAATTAAGGTTGGCGTGTACATTGCTTTATGAATTTACAAGATTACCGTTTGGACTTGTAACTACAGCAATTTTGCAAAAGCAGGGGTTGAAATGACAACACAAAACACATGGACAAAGGTTTGGTACAAACAGATATCCAACAAGAGGGGGAATGGATGACATAGTAGGCGTGGCAGAGAGGGGGTGAATGTTTATAAAGGAGAGTGATCAAACTGCAAAAAAAGGACCAAAATATAATATTGAATGGGCTTGACTCTCTGACATCAGCCGGGCTATAATAGTTAGGTTTGAGGGGCCATCCTCATTAAGGCTCGCAGGAGTGAATGGAAGTGTACTAGTTATGCGTCATTACAGGGAGAAGAGCTGTCCACTTCCTGCTGCGAAGAGATGCCCTCTGCTTTCACATTAAGCAGAGTAGTTCACAAAATAACAGCATACCAAGTGTCTGCACCCCCCCCCCCCACAACACCACCACCCTTTGACAGAGAGGCTCAGATGAAGAGCCTGTAGAAAAGGATACACCTCCATTTAAACTTAAAAGCAGGCGCCTAATTCACAGCTCACGAGAGTGAGCGCATTGTTCTAGAAAATGGTGTCAACAGGACAGAAAAATGCACAATTACACTGGTAAAACATGCAATTTGCTATTCTTCAGAGAAACGCCATACATTAAAGATTTTTTAAGGGTGGTTATGAGATGAAAAACAGCTTTTGTGAAAAAAACAAAAACACAGAGAGAATTTAGTTCTCCTCTTGCTGAGAGAGCGGGAGAGGTCACCCCATGCATCATCAATCTGTATTGTGAAGAGCTCCTGAGGTTTTTTTCATCACCGACTTATCCACTTCAGACGTTCAACAGATTAGCGATCCACTGGGGTGCAATGGCTTTTCAGCGATGTGCTTAACGTCCAATTTGAAGTGTCTAAGAGCATTTTTGTCATTAGTGTTTACTCGAGACTGTTTTTCAGGGAGCCCAGACTGAGTGTGACATTAAAGACAAATAAAACTCCATCAGGCGTGTTGATCTTTTCCAAGGCTCTGGAGAAACAGGCCCAACATTTTATCTTGGCAGACAGCGGCATCAGAGGTTATAGATAGGCCAGCTTGTTGGTGCTATTATTTACCAATGGAGCAGAGTGTCAGGTCTCCTATACACCTCTTTGCTTTTTTCCCCTCCTCTCTCTGCATTGTTTGCTCCCTGTCTCTGTGAAATGGGGCACTTAACGGTGGTGAGTGGCGAGAGAAAATATTTCTATCTTGCCATCAATGGATCAATGGAGATGTGTTTACCTGTCCGGGGGCACAATGTTCGAGTCATAATAATGGATATTAAACAGCGTGTTGACTGAGCTTTTGCTGTGGTCACTTGTCAGTCCCTCAAACACTCTGTAAGGACGTGGAGTTGGTGCTGACAACTCCTGGATGGAGACCACCACACTGTGTGCTTAACCCTCGTGCTATCTTATGGGGTCCAGATGACCCAAGCCTTACATTGATGTTATTCATCCCATGAAAAATATGGATGAAGGTGAAAAGGATTTCATGTCTCCAACGGACACCAGTCAGTGAAAATCAAAAATCAGTGAAAAAAAAAGTTAAAGTGTCGTGGGTTCCAGATGACCCCACTCCCAATGTCAACATACCTAGGATAGAACAGGGGGTACAGTCGCACACCCATCATTTTTGATTTAAAGATGTTCACACTAGTCCTTTACTTATGTATAATGTCATGTTTTCTTGGACATAGTTTCTGCAGAGCGGCAATACCTCTGTTTACACACTCTTCCACTAGTTTACAGGTGTGCTCACACACCAGTTCTGTCGACTCGTGTTCAAGGGGCCACTTTCAAGTCTATGCAAATGCGTATAGACCAGAATTTAGGACTTCTGTCAGCTCAGTTGCCTTGTGGTTCAAATCCTGGGCAAGTCATACCAAAATGGGACCCAGTGCCTCCCTGCTTTACACTCAGTACAAATGGGTTGGATTGGTGGATTAAACCACCCAAGGGTTCCCAAGCATGACAGTGTCTGCAGCTCACCACTCCCCCAGGGGGGGTCAAATGCGGAGAACAAATTTCACACACCTAGGTGTGGGACAACTAATGGGACTTTAATTTCTGCATACGTACAAATTGGGCGTTCATTGATCGCGCACTGAAAGTTCAACTGGTTTAATTTTTTTTCTCGCTTCATCGCAACAACACAGCGCTGTGACCAATCAGGGTTTCAGATTTGGTAGTGGAACAGTTGGCACTCCAAAAACACAGAAGGGCTAACCGTTGTAAACATGATCACGAAGGAGACATTAATAGTTGCGGTTTGTGCCTGGGTGGATTAATAGTTTGCCCTCCCTCTGTGGGTGGAAAGCTCCAGGTGGAGGAGTTTAAATACATATCTTGGGGGTCTTGTTCACGATTGAGGAAGTTCGGACCATGAGATCGACAAGTGGATAGGACAGCGTTATGCAGTCTGTTGTGGTGAAAAGAGAGCTGAGCCAGAAAGCAAATCAATCAATCTTCGTTCCATTACTCACCTATGGTCATGAGCTCTGGGTCATGACCGAAAGTACGAGGTTTCGAGCTTCCTCCATTGGTTGGTTGGACTCCTCCTTAGAGATAAAGTGAGTATCTCACTTGGAGAGAGCTTGGAGTAGAGCTGCTTCTCCTCCATATTGAGAGGAACCAGTTGATGTGCTCAGGAATCTCCTCTGAATGCCTCTTGGAAGCTCCCTGGGGAGGTGTTCTGAGCATGTCCCACTTCAGCCCTGGAGAAGACCCAGGACACGCTGGAGAGACTACGTCCTGAGAACGCCTCGGGGTCCCTCCCCAGAGGAACCGAAGGAAGTGACCGGGGAGAGGGAAGTCTGGGCATCATTGCTTAGACTGCTGCCCCCACAACCGGAAGAACGGAAGAAGATGGATTAAAATGACTCCAAGATGGGAATTTATAGGAACACCACTGAGAAACTGTGAAAGCCTGGAGCGAGATTTGTGGGATTTGCACCACTGTGGCCCTACCTATTGTAGGAGGTGTAAGAGTGCGAGTAAACAGTAAAAACACAAAAGACGATGAATCTCCTCCCTGCTGTTGGTGCAGTGTGAACAACACCGGCTAGATGCACGTAAACCGTGTTCTTGAATGCACCACAACGGGCTGGTGTGAAGGCAGCACAACATTACCGGTGCAACTAAAATGGCGAGTAATATTGGAGCTATCCAGCCGTAAAGTTTAGAACCAGATGCCAACTTAGACGAGGAAAACAAAGACGTACATGGATCTAGTAGTCTACAAGTAGAGGGAGCAGGGAGCTTGTGGTTTGCCGTAGTAGCTTCTATGTCACAGCTACTGGCTTTTTTCAATGACATTTTTGTTTGGTCTGCTCCTGATTCTGTAAATTTGAGTTTCATTTTCTTTATATATGTCCTCAATTGTTAGCAAAATGCAACAAGAACATTTTCATTCATGGATGCGTAGGGGGGTTAAAGATGCCTTTCCCTTCTCTTGTTTGATTAAAAAAGGGTCAATGAGATTCTTGGTAATTAAACTGAAAGGGTTCATTTTCAGTTCAAACTTTGAAATCCTTCGGGTTTAAGGGGTGCGTCAGAAGCTCCGGGGATCACCAATCAGCTCAAGTCTAAGAAGTTGCTCAAGTTTCTGAGAAGTGAATTGGAGCCAATATATTTAAAAACAATGAAACTCAACGAAGAAACCCAACCTCTTTTAGATTAATGCTGCAAATGTGATGGAAACATTAAGATTTCAGTAGCTAGTGGTTATGCTGCACATAAACTCACCCTTACAAATGTTAAGCTGTAGGGAAAGTATTGATGTATTGCCAGAAACATCATCAATGACAGATACCTGCTGAATACTAGCACAAGTCAGCTAAATCCTCCGCTCCCCCCTAGTTATGGTGCGCTCGGAGTGAACCATCCCTTTGTTTTTAATCATGACTCCATGACTCCAATCCGTTCAGCGGCTTGTAATAACTTCCTCTCATGCAGGGCCGTTTTTTAGCTCCTGCCTCCATAAAAGTGAGACCTGTGGTCATTCTGTGGCTGTTTGGGAGCTTTGGAGAATGCAGAGTCGGACTTTCTAGCTGCGGCAAAGTGGTGTGAAGGGAGCTGTGGAATAAAAAGGCTGAGTTTGTTTTACATAAAGGCTGCAGCCATCAGGACTCAGCGGGACAGGCGTAGAGGGGCTCTCTGGGTCTGATAAATCATGACCTGCGCTCATTCATTCAGCACATTCGGACCCAGAATCACATCTCTCTCCCCCGCCAGCTCTGCTGACTCCTCGTTTCTGCCCCCGATTAATACATGCCTTCATGCCCTTTTTTTTTTTAGGTTTTGCTGCTCAAGCAAAGAGAAAAGTAGAGATGGAAAAGTGGGAGACGACATCTAAATGTGCGACAGAAAGCTCGGAGACAGCCCACTTGAAGTTCTGTGTTTCACAAACCCACAGAAAACTGCTGGTGTGTATTTTTCCTTTCTTTCAGGTGAACGCTTGGCACCCTTAAGGTTTAATGGAATTCATAGTGGTGAGTGACAGGTTTTGAATAGGCTGGAGAAAATGGGGAGGTAAAAGGGGCATTAGGCAGAGCTAAAGAGGTGGGGGTTGACTAAGGACTGACACCACCTTCTGTCTGCAACACAAGCACACAAACACTCGCACAGATTTTCAATAACGGGTCAAGGTACATCATTTGAATACATCTGTTGTGTGCATGTGCATGCATCTAATGGGTAAAATCCTGCTTTATTCTGTTTCACTGGTTGATATTATCAACAACTCAGCGTTTGGTTTGGTTCCTGCAAACAAAAGAATAACGGTACAGACTTATAACCCGAAATTGATTGAAAAAGAGACATTAGGTAGTTTAAAACTGTCGATATTTTGAACAGCAGCCATGGTTTGGATCCAAAATAAACAGAGGACTGAGACCTGGCAGACGTCTGGATTTCTTGCACACTAAACAGACTGTGATAAGCAAAGGCCTCTGTTGTCATTAATTTGTTATTTCTCCTGTGTTTGGTTCCTGGTTGGATAATCATGTTTAACACACAGTCCAAATTCCATTGTAAACATTTGCAATTAATCTTCACCTCACCCACCCTCCACCCAGGAGACTCTTTTACATTAAGCTGATCAAATTAAGTTGTTTGCAGTGAATACATTCATTTTTTCCCTACCCAATGTATTCACTAATACAAAAAAATGTCTATTTTTGCATTTAACAGTGACTAACATCAACTCAAAGACTGTGCCTGAGTGTCGGCTATAGCAAACAGAGTGATTTGCTCTGGAGTAATCCATTAATTAATGTCTATTCTATATTAGATTACTCAGGACAGCCAGTTAATGAAAGGCCAGGGAGATTTCATGCTTTGAATAGCCTGCTGCCGCCATTTTGATCACACCCGCATTCACTACAGAGGTAATCCCCAATCTATTTTGAGGTTAAGCTTTAGAATAATGCGTTTTTAAGGAAATATGTCATTTCTTATGTAGGTTCTTTACATAAAAATAAAGAATTTTACTACTGTTTTTGCTAATTTTTTAAAATGTGTTTGAATTATTTGCAGCTTTCGCACAATAGTGATCCTCCTGTTCCTTTCCATGTTTTTCAGCACATAAACACTCAATCACACTTTCAGCAATTTCAGAAATCTTGGTAACAAAACATTCAGCTCATTCAGGACATTACTGCGATTCTTTAGGTATTCATAAACCTTATGGTTTTTGAAATATTGAGCAAAATATGCCCCATAGGGAATGAATAAGTAATTCTTAAAAAACTTTCTGCACGTTGAAACTTGTACTTGTAATATTCTGCAACTATTGGTTTTTAAGCCAAATAGGGAGTTTAGCTAATATTTTAGCTTTATGTAAGCTGTTTTTGGCTAATTTAGACATTTTTCCATTTATTATTTTACGCTAATTTGGAGTTAAAATAATATTTAAAATAATATTTTAGCATTATGCTAGCTGTTTCGGCCATTTTTTTGTTCTTGCGGTAAATTTGGAGTTTAGTTAATTTTTTTATCATTATGCTTGTGGTTTGGGCTAATTTTGACTTTTTTTTCTTTCTTTAGGTAAATCTGGAGATTAGCTAATATTTTAGCATTATGCTAGCTGTCTTGACAAAATTAGACTTTTTAACGTTCTTCAGATAAATTTGGAGTTTAGCTAATATTTTAGCATTATGTTAGCTTTTTTGGCTGATTTGGACAATTTTCCAAATTTTTTTAGGCTAATCTGGAGTTAAAATGATATTTCATCAGTATGCTAGATGTTTTGGCAAAATGTGATTTTTTTACATTCTTCAGGCAAATTTGGAGTTTAGCCAATTTTTTAGCATTATGCTAGCTGTTTTAGCTGATTTAGACATGTTTCCATTTTTTGGTCCAATTTTGAGCTAAGCTAACATTTTATCATTATGCCAGCTGTTTTGGCAAAGTTTGATTTTTTTACGTTCTTCAGGTAAATTTTGAGTTTAGCTAATATTTTTGCATTATGCTAGCTTTTTTGGCTGATTTAGACAATTTTCCAAATTTTTCTAGGCTAATCTGGAGTTAAAATAATATTTTATTAATATGCTAGATGTTTTGGCAGATTTTCACTTTTTTCTTTCTTTAGGCAAATTTGGAGTTTAAATAATATTTTAGCATTATGTAAGATGTTTAGGCAAAATTTGACTTTTTTACATTCCTCAGGCAAATTAGGAGTTTAGCTATTATTTGGCAAGTTATCAGTATGAATTTCAGCATTTTTAGCTACTAACTCTTGCATCTTCAGCAGACACATTTCGCTTACAGCAGTAACACATATATCTAGTGAAATCTTTTTATTAAAATTCTCATTTGGGATTATAATCCTACACATTTAAGCAATTTATTATGAGATTTCACATGGTAAAATAAAATTATAAAAAAAATCCAAACAACATTGTCCTGCATGCTTTTTGAATAATCATATATGGAAAGCTGTCAGTCATTTGCTGCTCCCTTGTAATGGCCTGAGGGACAATGAGAATAAATGAAGACATCAGGAATCAAACCCACTAATGGCTCTCTGAGCAGTCATTTCCCTCTGTATGACTGACAAAAACAAAAAAATTGATGGGTACAGCTTCTTAAAAAGCGGCTGACCTGCATCTGCATGTTGAACCCTTCCGCGCTGTAATCAAAGTTTTGACAGTGTTCAAAGAGGACATGATGGAAAGCAGTAAACCAGAAAGACGGTTTGAAGATGACTGCTAATCTCTTGGGACGCGGCAGCAGAACGTCTGGATGGAATCGCACATCAGATTAGAATGTTTCGGAAAAGGTATTTTTAATGTATGAATTTGTGACTCAAACTCAGATAGGAAGTAATTAATTTTCTAAATATGGACACAATTTTTGGTATCAACAAATAAATCCAAAAATATTTGAATGGATTTTTGCATTTACCTAAATGAGTTATAAACTTGACTTTGTAAAACAAGAAAAAATAACTAACAATAGAGGGTGGTTTCCTCTTAACACCATTTTCCTAAAAGCATCCATTGTCAAGTCCAACAGTCAATCACTGAGCGACAAGCCAAGCTTCTAATCCTGTAGGATTTTGAGGGTCAGAGGTCAAAACAAACCAACCTGACTTCAGTTAAACTTTAACTAAAAAGGTAGACTTGAAGAAAAGCAGTTTTTAGGGTCACTGGGATCACCAGAAGGAGCACAATCTGTTGTTTAAACCTTCTAAAGCAGAAAGAGTCAAGAGATGTGGCAAAAGAACACAGAAGGTGCCACACAACTTGTTTCAAACAGAGAAACAAAAGTTACATAAAAGCATTTCTAAAAAGTGCTAAAATAAAATAAAAATGTTTTGGAGATGTTGCATTATAATGGAACAAACATAAATGTGCATACATTATCCCATAATTTTACTAAAGATTCAAAAAATAATGACTATTTTTACAGTTTTTCTTAATCTAAAATATATTTTTTCCATGTCTTTTAATATATTTACTATTTTCATTAATATTTTGCTTCTTTCGTAAAAACAATTGAGATTTTTTTAGGTGTGTGCATCACCGTAGTGCTGCCATGGAACACAACTTCTGCCTCGCAGATATTGGACTGGACACTTTTGTCTTTAATTTTATTGTATTTTTTATTGTTTCACACTTTCAAGCTCCGTAGACCACCAGAGTCTTCCTAGAACTTCCTGTGACATCACTACAGATCAGGATTAGGACTACTGTCATTGTCAAAGACAATTTGAAAGTGAAAACTGTAGTTTTAAGATAAAAATAAAAAGTCTAATCGACTATGAAACCGGCCACTGACTATTTTAATAGTCAACATAATTGGCTAATTCTGTCAGCCCTAATTTGTACAGCACATTTCATGCGTACAATTCCAAATACTTCACATACAACCTGCAAACATTCAAAAAAAATATTTTGAAAATTAAAAAAAATTAAAGTAAGCTAATAAAAATAAAAATACGATTGAAAATATAAATTTTTTGGGTTTTGTAGCTGAAAGGTAAAAATCTCAACTGTCCACGAATGAGTAAGACCATGAAAGGCCAAATAGAGAATGGATACAGGCCAAGGGACAGGGATCTCATATTTAGCTCATGATTGCACTCAGGGAAGACAATAAGTAAGATTCATTAGGCCATTTTTTACTTGCGTCTGCCAAGAACTGGAATGAAATGTTAAATGTTTCATGGGCTACGAAAAGGGCGGAATTTGTCTTTGTGTTTGCCATCGGAGACACAGCGAAGAGGGGGGAAAGAGTGAAGCAGGGGACCATAATGGAAAGATATGAAGGAATGAAAATAAGAAACAACCGAATGTGTGTGTGTGGGGGGGATACTGTAAAAGGGAAAGGAGAAGAAGAAGAAGGGGGGAGTGTGAAGGGAGAATGAGACAGGGAGCATGAAAAGAAAGGAAGATGGCTGGGGTGTTTTGGACTGTCTGATGGATGAGGGTGCAGCGGGTTTGGTGGGGGCAGTGTCTCCTGAATGATGATGGCCTAATATCATCATCCCCCTGTCAGGCCTAATAGGCTTTCCTTGGTAGAAATCAGTCACACAGAGCCGCCATAATGCCCAGGCCCCTGACAGCATCATCCATTCGCTCAAGCCAAGCGAATGTCTCCAAACTAATAAGGAAATGTATGGTTCAAGGAGATCTGAAAAATTAAACAGGTAGCATACGAACGATTTGTTTCACTGTGATGTTTATTATATTTGTTGAATGTTATAGAGTTAGTTGTATTCTTGCCATGAGGGATCTTTTTGTGACTTGGGCAGATATGCTGATATAGCAGGTCCATAAAACAGGAAATGATTTCCTGCTTCTTTTCTACCCCACGGCTGTCCTCCACTGTTGCCTACCTCAACTTTTCCCGCTTCTAAAGAAGATCGAGTAAGTCCTTTATCTTTGTAATGTTGCATTTTTGTGAATATCCAAGGGGGGTCATTATCATTTAGAAAAAAATACGTCTTTATTCCCTGATCTAGCCACACATCTGAAATATTCAAATGTTGGTGGCGAAGCTTTGGAATACTTTTGTTTTTCCTCACTGCGAATGTGTCCACAGCCCACCTGTCATTGCTTTCCCTCATTGTTTCGGCTGATCACAGCGCCGTTTTAAACACGGTTACTCCACTCCAAGCCCCACAGATCTCGCTATCTCCAGTCGCTGCTTTAATCACATCACGTCTGCTGTGAAAGCTCTCTGCTCTCAGCGTGCAGGAGAGAACTGCCACCATCAATAACGGCAAGAACTTTCTTATTGTCTTTGTGTAAAAGCAAACGACCCATCCAAATGGTCAGATTTCATTATTCATGGTGTACTGCAAGAAGAGATTCTCCGGCAGAAAAATCATTATTTGGTTTCTTTTGATGAGTTATACATTAATAGCATAGCAAGAATACGTTCAGAAATTTCTTCCAGTGTTTCTCCTGTGCATTTAAACTATTTTTTACTTAGTGGAAATGTATTTCAAACTAAAAGGTCATTTTTTTTAAGCATCTACACATTTCCCAGTGAGCAGTGTGTAGCTGGTGCACATTAGAAGCACCGAAAATCGTTATTTTTCCCACATATTTCTGATTTTAAGTTTTTGCCGCATGATGTTATGGGGTTAAATTGGGCTAGATCTATTAGGATTTCAGCCTCTACGCAGTTTTCAAATACATGTACTAGCCTTTAAGTTATGCAAAGAGCTCCTAAATAGCTTTTGTAAACACAGCGTTGAAACTTGCACCACAGTTTCCAATCCTCCCAGCATGTGGTTGAGCTCCAGCATGGAGAATTCCAGACTCACAGCTTTAACATGAGCTATAAATCAGATAAATGAGACACTTTCTTTTCATCAGGGGTTTTGTCAGAAAGCACACTACACTAGAACCCCATTTGTACTTCTGATTTCTTTGTACAAAATGCCTAAAACAAATCAAGGGTAGACCCACTCTGAGGTAAATTTGCTTATTGGAGGCATTTCCCTGTTAATGGAGGACATTTATAGATGAAATTAACCTTAAAACTTCACTCCTAAGTATTTCTTTATTGTTGTGTGCATTGTTGTCATTTGAAAAAGAGCGTATTTGTGTCGTAAGATGGAAAAGGAGGGTGAGGTTGCTCCATGCCAACAGTCAAGCCCACAACCCAGAGGTGATATTGTAATGGACGACTGCCGCTTTGCAGAAAACAGCACACATATTTGGATTCATGGCAAAAAATACTACATAAATAATCACAACTAAAAGAACATTGGGAATACTTAAAATAGATCAAGAGATGATCAGAATGGATCTTTAACGTTGTGTTAGAGAGGGTAAGGGTGTCCCAATTATCATTTTGGTGAAAGTAGTCTTAACACAGCCCTTCAAAATAAACAAAATAGAACGCATTGTGATCAGAATGACTAGAAAGTCTCATATATGTTATATATTTGCAATAATCTAAAAATTTGAAACAGTCATTGTTGATTTTTTACTTCTTCCTGTACCTGTGTGAGGTGTAGAAAGATAAGATTATGAACTTTTTCTTCATTTTCCCTAGAAAATAACATTTCAAGGATACTTTATAAATCCGAAGAAAGCCATGTTTAACACATAGGGAAACATTCTATCCGTTTCTTTCTATTTAAAACACTCTCTTTTTATACTTTATGTACCAATCATTTGAAGAGGGAATTGCTTTCGGGAGAGAAGATTTTGATCTTTATCATTTCTTGCATTTCTCTGTTTATCCCACCAACCTTTCTTCCTAGATCACCAAAAAAGTTTGCTAATAGGAGTAATGAGAAGAATGAATTGAGATCCCCCTTAAGTACATATAGAGGAGACACACTTAATGACTATATTGTAGAACAATTTTCTCTGAACATTTTAATATCTTAATGCCAAAAATACAATTCATGAATTGTATCAAATTTGAGGTTTCATCAGATATATTTTCTAATTAGACACAAATGCTTATCTAATGTTAAGTAAATAAATCTAGAAGAAATAAGAAGAAAAAATATTCAAAATATTACAGTTGGGGTGCTACAAAACACAGTATAATGTTGACAAAGATATACATTTGTTAAGCTTGTTAAAAATTTATTAATATGGCCATTGGCCAATATCTCACTTTAGATGTTAAGGAATCTTACTAAGTATGTTAATAAACCTTATTTTGCTTATTGTGCTAATAAATGTCATACAATGTCTTACTAACACCTTATAAACATATAAATAATGTTAGTTAATGTGTAAATAAAGCTCGTTAAGGAAAGTGTTACCTATTTTTAAAGAAAAATACAGAATAAAAAATATTTAAATGTTTGAAGCTATAGAAAAAAAACCCTTTACAACTATTAAGGATAACTGTTAATTAAAATAAACAAAAAAAACAAACTTTTTTATTTTTTAACAAATTAATAACAAGAAATAGACTTTATTCTGTCTCTTCTATTTTATCTGCTGTGCACACTAGCAGCTGTCTCTTCAGTATAAACTGATGGTCTGCAGACCAAAGTGAAGCATCACTTTGTTCTGTTTAAAGTGTTTGCAGTTTATTTGCACATATGGAGTAAACTCTGAAACACAGATGCTCCACGGAACATCTCTTTTCACTTTATCCCTCCTAGTTAGGTGGTTTTGGACACGTGGCCACAGATTCATTATCAGGCTGGTCTTTGATCACCGTTGGAGTTGAAATGAACCTTTGTGTGTTCAGCTGCCACTCAGCTTTAATGCAGGCAAACACTCACCTCTTGTTGCACACGTGGCACACGCACCACCTTTCTGTTGCCCCGATCCAGGTCGAACCTGCAACATGGAACCTGTGTGTTAGTGAGACGGGGCTTGGCGAGGTGTGCTGCGAGGCCATTGTGGTCTCCACGCTTCTTGGTTTTCTTTGTGCCTCAAAAGGCTGATGGTACAGTAACAGCCAGAGGCAGAATGGACCTGTCTGTCGTCAAGACGGCTGGTAACACTTGCATCTCCCACCCTTCCAGAGGGACGTGGAGAATAGAGGAGAGGCAGCTGGTAGAGGCTCAACAGGAAATGCAGTGGTAACAGTGTCAACAGCTGCCCTCATGGCCACACAAGCCAAACGGGGGGCAACAAGAGGCCTTATGAGAAGTGTTTGTATAGCTGCAGGGATTTCGGTTCATACTGTATCTCTGTGTTATGCTACAACAACCGAATGAACGCTTTTGTGTGCTCTCTCATTAGAGCTTTATGCTCTAAGCTGTCTCATTTTGCAAGTGATGACAAGATGGAGGCCAGTGAATGTTGAGTAAACAGAAGAAAAACAACAGCTGAAGGGGAGCAGACCTCATACGAGGGTGGATGGAGAGCTTTAAATCCTGCTTTTGGATTTATGGTCAATAATCCAAACAGATAACTTCAGTCTTTTAGACACATTTTTGCATATCCTGTGCTGCACAGTTCGTGTCAAGTGAAGATAAAGGCAGTGTGGCTCTCATTACCCGTCTCTGCTCCGGTGACCTCAAACTTAGGTCACCGTGACCCCCCGAGGAGTCAATAAATCACCGTGTCACCTTTGCTGCCTGATCCTGTCTTGCTATCAGTAACTTTGAGTGTCCTTAGCATTCTTTCACTTCCTTTGCTCCTTGCTTGACCTCTCCATTCAAACAAACCGCCTGTCAGCGCCGCCGCGACAGGTACGACAGCTCCAGCTCAACGTGAGGAGTGATCTTCCCCAAAAAGCAACAGTCTCCTTGCCCTCAACTCCCCCCGTCCTCTCTTTCAGGAAAAACTTGTTTCCAATTCGGAATGTCTCTTCCTGTTTTTTTCCATCCTCATGCAATCCTAATTTGTAATTACCACAGGAACACCAAGCTTTTCTTTCTTTTTTGCTAAATCAAAATTAGATGTAGAAGCCCTCAAAAAGATGAATCATTTATATATATATACACACACATACACACACATATATATGCGTATATATATTTATACATGCATATATTTATATGTGTTTGTGTATATATGTATAAATATATATATATATATATATACACCCACACCCCCACATATATACACACATATATATATATGAATATATGATTAACAGATGAACAAATTTAAGTTCAGAGTATTTATTTAAGTCTTACTTACATCCAATTTACCAGAAGCTTAAATTTACAGCATGATTATTGGATGTACGTTTTTTTCTTAATCTTGTGGCATTATCTACCATTTGCTAACTTTAATACCTTGCTGGAATTGCTCTGCTTTGCAGCTTAAGACTGTGTCCAACTTGAAGATTGTGAGCTCCTTTTATGTGCAATTCATTACTTTAATATGAGAGACTCATTGGGGTCATCTTGGAATGAATGTAGATATTAGTTTACATTCTTTGTCATCATTACATGAATAAATATCAAAGAGATTACCTCATAAGCCTGAGGAAGATCCACCCTGAGAACCCGACGGCTACTGAGCCGTCAGACATGGAGCAAGAATTAAAGGGCTATTTTCAGTTTTAAATCCCGGCAGTAAAATTATCCAAAGATCTCTTTCATGCTCCAAGATAGAACAAGATGCATTCTTATTTGAAGTTAAAAAAAAAAAAAAAACATGACTGTGATAATAGTAAAGAGGGCACAAAAATCTGCTTTCAATGACCTTAAATACCTTATCTCCACCTTTGAAGCCAGAGTGAGGTGATTGGCAGGTCAATTTGTGATAGTATCAATTGATGTACTTGGCACTGTTAATGCTCTTTGCTTCAGATAAGTCTGTTTAATATGAAAACTGTCATAATTCATCCGCCTTTTCCGCAGTATACATTTTCCCGCGGAATCATCAATCCAGTCACCTGTCAGAAAGGATGTGGCGGCATTCCCGTCTTGCCATCCGCCCTTCTGTGATTTCACTTTATGGAGATTATCCCGCACTATGAAGCAGTTAGGATTATTCCTCTGGTACGTTAAATCAAAGTTAGTTTTCCCCTCCCTGAACACAGCGTGTTAGCAGAGATAGGGATGGCGGGTGAGGCACTTGGACCAGCATGTGGATGTTTTTGTCCGGTCTGCTGTCAAAAGCCTTTGTGGTCCCATCCTCTCCCAGTCAGTACTTTCCTGTGTAAATTAACAGTCTCAGTGGTGAACCAGACTCCACATTTTAAGTGAACTGTGCAAATTAGCCATGTTTTTTAATTAAACAGTACTCCGTGAGAGGGCAGAAGGGGCTAGTGTTGTGGATGGGGCAGGTGCAAATTTATTCTTCGGGGAAGCGCCGCTGCGTCTGTCGTCCAGCCGAGTCCCATCCTCGGCCTAATCATCCCCAGCTTGAGAAATGTCCACATTTTGTCTCTGTCTTGCTGCGAAGCACTGCTGAGAGTGGTCAGAAATTATTCATTATTTGAAGGCTTCATTTGTAATATTTCCATTAAAGGTTGCCACCATGGAGATCGACTCAACCTTTTGAATTTTGTTAATTCTAGTAGCCGCAAGATGTTATTGCTAAATTTGTAGAGTCTCATTATGTCTGTGGAGACTCATTAGGTGTTGGGACACTTTCCCCGTGGTTTGCTGCGGCAGGAATGCTGGTTTTTCAGGTGTGGGACTGCATGCTGGGAAGATTTGATTTCTCCAAAGTATTCCATGTTACATGACAACATTAATACATTGAATTATGAATTCAAATGACTTTTTAAATGTGTTATTTGTATGTTTTTACTGTAAAACAAGCGTCTATCAAAGCTCGGTCACATAGAGGCCAAGATGTCCGTCTCTACAGCCACTTCCTTACAGTGCTACTGGGGGGACCTCAAGGCGCTCCCATGTCAGCCGAGAGACATAGCCCCTCCAGCTTGTCGCGGATGTTCCTAAGGGCCATTTTCAGTTGGGAAATGCCCAGAATACATCCCAAGAAAATAGTCCAGGAAGCATTTGAAGGAGATGCCTGAGCTACCTCAACTGGCTTTTCTAAATGTGATGGAGCAGTGGCTCTACTCTAGGGGTCAGCAACCTCAGGCTCTGAAGCCACATCTGGCTCCTCTAGCTTCCCAGGTTCTTTAGCTTTGAAAACATTTTAACAATCTGAACAAATATTATGGTTTTAGCTACGTTTTTGCACTTACTTTCAGATTTTTTCAACCTATGTGTGCTGCTGTCAAAAGTAACATAATAGATATGTAACACTGTTATAACATGATAATTGAAAATACTTATAAACCACATTTTGTAAATGAACGGCTTAATATGAAATATAAATAAAGACATTTTTTTAAACGTTGAGATGGGGCCTTAAGCTCTCCCTGGGTTTTGGTTTCTAAGAAACTGGACCAAACTCCTCTGAAGATTGCAGGCCCATGCTCTATTTCAAACTCCTCCTGGATGACTGAGCTTCTGTCACTGTCTCACCCCTTGGCAGAAAGTCATCCTAGCATCCTGTATTCCAGATCTTACCCTTTCAGTCGAGACCCAAAGCTCATAACCATGACAGGAACATAGACTGACTACTGAAGGTCTTTGCTTAATGAAGCAAACAGAACAACATCATCTGCAAAAAGCAGATACAAAATCCTGCCTTACCCAAACCCAACTCCTTCCGGTCCTTTACTGTGCTCTTAGACCAAAGGGATCCCTGCCAGAATTCAAAATGCTCTAGGGACCGATTCAACTTACTATCAGAAATACAAACCAAGCTCTCTCACCGGTTGCACAAAGACCATGAGGCCCCATATTCCCAGAGCACCTCCCACAGAACAGAATGAGGAACAAAATTAAGCGCTTTTTTTCAAATCCACAAAGTACATGCAAATTGGAGGGATGAACTCCCATGAATCCTCAGGAACTCTATGTTAGATGTAAAGCTGCTCAGCTGTTTCACAACCAGGACTAAAAACACACTGTTTTTCCCAAGTCAGAGGTCCAAATGTTGGTCCAATTCTCTTTCGCATGGTCCTAATATCAGACTTTCCTGGGAAGAATGAGTACTGCCAGTCCAGAGGCACAATTGGGTGAGAGGTCAGTCACTTAAGACAGCCTTTAAAAACAAACAGATTTGCTATATTCAGGGTGAATATCATCCAGCATCAGTACCATCTTGCCAATTAACTTTTTAAGTACTTCTGTGACTTTGGTTGTGGTTTGGACCAGCCCACTCCTAGGAGCCCAAATGTCTATTAAGCAAAAAGTACAATTCTAAAATTGTCCTCTCTGGGTGGGTGGAGGGCTCCTGCCTCCAGTGGAGGAGTTTAAATATCTTGGGGTCTTGCTCACAAGTGAGAGATTATCAGAGTGTGAGATCGGTAGGTGGATTGGTAACGACGTCCACCGTTATTTGGTCGCTGTACCAGTCCGTTGTGGTGAAGGGAGAACTCAGCCAGAAACCAAAGCTCTCAATGTATCGGTCCATCTTTATTCCAATACTCACCAATGGTCATGACCGAAAGAACGAGAACCTGACTTCAGGTGACCGAAATGAGTTTCTTCCAGAGGGTGGCTTAGAGATAGGTTGAGGAGGACCCAGTTGAGGTGGCTTGGGCATCTGGTCTGGATGTCACCTGGACGCCTCCCTGGAGAGGTGTTCCGGGCATGTCCCACTGGGCGGATGTCCCGGGGAAGACCCAGGACACACTGGATAGACCACGTCTCCTGGAAGCCCCCTGGGAACGCCTTAGGGTCCCTACAGAGGAACTGGAGGAAGTAGCCGGGGAGAGGGAAGTGGGAATCCTTGCTTAGATTGCTGCCCCCAAGACCCGGTCCTGGATGAGCGGAAGAAGATGGACGGATGGGTACAATTTTATATTGAGAAATGTGTAATGAAAGCTGAGTATTAAAAATAAAATAAAAATCCTATATTTAAAACCTAAATACAGTGAGTAAGTGAGTTAAATACGTCTTTAAGTAGGAGAGACAATGTGTTGATTTCCACTGCCTTCATACAGTAAGATCTGGGGAGTCTAATTATTACCACAGAGAAATATCTCTCAGCTTCCTGTCCATCGGAGATGACACTGAGTCCTAGGTTCTATTTGACAGGAAGCAACAACAAAGACCGTCTCTGTTCCCAGCACCGCAAAGCATAGAGTCAAAGACAACAAAACTGAAAAAAAAAAAAACTACGGGAATAGGGGATGCACGTTAATGAACATTTTCTGCTCAGACTGATGGCAAAGCAATTGTCATTTGAGCTATTCTTAAGAAAAATACATGCCCATAAAAGCAGATAGGACTACACTTCTTTGGGCTGACAGCATATACATATGGAGGTTTTCAAATTGCGGCTCTTGACAGCTTTGTAGCAACGTTTCCATTGCTTATCAGTGATAAGGCGTTCACGCTGACAGAATAAAGATGAAACAGTGTACATCAAAATAGAAATCTATCAGAATGCGAGTTGAGTTCGGCTCAAATCAGGCTCTGACTGAAATTGACAGGGTTGGATTTGTGTCTAAAAAAGAAAAACTCAAACAGTGAGCAAAGCTGTGAACATTTTCAATCTTTGTGACATCAAAACAAAGCGCGCACTCCTTCATTGTCTCAAACACTTATTTCTGAAGACACCTCGAGAAAAAAAATGAAAATGACTACAGTTTTTAAACTTGTGTGGTTTTGAAACTTGGCCACTTCAAAGAAGCCAAAAATCATCGTCAAGCAACAATCTTGTGCATTTGATTGGCAAATGGTCTTGAGCTTCTTCTTTCATCATTCCACCACATACAGTGCACTTCTTCAACCCCAACCAACTATCTAATAAAAATCCTCCCGCCAGAGGAAAAGAAAACACCCCTTCTGATCATTTGCATCTAAAACGATATTTGATGTTTGTTATTCCATCAATCAATACCATCTTTCCTTTTCTCTGTGTGTAATCTCAGAACCTGCATGCAAAAACACTTAACAATAACACGTATGTTGTACAAGAAGCCATATATCATCCCTGGACGCATTTACATCCTGTTAACAATTTCTCAGGGCAGATTAAAGGGCGCTGAGGCGGCAGCCCAGATCCCATGAGAGGAGGGCTTTGGGAGCTGATAAGGCCAGCCATAGGAAGGCAGGATTAATACACATGACCAGGACACATGGAGGCTCTCTGATTATTCCAGCAGAATAACGGACCTATCCCTCGCGTGATTAAATACAACCCGGGTGACGATAGGAGAGGGGGGGTGAGGAGATAACCAATTTTATTTATGCAAGCCGGTTAGTCTGGCAGATCACGTCTGAGGATTGTTCACGCTACAGGGGTGAGGGATCTCACCGGGGGAGCTCACCCTTGCTCACACACTGGGATGCTTTAGCTGTCACTTCCCTACCTCGCCTTCTTCTTCTCTCTTTAGAGCGCAGATCAAGCATTGCCAAAATATTTTGTGACATTTTCTGATAGAAATATTTAACATAGCAGTTCTTTGTTTACTCCTTTTAGTATTAAAAAAATAGAGGGAATTTCTTTGTGGAGGAGAATTAGTGCAGTCAAAAGTATCAAAAAATAAATAGTTTATAATTTCCTGCACTACTTTGCATCAAATTGTAATTGATCAGGAGAGAATTAAAAATTCTCTATAAAACCAAATTTTGTGTAATCATGGCCTTTTTTTTTTTTTTTTTTTTTTTTTTTAAGAATAGCACCAAACAAAATAATTAGGGCTGGGTATCAATAATAATTTCCAGAAATGATTCGAGTCAATTCCGGTCTTATTTTATTCCTCTAATCCACTCAATTCAATGTATACACATATGTTTAGAAATATATTAATAATCTACTACATGTTTTGAATATATTTATATTAATCGGATACAGTTCAGATACTGTAAAATGTATTAGTCAAACAATGAGATTGTTAATATCATACAGTGTTACATGGATTCTCAAAAAGAGAAGTTCTAACAAAAATGTTCAGATTATTAACATTGTAAACATTGTTCTCCTGGAGGGCGTTTCAGTTTGGCCACTAGGTGGCAATCGCGCTGTAGCACTACTCTTATACCAGAAAAAGAAGACACTATGGGCAAAAAAATGGTTACTTAAAAAAATATTTTCTCATAAGAGTTTGGAAAATTCCTGCTTTCGAGTTTATAAAGATGTTCGTCAGCAATGTATGTTTAGGTCAACCGAGCGTTAGCATTAGCTGGCCTATGGGAAAGTCCATTATACGTTAGCATCAAGCTAGCGGACTTAGCTTTATGTGCTAAATTGATTTATATTTTTATGAATCGATTATTGCTCTGTTAAGCTTAGATCGACTCCAATCGATTAACTGATCTTATCAACTTAGCCCTAAAATAATGTTTAAGAATCTCCTAAGAAGTAGCAGGTTTTTTTTTTTAAAAAAAGCTGTTTTTTGGCAGTGGAAATACATTCAATGATGATATTTTTGTACACCGGCAACAACAGCTGTTTGAACCACTCCCAATTGTTTTCAGGAAAGTAGAAAAGAATAAAATGGAACATTTTTGTTTAAAAAAATGAGCTGCACACATATTAAAAGTCAAGGTTAAGCTAAAGTTGAGCAAAAAAAAAAAAAAAAAAACTATCTCTGAATTAATTGTAGCTCCATCTGTGTAAAGGACACTCCTCGTCTACAGTCGAACAAAGACTTCAGCAAGTTCTACCACTTTTGTAGGTCACATTAGATTCTCAACACAGGACTTTTGTGAGCCTAATTAACTTCTTCAAAAATGTGTACTCATTATAAATGGAATCCCTTTGGTAGAGGGTGCTTAATTAATTAATTAATTGTGTTAATGACCCATTAATGGCAGTGCACATGGAATTCTAATGAGCCCCCTTAATTAAATATTATCTCACTGTTTAATCAATGTGTTTAATTATTCACATGATATTTTCTACAGAATCAATTTAGTCGCCGCAGCAAAATGCTGATTGGGTGCTCTGCGGCTGATTCATTGCGGAATTGGTCATTCAGCTTAAAATCCTCTTTTAATCACAGGAAGAATAAGCTGTTTGGCTCACGTCCACGGATTTTCCTATGAGAGGGCAATTCCGATCATTTTGATATTAGTTTTAATTGACCCCGGGCCACAGTTTACATCTGTTTGAGAGACATGTTTTAATTAAGGATATGAGATGTTGCAATTATATTGGCATGGTCACGGCGTGGCCCCCACCATTAGAGGAGATAAATAGCGGGATTCCTCATTTTATGATAGATTTTTGGACAATCTACCTGTTATTTTATCATTACTCAGTCTGTGGTGTTAAACAACCTTTTGTCTTTTCTCTTAGCTCAGCAGTCGCGCTGTAAAACATCGGTACGGTAATTCGACGATCTCGAAAGTTTATGTGGCGTACTTGAAACCTACTTTCTCACTTTGTATCACCAAGTTTCACTTAATTTCCAGTTCCTGAACTTCTGCTTTGCCCCCCCTCCTGTTCTCTAGAGCAAACTGGAAGGCCTCAGTCATCATCCTCATTTTAGCTCAAATTTGGTGGGATCAAAGGTGGCCAGCTGGGCGGGGGCGGGGAGCAGATGGTTGCACAAGGAAGGGAACCATGCGAAGGCCCTTCAGGTTTTAACACCTCCTCTCCCCTGGGTGCCAGAGTAGAGGGGGGAATCCGGCTCACGGAACCTACCTGAGCTCAGTGGCATGACCAGCAGGCTTCCCACTGCCCCGCCCCCTGCTTTGCTCGCATATGGCGCCAGCCATGAGGTGCTTGAGCTGGGGTTCTGACCTGAGGAGAACAAAGTGTGGAAGGGCAGAGGAAGGTAAGCCTCACTCAGGAGGATGAGTACAAACCTGCTCTCTCACAGAGTAAACTTTTTATAGCCCTACTTCGATCACATTTGATCTATTTTAATAGCTTTCCCATTGTTTTTTTAAGTAAGAGTTTGCGTTTTTTTTGCCAATAGAAAAAAAAAAAGTTGTTTTCTTTAACATTTTTCTGAAGAGTAGAAGTAACAATTAGAAATTCACATCTAAGTTGTGGGCGAGATCATTGGGACAGAGCAACCTCCCCTCCCCTTTCCCTCCCGATTGCAGAGAGCTCTCTGTTTACATGCTCTTCTACTAATAGCTAGGCGATACTGAGCATTCAGGTATTGTTCCAATACCGATTAGATACTGGTCATTATCGTCGATATCGATACCAAAATGTTTGTAAATGTCGTGGATTTGACATGAATCTGAAAATTTCAATTGTTTTTCATTACCATGAATGTCTTTTTTTAAAGTGTCCCTTTTTTAATTACTTGATAAAAATAAAAACAGAATTAGGACAGTATTTTGATTTAAATAGAAAATAATTCAAAAATGTCTTGAAGTTAAATAAAAAGTGAAGAATTAAATGCAAAACAGTAAACAAACAAAAAGAAAAAAGTAAAATAAATCAGAATGTTTAATAGTTAAAAAAAACACAACTGGTAGAAATATGAATAATTTGTCATAATTTTCAGTGTTAAGTCAATGTAAAGATGCAATCTGCTGCGGTGCGAAAGCAATTTTGGCTTGAAACAACGCGTCAACCACTCAGGGACTCAGCTTTGGGAATGTGATGTTTTCCGTGACTACATAGATCAAAGTGCGAAAATAAACATTCAAGATGGCCGATTTTTGTCATGACCTTCCATCCATTTTCTCAACCCACAGGGGCCACTAGGTTCCTGGAAACTGTTACAGTTGTGCGAAGGTGAGATACACCCCCAGTTTTATTCTTATTTCTCCGCTCTTGAGTCAAAGCTCGAACTAGATCACAGGCAAATGTAAGTAACTTTTAAAACAGCCCTCGGGTGTAGCTCTCGCTGCAAGAATGATGCACACAGAACCAAGAGAGACTGAAAGATCTGGTGAAAACAAACACAGCGATGTGTTTCCCAGCACCTCTGTAAAGCTCTCCAAAACATATAAACCTAATTTACTCGCTCAACATCATCCATGATGTGGGAAAGAATGAATTCCAGAACAAGTTTGGTGGGTGCTTCGTGGCAGGTGAGCCGTAAATTTGACAGGCGTCAAAAGAGAGTTTGACGCGCCTGCTGTGTTCAGTGTGAAAGCAGGTTAAGTCTTTAAATAGAACAATTAAAATGGTTGAAAAATAACTTGTAAAAAAACAACTCACCATTTAAATAGAGTGGAAATAGAGTGAACAATGCATGAGCATCTTTCTCTGCTGCCAAAGAGATCTCACAAGACTGACAAGAGTTGTGAGGCACCGATTCACAAGAGTGGAAATATCAATATCTGTGGGTCAGTATTGATCCGAAACTGATACCAACTTGACATCGATACTATCAATATTTTCGACCTGCTCAGCACTGCTTCCACTAGCTTACAGACCTTCAAAGCCCCAACCTAGCGTTCTCAGTGCAACAAAAATGGTGAGCAACAGTTATTGGAGCTCTCTAGCAGTACAGTTTTGTCAGATGCAAGGTCGAATAAAGAAAATGAAGAGATAAATTGATCTGTTTTTCTACAAATGGATGCATCAGAATGGAGCGGAGCTGGGAGTTAGTCTGCCGATTGCGGTTTCTACATCATGCTACAAGCTTTTTCCAACTGCTCCTGATGAGTTTGAACAAAGAAATATTCAGAAATGTAATTAAGATCTTCATTTGCTTTGTATATGACATAAAAAAGCCACAAGAACATTCCAAAAACATGAAAAGCACACATTTTCTCTGAGTGACTAATGAAACAATTCAAAGTACATTTGATGCATTAATATGTTTAAATGTTTCAGATAGTAAGCTAGTGTTTTGTGGTCTGTCATGCCTGGGGTGTAGCTGGTTACTGAGACTGCAGGTGCCGGTGCAGATTAATCTCTTGCCAAATCAGCTCTGCCTCAGCAATCTTTGAGTTCCAGGTAAAGAGCCTCCTGGGAACGTCAAGTGGTAGTTCTTGTCTGGGATTATGACTTTCAGACTCTCTGGCCTTGAGAACACAAATGCAGCCTCTTGAATTGCATTTGCAGGGGAAATATGTTCAATGACGGTAGTTTCATCCCTGGACCAATGTTTTTCTGAAGGGATGACTGTTTTTCCATAAAGCCATCTTAAGTAGTCACATTTTCCTTGTGGCTAATAGGATCATGGTCAGAGTAATCTTTACAAATCTGACAGAAAAAAAAAGAATGTCCTGGCCTTAAACTTTTTCCTTTCGGTAAATGAACAATTTCAAGAGTCTTTCCTGTGGGACAAGAGGGGAGGGGGCTCAAACTGGCAGCGAAACAAGAAAGTAAAAGGAAAAACAACATCATTTTCCCAGGAGGATGGTTTGTCCATGATTACTGGAACCATATAGGTTAAATTGTATGTCTGCGTATCTTCTACATATGAGAGTGATTATTAGGTTTAAGAAAGTACAAAAAAACACCATAATGAGCTACTCATGTAACTAAGTTTCACTACTGGTATGGTATACATCTGCTACGGTTTCACTTCATTGGACTACAGTAAGTAAATCAAAAATAAATATTACAAGTAAGGCTGCATGGTGGCGTGGTTAGCACTCTCATTTACCAGCAAGAAGGCTCTGGTTCAAATCTTGGCTGGGACTTTTCTGCCTTTTTGTGTGGAGTTTGGATGTTCTTCTCATGAATGTGCGTGCATTTTTCTCAAGCTTCCACCCACAGTCCAGAAACATACTGTACTTGATAGGGTAACCCTTTAAAACCAAGGCAGTCGTAGATCAGACCTAAATAACCAACGCATGCTCACTACCAATTCGTCAAGTATGGAAGTGTGGTTAGAGCACCGTTGGCATCACTTTTTTACATTTTTGGTGTCCCCAACTTGTCGTTTTTTGATGTGTTGGCTGTTACCAATAAATCACGTGAACCAGTACCAGTCCAAAAACCAGTTGGTACCGGGCCACAGACAGGAAAAAAATGTGCATATTAATCAGGGGTCACCAACCCTTGTGACGCGGACTGAACCAGTATTGGTACCCTTACCCAGTATCGGTTCCGTGTCTTTTATCCTGTCCGATACTGCGTTCTGAGGGTTGGGGACCTGTGATTTAATGGTCTGCACGACAAAAAACCAGTTCGGGAGACCCCAAATATCAAAATTTGACGCGGAGGGAACCCGAACCATACGTCCGTATATGACAAATTGAGAGTGAAAATGTGTAGAAATAACACGTTCATTGAAATACTGTAAATCCTCAAATGTTTACACAATCAACTTGAATCAGCTGATTTGACAGAGAGAAAAGTGGCTCTTCATAAAGTGTTCGTAAGTGTTGGCTAACCTTGCAAAGCCACTTTTCTCTGCAATAGAATCCATTGGAGTCACGGTTACGAGTTAAGCTACATTCCGACTGGCAGTGACAACTCATGTTCAAGCGGCCACTTTCATTGGAAAGTCTGTGTAAATGCCTTTTAGCCTGCATTTTGGGTTCTCAGGTTCAAAACCCTTGCATTAACACGTCGTTGTGCGAATTTTTACATTTTTTGTTCTTGGGTTCTACGAACTATGATATGTTCACTGAACATATATTTAATACTCAACCAGCTGAACTTTTGATTTCTTGAACATCAAACTGCTGAACATTTGAACATTGACCAGTCAAAGACTTTTCAAGCAAATCGTACTCGGTGTAAATGGACCTTAAGGAATGCAGTGTGTCTGTCAGGAGTCTCCAGAGTTCTACCTCACCTGACACCAATCTGACAATCACCCACCTGCTTCTTAAGCACACAGAGCCTCAATCTGTGCGAAGTATTGTTTTGTGCCACCCCGTCTCCATTACCAAGCGTTTCATTCTGGACCTGATCTTCATCTGTTTGCCTGCCGCCTGCCCTGACCCTCGCCTAGACCCTGACTACTCTACTCTCTTCTTTGATGATCCCATGCTCGTGATTGCCTGTCTGACCCTGATCTAGTTTTGTGGACTTTTATCTGTGCTTAGTTCCTGTCTGAACTAATAAACCTGCTGCACGTGGAACCAGCTGTCTCCCCATTTGTGAAAGTGTCTGTGGGCTTGCGATGGACTGGCAAACTGTCCAGGGTATACCCCACCTCCGCTTGACAGTTGTTAGGTAGGCTCTGGCTTCCTCGTGACCCCGAGTAGAAGACGCAGGTACAGAAGACGGATGGAATCAACAGTACACTACAGCTGTCTTTGAGAGTTCTGTTAAAATGAATCGTCATTTCCTGACAGAAAATGTCACCGTGTCTGATCAAACATTTGTCCCCCATCCCCACCTTGTCACTTGGATCCAGTTCTGCACTGTGTCGCATCTCCGGGTATGACCAAACCTCTTATTGTCACATCAGGCTCTGACAGCACTTGGATGAGTATCTGCTTTGTGTTTACTCACCTGCTATAATGCCAAGCAGATAATATGTTTACCCTTTGCTATTTTGAACAACAAAGATACTTCCAGCGGAAATTCTATTGTTTGCTGTAACTATTTAGAAATCTTCCTATCTAGGGTTTGCCTCATTAAAAATGTAGATTATATTGCCTTCTCTTATTGGTCAGTTTCTTCTGATATGACCGATTTCTTGTTTCCAGACAGTTTTCAGTCTCTTGTAATAGATTCCAGCAAATAAATGAAACGGTTATGTCTTATTCACAGGTGTTACTCTCACATCTGTTTGACTCTAATGACAATAATAATATTGGCTTGTTCTAACCATGACTTGACAAAGAGCTGAAAGGCTTACATTCTGGGACAAAGGTGTCATTCCAGGACTTATTTATCCTACAGCAACACAATGAAAGCAAGGCGTAGATTTGGCTGGCGTGTGCATTTTTTTCCTTCTCCCCGTCTTTTGTTTGTGAGATTGTGCGTTCACGTGCGGCTCTGTGAGCAACCCATTGTGGCCAGACACCTGCCCACAGGCTCCTTGTCTGACTGATGAATCAGTGTCTTCAAGGTGTCTTTGAAGAAGTCTATTGTATGCCTTTGTTCCACAGCGTCCTCTCCTGTGCCTCCTTCCACACACGGAAGAGAGAATAAATCCAAAGCTGCCACAATGAATGGACCTCGCCACTGTCCCATCAAGCATGTCTTCAAGTTCACTGGAAAGAGGGAAAGGATGTTGGGGACTGGCTATGCTCTCTTTTCTACTATTTTCAATATAAATAAAAAAAAAAAGATAAATAGTTTACTTTTGATCATTTTTTCCCCTTTGTAAACTAATTTCCTTCTTATTTGTGATGTCACACCTGCTATCATTCATGCACTGCATGGTCTGTCACAGTCGATTACATACAGGGGCTTGTGCCTTGACAGCCATCGTACAGTATCAATATTGTGACGGCTGAGGAGCCACCCGTCCTCACATCTCTGCAGAGTGCAAAGACAATTGAAAAGAGGGAAGCGTCACAAACCTGACACCCAAGTCACTTCAAGGAATCCCTTTCAAGAAGAAACAAAACCCTCACCTGACACAGCAAAGCTCATCCCGGACAAGAGTAAACAACATAAAACAGAGGGTATTTCCACTCAGAACAAAGGCAAATGGACCTGCAGAAGTGGTTTACATTTCAGGATGTGAAATTAAATGTAAAAGTTCAAGGGATTTTGATTAGGGTGCCCTATTGTGGAAGTTTCTTTAAATGATTTTGAACAGCCAGTCATTTTTCTTGGATTAAAAAAAAGTCAATCTGACATCAGTGTTTTTTTTTCATACATTGTAGATTTTTTTTAAACTAAATTTTGTAATTACTTCAAATGTAGTGTAACTCATTAACCCCAATTATGCTTCCTGGAGTCCGTCAAAATCACTCTTTTTTCCGCCAAAGCCTTCCAATAATTCCAGCTGGTTTTCTCATCAGGCAGTTTAATCTGAGTTAGACTGGGATGTAAGCCAAATGAAAAAATGTAACATGAGGTTAATCACTCCGAATAGGTCTCAATGTAATTTGTCCCTTCATAGTTTTGTTTTCTTTTTCTATAACTAACTTGCACATACTTCCATTAGAATTTAGACTTTATTTCTTTCCTTTGTTCACATATTTGTTCAATTGTTTAACACATTTTTTACCAAAATGTCCATCATGGATTTTCTGATTCTTGGGTTTAAATAAAATGGGACAGTTGCAAAAAACAACCTTTTTGCGGCCCTGAAAACTATATTTTGAAAAGCATGGATTCATAAATTAAAATTTTTGGGTTTAGAGAAGAAAGGAAACACACAGAAACAGAATCTGTTAGAAATATAAATAATACCCATGGGGGGAAGAAAAACATCCCAGGGTGCTTACAAGATCAGCATGCCACTGTACAATTACTATCACTTTGAATTTGAAATGGCCATTTAAAGGGCAATAGAGCATCCTGGAAAATTAAACTGGAGCCTAATTAGCACACTCCAACCTGACAACGGAGCAGCTTTCAGCCTGGCTGAGCAGAGCAGTCAGGCAAGAGGATGTGACTGACTGGAGAGCGACGGAGGCCCTGCCAATCCTGCTCTGAACCGATCACCCACCCAACTGTGAGAAACACTCATGCACGCTCATGCACGCTACAGAAGCATTTTGATTTGGTTTATTTCATTTTACTGCTATCATAAAAATCCTTCTTTGATTTCCAAGTGTTGTAAGATAATTTAAGGTATCAACACATTGTAACACTGTAACAGCTGCAATGTAAAGATAGTACGGCCCCGTTTTCCAAAAGCTGTTAGTGCTGTGTTTGGTTTGTGACCAATTTCTTTCTTAACTTAGGTTAAATTAACATTTTTAAAGCTGTTTGTCTCTCAGCACAAAACATTTCCTATTCTAATTTACATTGTTGGTTAATTTCCACTCAAATAATAGATTAGAAATTAGATTAGAAATGGTTTGTTTCAAGAAATCAAGAAGGAAACAAAAAAATTAATATGCGATACAATCAAACATCAGAAGTTTATATCCATAAAGACATGTCAAACACAGGATAGCAAGATATTGGGAGATTGCCTGAAAGGGATTTGGAGGAAATGAACTTATATAATTCAACCCTAGCTCAACTTTACCATTTTCTTTAAATTAATTATTATTATCCTGTTAATGACTTAAGATTAGATATTATTATCTTTCCAACATAGATTCAGGTTTTTTAGGAATGCTTAATAAATCACATGACTGACAAAATGTGCAGATTATTTTTCAATAGAAAAAAAAAGTATTAATACAAATCAAGTTTCAAACATCAACAAATTATTTTTCATTGGAAGAGCCATTAATGTACAGCAAGTATCACAAGAATGTATGTTGTTTTTTTTCCTTATTTTCAATATAAAAATAGGAAACACAAATTTTAAAAATATGTACAGATCATTTTCATTAGAGAAGTCATCAACACGAATCAAATATCAATAATCCAAAGCATGTGTATGAAGCAAAAATTGTTGCATGAAAGCAAAATGAGTCCAAAGGATGTAACTTAAAAAAATAAAATAAAAAAATAAATAAATTAGATAACAGAAAAATAAGGATAGATTTTCTGCTGAAAGACTGATCATCTTTTGAGTTATGCCATTTTTAGCATAACAAAAAAAAAATAGAATTTTCTTGAATAAAGTATCTGCAGAGAGTATAGTTCATGAGAAATTGACCTCTGTGTTGTGGACAGGACCATTGGCGCGGAGCAATCCCGCTCCCATTCCCATCATAGATGCTGAAAGCTTGGAGCATGGGACTCCGTGCATTTTCTACATCACAAATAAGCTCTTTTTCAATGTTTTCTTGTCTGTTGATTCACAATGATTTAGATAGAACCGGTTCTGGTTCATGGGCGAGCAGACGCGCGTTTTCAAGTCTCCTCAGCACCAAGCTACTGCAACCAGGGGAATTGAACATGGCACCAAAGAAAAAATTTGAAGCTGATTTGACGGAGCTCAAAATCCTATGACTGTTGATTATAAATATTTCATTTTAAGTCCTGAACTGGACATTGATAATTCCTGTAGAGAAAATGGTGTGGTAGAGCCGGGGTGGGATTATATAAGTTCGCTTCCTTCCACTCCCTTTCAAGTGATCAACTTGTGATTTATCATGTGATGTTATTTCATGTGTTGTTACCTGATTGCTTAAAAATAAACTATTTCATTCATTTATTCAATTTTTCAATTCATTATCATTCATTTAGATAGAGAAATACTTAGAAATGCATTTTTGAGCTATTTTTATTATTATTATTATTTTTTTTAGATTTTCCATCATCAGAGAAAATGCAAGAAGAAGTTGGTCTTTAAACTATTGACAAACCAGGAAAAAAATGTCATTGCACAATCCTGCCAGAGAGGTGATAAAACTCTGAGGAAACCAAACAAGACACTGTCAAGACTAGTTTGTCTCTCAAACTGGAGAGGTTCACCTCTGCGCTTCTTTGGCAAATCTTTGTGTTTTTCTGTGACTATGTCCCCCACAATCCATAGAAAATTTCACTTAAAATTGTTATTAGTGTGTTCCTGTTTCGGAGTCTAAAAAAAAATAATTTAGATTGACAACGAATGCCACTAGGAAAAATGTTATGTTCAAAACAGTGTTAAATCCCAACAAAATGCTTTAAAGGTTTAATTTTAGTCTGAAGGCCTTCAGTGTGGTTTATAAGTCCAGCTATTTGCAGATAATTCCTCTTTCTTCCATAAACCAGAAACACGAGAGTTAGAAAAATTGACTCTAATGCACATGTGTAAAAGTCAAGGTCCATTATATCTGACCCTTTGGGTCATTTTATTGTTATTAATGGCCCGATGTTATCTTGTGCTCATTTCTAACTTGTATAATTTTGTTAAAATATATTTTTATAGATTGTAAAATATTGAAAGTTATTTAATGTTTAAATTGATTTATTCTGGAATAATAATCCTACCTTTTTATTACTCATAATTATGTTAAAAAGTAATGGTTTTAAAGTTTAAAAAATTGAATTATGCTAGCTTTTTTAACTATTTTGATATTTACTACGATTTTTTAGTCTATGTTGGAGTTTAGCTAATATTTCAGCTTCATACTAGCTGTTTTAGCTTTTGTTTTGTTTTTAGGTCGTTTTGGAGTTTAGCTAATGTCTCGGCTACATGCTAGCTGTTTTGGCTAATTTAAGCTTTTGTTTTATGTTTTGTTCACTAGGTTGTTTTGGAGTTAGGCTAATATTTACACGTATGCTGTTTTGGCTAATCTAGGCTTTTTTTAAGTTTTTTAGGCTATTATGAAGTCTAGCTATTTTTCAGCTATGCTAGCTGTTTTGGCTAACCAAAGTTTTTTTTTTCTTCTTTTTTTAGTTTTTGGGCTAATAACGCATTTAGCTAACATTTTAGCTGGCTATCAAGTTCAGCGTTTTTACCCATTAGCTTCAGCGTTCTTAGCTATCAATTTCAGCACCTTTAGCTATTACTAGCATCTTCAGTGGCCAAATTCAGCTTACAGCATTCACACTAGCATTATCGCAGGTAGTGCTATATGGTTCATAATTATATTAAAAAGTTACGGTTTTAAAGTTTTAAAAATTTAGTTTCAATAAATGTTTATTCTGTTCGGTCCGTGACCTGAGTATTTTTTGGGGGGATTTTGGTCCCTTGTGCAATTGAGTTTGACACCGCTGGTCTAATGTGTTTGACGCAGTTGAAGGTAGATGGACTGGATACCAATGATATCAAGGATCCTTTTCAGCTCCAGATGAACATCCACAAATGGAGAAACAAAAATTCGTCACAGTTTTACTGCCCGATTCTCCATATTGATTCTGGCTCGAACAAAAGGCGATTTCCTCTGGGCAGATCAATTGAAATCTGCTCCAGAGACCTGCGTGACCTCTCCATACCACAGGCATGGAGCACGGCTATTGTCTGAAAGCACAGCTAATTTCATTTGACTGAAATGTGGAGCTCAATCACTGCCTATTAGCTTAGATTTAATTAACCCAAATTGAGTTATTGTGTTTGATGACAAAGAGTTTCTATGCAGGAACCTCATTGTCAGATCATTGTTTTCATGTTCTCTGTCACCTCAGTCAAAGGTTGACAAAAATGGAACAGTTGTCTTTATGGATGAGAGAAAACAACCACATTATATCGAAGTAAAGGTGGACATTATCTGCAATAGGAATAACCATGTGGCAGAAAAAATGAGGGTATACATTCAGAAAAATAAATAAATAAAAGGAACAACTCTAAGAATGACATTATGGCATCAGTGGTAACATGTTTCGAGAACAAAAAATATGTGCATAGTGGATTGCTTGGTATTAATAAATGATCAAGAATGCAATTAAATAAAAAGGGGAATTGAAATCAAAAATTTAAATTGAAAATAACCAATGGGATCAGCTGAAAACACACAACAACCACCAGCTATAGAGAGAATTTGACTGTAAATATGAAATGAGATTTTTCTATACACTAATAGCTAACTTTGAATTTTCAAAACATCAATCAATATCACTGTGCTTGCAACAATGTGGAAACAATGGGACTGTCCAGTAATCAAAGATTATTGGATTAATTTTAAGGAGGAAATTGGAAAAAATGCTCAAGAAGGAAATACTGGTAATTTTACAGATGCAGAAAATTAGTCATAAAATATAAACAATTATAAACAAAAAAAATAGATTTTTGATCAGCAGTGGCGTGAAGGACTATCTGAATATTTAAATTAAAGGGATGCTGGGTTGATTTATATACACATATATATATTTGATATGCACATACTGTATATACACAGAGGTAACTATATATATGTGGTAGCTCAACAAACAAATGGGCAAAATAAAATATTTGTGAGTTTTGGTCACAACCCAGCTCTTTTATTGTATTATTATTATTATTTTCATTGTTTATGTATGTATATATGTATTTTTGCTGTTTTGAATCAAGGACGATTATGCAGGAATTGAGGATGTTTTACTGGTTGTTTTGTTTGTCCTTGGATTTTTCTTTGTATGAGTTGTCTAAAAAATTTTATGAAAATAAAAAGCTGAAAAACGATAAAGAAAGACATAAACAACTATGGCATAAAATAGATGTGTAAAGCATGGTTTTGAAAGTGTGATGATCAGGGCCATAAGCAAAGCTTCAACAGCACTTCAAAATGGGGTTGAAAAGTAAAAAAATGAGTGATCAAGTTAAAGCCAAGATGTCATTTTACTTCACATAAGTCAGAGTCAAGGCCCGGGGGCCGGATCCGGCCCTCCAGATCATTTTATTTTATTGTTTTTAATGGCCAGATGTTATCTTGTGCTTATTTCTAACATGTATAATTTTTACGTAAAGTAAAATATTATACATTTTTTAAGGTTTATGTCAATTTATTCTGGAATAACATTACTGCATTTATTTATTTATAGTAATGTTAAAAAGTTTTCAATAAATGTTTATCCTGTTCAGCCCATGACTTAAGATGTGTTTTGGAAGATGTGTGATTGAGTTTGAAACCCCTGTAATGTATTGCAAAGACAGTGATAAATCAAATTCCCATAAACCTTCAATCAGCTGAAGCTACACTGTAAAGAACCAATCAAAGTTTCTCTAGACAAAAGTACTGAAGTACCTCTAGTGATTGTTACAGAAGGAAATCTTGAAGGTACTTCTTAGGTCCTTATGATCACATGATTTCATTGTGATTCACACAATAAAGAAAAATTAAAGAGATAGAAGTAAAAGTACGAAAAATTTCAATCATGTCTGACGTAAGTCAAAGAAATAATAAAAAAAGCTCATAAATGAAAAGTGCAAATCAATCACTTTCAATCACCTTTAAACAAAATGACACAAATACTGTTAAATTCCATGAGATCTTATTTCACCTCACAGTGGTCTTAATGCGTCTGTCTCATCTGGAGTGACATGATGTGTTTTTTTTTTTCTCAGTGACACACATAGTAATTGACAAAGCCCGGCTACACTTTGCCAAAGAGCATTGAGCTGCTGTCTGGCAGAAGAATACAAATTCATCCTGAAACCGGAGGTGCTCAACAAAACTGCTGCCAATTATCTGAAGCCCTGTAAATGATAACTCTGTGGCCACTCGAGCATAAAACAAGAAGATGAAGATGAATCTTGCTCTTCCCCATCATTTCATCCCATGTAATTGACAAGCTCTCACTCCCTGTTAAATTTAGGAGATTACAAATATGAGCTGAATCTTGAGCACCCAGTCTCTCTGCTCTAATCACATGGAGAAGCGTCCGCAAAATAATCTACATATTTTAATGAGGTGCCCATACCCGGCCGGGAAGGTGTGTGCAGACGTTTAAAGGATTATCGTCCACCATCCACTCACTACTGAAATTGAATAAATATCTTTCATATAGGAAGCTCAGCTGATAATGAGAAGCTTTTTTTTCCTCCAACTTGCATATTTTCTTGACTATTTCTGTCTCGTATTCTTGTAGATAAACTCAGCTTTCAGAAGCTTTGGCTTCACTCGTGGACTGTAGTCTCACACTCAGGCTGATTAGTCCCAAGCACTTATTGGACAGAGAAGATGTAATTTCCGAGGCTTACTAATACCAACTGCGCCAGGGTTTATTGCTTCCAGTGTAATCTTCATGAGAACGGGAGTACGATGTAATGGTTTTAATAAGGAATTTAATCTGCTTTCCAAATCAAGAAGTTTGGGGAATTCTGGAACAGAGATGACAAAAATGAAAAAGTTAGTCAAAGAAGAAAAAAGGAGGAGTTGAGTCATGGCTGTCAAAACCATTGAGTTACAGTTAATAGACTGAGAGTGGATTTTCCCATTTTCTTTACTATACACTTTGCTCTAATTTGTTTGATTTTTACCAAAGTTTTTTATCCAGAAATCTACCTGGTAGCTTTTTAGTACTTTTTTATGAGTATTAAACCAATGTGATGACCACAAACAGTTGGTCAGGGGGTGTAGTTACTTATTTGATGGATAGCAGTGTATTATTTTCATTTAGGTCGTCCAACCAAGTAGGTATGATGTAACTATTTCTTATTTATTCCCCGTTTTTACCTTTTTTCAGTCTCAATTCATGAATTATGCAAAAGCCAAAAGGTCCATAAACACCTTAAGTGATTCATCGTTCCTGCTGCTGTTCCATCACTTGCTTAAGAAAGACATTGCATGTCGTCGATGACTGACAGCTCCCAATTTCGTCAGCAGCTGCAGGGAAAGATAAGGACTTGTAGATGTGTACTTCTAAATGTCACGACAGGGTCATGAGAAGATCTGCTGTTATTGGTGTATCTGCATCTATCTTCTGTTTCTACCTTTGATTGATCCTTCTTATATATGATTCTTTAGCACATCCACACACATATGTGAACCCAACATAACTAACACATACTTGTTAATTTATGTTTATCTAATTTATGTTCAAAGTTTGGCTAAAACCTGTAAATCATCTTACAGTTATACTTTTTGTTCAAAATTACTGGCTAAAAATGTAACTTTCACAAAATGACAATATATATGTAACAGAAACATATTGGTACAGGTGTAACGTTATTTTGCTGACGTAATCACCGAAATTAGTAAATTTGACAAATACATTTGAACAAATACGTTTTCATTTATTCTCTATTTTTACATTTTTAAATGATAATTTACACAATGATTACACTGTTTTACAGTGATTTTAACATTGTTTGTTCTTTTTTCCTATTTATATTATTTTTCTGTCATGATTTACATTGTTACTGTCATTTTTTAACAATATAAACAATAAAAACGATAGCATAAAACAAAGAAAAAAAATCAATTCTGGATTGTAATTTTTTAAATACTAACTTCTTGTAAAACTGATAAACATATTTAGCATTAGCATTAGCATAAAAAACTTTCTAAGTACTGTATTTTCCGCATTAGGTAAACTTAAAACCCTTATTTTTTTTTTCAAAAAATAACTGTACCTTATGATCCAGAGTGCCTTAAATCAATTACTTCTGATAGTTTATTGATGTCTAAGTGATTCTGAGAGCTACACAGCGCTCTCTTAAAGTCTCAGTACTTTATTCACACGTTGCAAACAAGGGTAAGTGTTGTTGTCGGTGGCTCAGGTAGTTGAGCAGGTCGGCCAGCGATCTGACCCAGCCGACTGTCATTGTGTCTTTCGGCCACATACTTCCCCGTCCTTGTCTTCAGTGTGGCTCCACTGGATGTTAATGCGTGTGAATGTCCCAGTGATGGTCAGAGGGGTCGTACTTGCAGCCACGCCTCTGTCAGCTTGCCCCAGGGCAGCTGTGGCTACATCATTTTACCATTGTAGCTTACCATCACCAAGTGTGAATGAGAAGTGAACGAATAATGGACACACATCGTAAACAGTTACAGCGTCTGGAAAAGCACAGAATAATCAACTCCATCTTTATTACTAAGAATCGCTGAATGGTAGCGAGTCGAAAGAGTTGAATCTCAAATGATGGTAGCCAATTCTATACTTTTCTCTTTTTTTGCGTAATCTCTGCCTGTCCATTCACACCATAAGCGATTTGTGTGTCAGTGCCGAGCGCAGTGCGTTGATATGGTAGCAGTGCGATTTTAGTGGCGCAAGTTGAAAGATCATAACGATGGTGAGGTCATGAGGAGGCTTAAGTTCCATCCATTTTCTTAACCTGTAGTAACTCTTTCATGACTTTAATTCTTTAAAACAATAAATGAAAAACTTAAGTTATAAATTTAAAAAAATAATACAAGAACTAGCATGCCAACATTTGATTCAAATATTTAACAAAACAATGGTTTGTAATGTAATAAATGCAAAAAATGTAGCAATTCTAAGGTTTCTCTTGTACACTATACATTAAAGCATTTTTTTACATATAAACTATTATTATTTGTTATGGTAAAAAAAAAAGGCCAACGACAAATCCATTGTAAAGAGTCGAGAATCGAGACGATTATGTTGAAAGAATCTGCTCCCGAGAAAGAAGTGTGCCATAACCTAAAAATTTGGCTACAAAAAGTTGCTGTGGAAGAAAATAGCAATTATCTCTACAATTTCAGTCTTAACAAAATCCCTTATATTTGCGGGCTACAAACCCTGCATGTTTTAGCCCTCTGTAACTAACTAAACCTTACCAGATTGAACAATTAGATAAGTGGGTTTTCAAATTGAAGTGCCCTTTACTTTTATCTCCTTAAATCTCCTGATTAGGGTTCATACAAATGGAGAATCATCATTGCAGGGGGTAAAGGGAGGGGTTGCACAGGTGGTGGATGGGAGCCACTTAATGTACCTTCTATTTAAATCCCTAAACATATGTAGTCTGGACTTAGATCTGTGTCACAGTTTGTTTGCGTGTGCTCTCCCTTGTAATGTTCTTAGCGCAGCATTAACGTGCTGCCTGTTGGGGTTTGTGCGGACAAATGGTGCTTGGATGGACTACATTCAGCCTTTAACTATGTGGAGTACTCGGGTCAAGTGACTTAACATAAGTACGAGGGGATGGAGGGGTTTAGAGGGGGAAAAAAGGCAAACACCTAAACAGAAGAACATTTTAATTACAGTTTAGGTTTCACTGTACATCTGTTACTGGAATATCAGGAAAAGCCTATATAGCTAATAAGGTTAGTTAGCTAAAAGCAGTGCACAGTTTATCAAAAAATAAAATACCACAATCAGTTAAGCTATGATACAAATTTTAAATGAAATCATGAAGCTTTGATTTTAGACGACCTTGATCATGAAGGAAGAGGAGGAAGAATCCAAACAACAACAGGAAATGACAGAGTGAAACAACAGGACATTTAAAGGAGAAACCAGACAAGAAAAAGTCAGGGGTGTAAAGGGTAGAAGAAAAAGGAATGCTTATTATCCCGGTCATTGAGCGGAATAATAGGACAACAAAAAGCCTCAATGAGCCCAAACCTAACAGTCTTCCTGCCAGCCAGTCGGGCTGATGTAGTTAAAAAGAGTTTGGATGATGGACTAAGCTCTTGCCGTCCCTACACCAGTGACCCAGAACAGCCATCTTCCTCTCCCCGCGAGACCCCCGCAGAGCAAACACTGCAGGGACATTAAACACTCATACACATTTTTAACCATTATCCTAAATGGCAAGGACTGTTCTTTTCTCCTTCCATAAGGTTTGAGCTATTGAATAAACTCAAATGATAATCCATCAATTAATTTGTACTTAAGCCAGTGAATGATGGAGCAATATCAGCCGCAGAAGGAGCTTTGGGGACAATAGATGTCGTGTAAAAAATGTATATCTCTTGTTTCAGAAGGATTTCCTTTTAAAATGTTTGCAGTTTAAAAATAAAAAAAGATCCTAATGACTTCGGGGTACCTCTGTCATTTTCAGAAGCCGCAGTTCCTCTCGTAAAAGGACTTGCGTGGCACTGCCGCGGGCAGCATGCCAGCCCTATTGTTAGTGTAAATACTCAAGGGTTAGTTCTGTCCCAGAGGAACGTCACTTAAAATGTAGCTATATCTTAACCACCTGTATCATGTGAACTAAGTTTGATCCCTTAAACATTTCCTGTCCCAGAAGAGAACATAAGCTTCTGTGGTGAAAGGAGGGTAAAATCCCCGTGTGTGGACTTCCTTTAATTACAATAACATTTGCAGTTAATTATGTACAAAGTATTTTAACAGCACCGGCTGCTTGGCGTTCTGTGTCATATTGGTATTTAAAGAAAAGCATAAAAGAAAGGCAAGAGTTCACTGAGACCCATAGACGTCTACACATGTAAATGAAGTCTTGTTTTACTTCTAAATAGAAGAAAAAGATGGAGCTTTTTTACTTTGTAGTAAAATTTTGATTAAATGTGTAAAAGTTCCCTTTTAAATAGTAAATTAAGAAAATCAACAAATGCTTAAAGTATTTTTTATTTATTATTATTTTTTTTTAATGGAGACAATTGTGGGCTGCGCGGTGGCGCAGTGGTTAGCGCTCTTGCCTCACAGCGAGAAGGCCCTGGTTCAAATCCCGGCTGGGACCTTTCTGTGTGGAGTTTGCATGTTCTCCCCGTGCATGCGTGGGTTTTCACCGGGGACTCCGGCTTCCTCCCACCGTCCAAAAACATGCTTCATAGGTTCATTGGTGACTCTAAATTGCCCCAAGGTGTGGATGTGAGAGTGAATGGATGTGTGATTGAGGCCCTGTGAAAGACTGGCGACCTGTCCAGGGTGTACCCTGCCTTCGCCCATCAGTAGCCGGGTTAGGCTCCGGCACTCCGCGACCCCGAAAGGGACAAAGAGGTCAGGAAGATGGATGGATGGATGGAGACAATTGTCTTGTTTCCACTGAGCGGTCCAGTCCAGTAAGGAGTAGTACGGTACAGTCCAGTTAAAATCTACTTGACTTTTTCTGTAGGAACAAGGCCATAAACCATCATTTTTGAAACCATGATCTACTTATCTTAAGACTGGAATGGAGCGGAAACTTTAGCCTTGTTTCCATAAGCAAGGCCAAGTGGGCCCCATATGGTTCAAAAGTGGACAGAAAATTTGGGTCCTACTTGTGTTTGCCCACATTGACTTGAGTGGGGACTCAGTGGGTTAGCTCACTAAGCTAGCCAGCTGTCCGGTGAACATCGTAGCGTGCTAGCAAGCTCCACTATAGCGTGCTAGTGAACTCCTCTGTACCAAGCTAGTAAGCTCCACTGTAACATTCTAGCCAGCTCCACTGTATTGAGCTAGTGGGCTCCACTGTCCACCAGGCGGCTGGACATCATAGTGAGCCTACCCACCGAGTGTCCATTTAAGCCAATGTCCAACTCAATTAGGGCCAAAATTTTCTTCCCTCTTTTAAACCATGTGGGGCCCACTTGCCTTTGCTGGCTGGTTGGTTGTCACTACTTATTTTTTGAAAATTACATATAAGTTTCATTCCCGGCCAAACAATAACCGTAACTTAAACACCAAAAAATACTGTAATTAAACATGAATTGTTGAGATTGTTCACATTTGGGGTGGTTAGCTTTCCCATTGCAATTATGAGGGCAAGACAAACTCTAGACACTCATGCAGTCATAACAGCTTCACTAATTTAGATTGGGAAGAAAACAAGAAAGATACCAAAACAAGAAGACAGAGCTCGTATATTATCTATTTATCATATATTAACAGGTGTTTACATCACTTTACATCTTTGTTTCTATTTTTCAATTCTTTACTCTGCTCTTATTTCTTCTGATTCTTGCTGTGGGCTTTTTCATAAGGCGCCAATATCACTCACTCTTACTGTTTCCCTTAACTTCCTTAGTGTCTTTGATAATCCATCTGTATGTGTGACTTCCCTCACAGAAGGAACTTTTTCTCCCTCAAACCATGACTCCATGCAGCGTTCACACTTTGAAACCGTGGAAATGAAATCTGACCAAACTGGAGGTGAAACAACACACTGAGATAAGGTTGTTGGATCACTGGCTGACAGTTCACATTTGAATTTTGACCATTTGTTAACAAAGAGTGAAGCTAATAACAATTTTGTCAATTTCCAAAGTCTACCTCCCTGTTCTGGCAGAAATATGGTCAAAAACCAGCTGAACTAACGCGTTAAATAATGTCCGAGTGGCTACTGTGTCTAAGCCAAATAAAAAAAGTTGGATATAATTTAAAAAAAAAATAAAATGTAAAAGGTCAATTTTCTGTTGATGTTACTCCTATTCTCTAGTGGCATGAATGAGGAGGGAGCAGGATGGCAAGATGGCTTCCTTTGTGAGGGTGTGAGTGTGCATACAAGTTTGTGATTACAAAGCGACTGTGATTGTTAATTTACATCCGTTCATTCCTATCCGCCTGTTTTAATTCCGCTATTAGAGTATTAAAAGCGCTGCAGCCGGAGGCCCCATTACTCTGTTATGGGGGGGGGGGATGTTGGAATGAAACTGTGTTATTATATAAATACCATTGCACTTTTGACTCCGGGAAGCTACTTCCTGAGGTGTAACCCTTGGTCATTCAGGGCCCAGATTTACAGTAACTGGCCAGGGGTGGACGTTCTTCTCTGACACTTTATTTCACCCCTTTGCGCTCCTTCCCTCCCCTCTCCCTTTCTCCTTCCCACCCTTCATAGACACCCAGGTTTCTCATCTAATTTTAGGGCTGGAAATCTCACTCTTTGACATGTCCTGGGGAGGATTTTCACCTCAACCAGCGGCACAGATGTCCATCTATGTGACGTCCAGAGGCGAGAATGTTCTGCTTTATTAAAAAGTGTGAATAAAAAAGAACTACTTGGGAAAAGAGTGAGACATCCAAAGGTTGTTAAGACACATTTGTCTAATTTTTATGATATATCACTCATTCTTGCCTTGAGGTCTGGTTTTTGAATTACTAGTGTTCAGTAAAAGTCTTATGTGGATCCTTGAACAAGAAAAATGCTGCATAAAGTATTTGTCTGTGAAACTTAAGATGATACTTTATAAAATTAGAGTGGAAAATTAAAGAAAAAAAAACAACCCAAACTCCCAGTCAATCAAAAAATTAAAAAAAACAAAGCTTAAAGACATGCTCCGATGGTCTGTTTCTGTTTAGTTTAATTTTCTGATCTTGAGAAAGGTTTTATTTTGAAAAACGGTCAGATTCAGTTCACAAACCTGAGCTTTGCTAGGAGAGTTTCTGCTTAGCAGCAGTAATTCTTTAGAAATTTGCTTCTGAGATGAGGGCAAGACAGTTGGCACAAAGGAAGCCTTCACCTTTTTTCCCATCATCCCTCTGTTTACACTCTCTCCCACTAGCTTACAGCCCTTTACATCACCTTCCTAAAATTACCGGTGCAACAAAAATGCAATATCAGAGCTACAGTTCTGAGCTCATTTTAGACGAGAAAAACAAAGACGTACATGGCTCTAGTCGACTAAAAGTAGATGTATCAGAATGGAGCGGAACAGGGAGCTTGTGGCTTGCTGTAGTATCTTATGCGTCACATTTTGGATGCATTTTTTGCATCTATTCAACAATTTGAACAATGAAATACTGTTTTTCCCAGAGTATAAGTCGCATTTTTTCATGGTTTAGCCAGGGGTGCGACTTATACTCTGTACCGCATTTTTTTAAATACATAAATAAGCTCAAATATTTGTTATTTTCCCAGTAAACATCGGTCGTCCTTTAGCAGTTTTTTCCTCTAACAACCACTAGAAGACACTGCATCTGAATATAAGTATTTGCCAGAAGAAGTGTCGTTCAAAACAAACATGGAAGAGAATCTGATCGTTTTCCTCTAAAACTTTAATATTTTTCTCATACAGATCAAAAGATTAGGATTCTTATTTTCATTTATTTATTTATTAGTTACGCTTTCTTCCAAAAGTGCGACTTATTCTTCTTGGTTAGACATTTTTTGCGCTTGTGACTTATACTCCAGAAAATATAGTACTCAGAAATGCAACTTTGAGCTTAATTTTCTTTATACAAGTCCTCCACTGTCAGACAAATGCCACAAGAACATGCTAAAAACACTATTTTCATTTGAGTGGGAGATTAAAAAGTTTAGTTTTGAATATCATAATCTCCGCCTGCTGACTGTACAGAAAGCAACAATTCTGGACTCTTAAGAGACAGTTGAAGAGGCAAAAACAGACCCAGGAGAGACTATTAATATTCTCACTGGTTCTCAAATGCAAAGCATAGCCACCAAGACAAATAAGCTTTGTTTTTCTACAGTAGCTTAAAAAAAACCATAAAAGATACACACTATTTGGCAATAGCTTCACTAATGTTTTAATTCCAATACAAAAATATCTGTTCTCTAAGGGAAATGATGCTATTTCCCCCCTGGTGAGTCTTTGGAGAAATCTTCAGCTCCCCTGTGCCTCTCTAACTCTGAATTCATTCCAAGAGAGTGTGTGATTAGAACCCCCCCCCCCCCCTCTAAATTACTGTATCGCATAAAACGGTATAATTAAATTAATATTGGATGTAATAATTACTTTGTGGATTCCCATTTTTCATACACACAGCTGCTTTGTTGCTCGAACCATTAGCATTTGTCTGCCGCAATTAACAAAGGCTCTAATGAGATTTCTGTGGATCCACGTGTGTATGCGAGCGTGACTTTACCGGAGTGCGTCTGCCCCGCGCGCCCGCGCCTGTGTGCAAGTGCTGAGGCACGCAGATTTGGCTGGCAAGCGGCGCACACGGACAAATATATATAACGGCTCGGCTTCTCGTGACACGCTAAAAGGGTTTTGTCATCGCAGATTCTTTACGAGTATCTTAGGACATAGTAATTTAGCTTCAATGAGAACATGAACTTTAAGGAAAAGGTGGAAAAGTTCCTTCTTTTTAATGACTAAAGGTTGAAGAATCTCAGTGGTGCCAAGAAAGGTACATTACTCTCAATCCCAACTGTAATGTATTCCACTACTTGTGAAAAATAGCTACATTTGTCTAATGCATGTCATGGAACTGACTTAACTGTGAATGATGACCCTTTCCGCTGATTTCGTTCACATTCTCGTGCTCACCAAGGACATGAGCCATTTTCTCTCAACTTTAAGTGGAATATCCTTGTATTCGTTAGCAAAAAGGAGGAAAATCCACTGAACAAATACATAACTGTTTACGATGAGGCAAGTTGCAGCACTAGTCCATTAAAGAGTACAGCGGGTGTCAACGTTGTGGGTTTGACTGACAGGTGAAGCTCTCCTCTCTTCAAACAAGACAGCTGTCTCCTTCTCCGTCTCTGTTCTAGATGCACGCTAGTGTCACCAGGGATGAAAATGTCGCAGTTATCTTCCATGTATAATTGCCGTCTTGTTTGGTCAGGAGATTAGAGGGCCGGGACTCTTTGTGTGGTCTTGCAGATTGAACAAACAGGCTATGAGTCCAGAAACCTCAAGACAGACTCTTGTCTGTGTGCTGATAGGGAGCCAGATGGACTGGTGCAGGTGATAATTTTAGTGGTTGACCATATTTGGATTTGCCACTCCGTGATGTTATGTTTCCAGAAGTTTACCTTGACTTGAACTCTCCTCATGAATGCGTACTTATTCAAGCTCATTCTGATCTGTTTAAAAACAGAGAAAGAAAACCCTACAGGTTTGCATTTGTTAGTTTTTCTTCTAACAATATTTGCCACCGTTAACTGCTTTGCTCATAGTGCAAAAAGCGGCTGCACCTCTCTAAGCGACCAAGTCTGCTTTGCTCTTTTGTGTGCCGTCGCTAGTCAGAAGTGACAGGCTATATTTTAACAGCCTGCACTTTCCCTCACAGTCTCTGAGGGTGGTATCCCATCCGCAGCCTCACTCTCAGCCCCTGCACAATACTACACTTAGGTCCTCACTATTAAGGCAAATTTCCATTCCAAGCCCTCCAATCTTCTTTAGCGCCCATGCTTTTATTTTCCTGCTCCCGCTCCTTCTTTCTGCTTTTCTTTCTGCTGTCCTTTCTGACATGAAAAGCGAAGGGGAACGTCAGGCTCCTCTTGTCACGGTGGCTCCAACCCGGCAAGGCAAAGCTAAAGGATCATGTTTGATACTGTCAGATGGGCTGGAAAATTAAAAACCCAATTAAAGTGGCAGTCCAGAGGTCAGCTCCTCTGCATATCAAAAGCCTTCCTCTGGTTATTCTGCACAAATTATATCCGTTAACAGCTCACTTTGCTTAGGCTGCAACAGCACAGCACTTAAGAAGTAAAATAAGTGCTTTCCTCTGTGTGCCGCTGGAGCCAGAGGAAAAAGAGATGAACAAATCATTAGCACTTTTTTTTTTTTTTTTTTAAGCAAGACACAAAAAAAAAAAGTGTTATTAATGTGGTGACGGAAAAGCAACTACAACAGGGAGTTTATTTTTAGATTTATGTCCAGTGGATTATTTTTTGTTCTTTTGATCACATGTGACGTGCCGCATTTCTGTTCATATTTATCTTTAGCTTTTGAGGAATAGCCACAAAGCACGCCCCCCATCTCTCTTCCTCTTTCTCTATCCCTCTTGTTCTTTTGTGTACCCTGTTTTACCCACGATTCATTAATTCCTGTACAGTGGAAAGGGAAAAGGACAGAGAGAAATGGCTAACCAAGCTTAATGGCATGCTTCTCGGGCCGGGCCATTAATATTCAGCTTAATGTTTCTGATAACAGGGCTGGGGGGCCATAAGGAGCTGCTGGTCCAGACAGACTTATTAAGCAGCTGGAGTGGAAAGATGCTCGCTCACGTCGGTGATCAAATGCATGCGTAAACACACACAAATAACACGCTCCCAATCGCGGATGAGACACTTTGCTTTGGTGCTTCAGACGGCATTAGTTTCTTTCCACTGTATCGCCCCCCACCACCCGAATTCCCCTTCATTCGTGTGCCTCAAAGGAAGTTTACAGCATTCTCTGATCGGGCTTTACTTTACTGTCATAAGTTGCTTATTTAATGTTTGTCTCCACAAATGAAGCGAGTCTTTTCCACATCCTTCCTTTCTTTTCAGTCTTTTTCCTCTTTGTACAGAAACTCTGAATTCTCTCGGTTAGCTCCATCTCATTTACATTTAATGACATGATAATACACATTAGCAGACTATTTCCAATAATTACGGTCTTTCTGTGGCTTTTTCCTCTCACCTCTTTCCTCCAAATGCTTTTCGAAACGTTCAGTTTTTTTCCTTTAACGTTTTATGTTTGTGACGGAAACAATAGAAAATACTGCTCTTTAGGAATAATGTAAAATAATGTCAAATGCTGGCATAAAAGAAGAATTTTTACTGATTTAAGGGGTAAAAAGAAAATAAGTTAATATTATCCTTTTGGATCAATTGTTTCAGATATTCCATTGCCTAAAATGTGTTCTTTGTTGCTCCATTTTGATTTATTTGTAATTCGTTGCTTCATTGCATATATATATATATATATATATTCCCACACATACACACTTTGTTTAAAAATATTAAATATTTATATAAATACATAAATAAAGAACTTGAAAGCTCTGACACTATCTGGCAACACTGCCTACAAAGCAGCTTATTCACCATTTGACTGACAACAAATAACGTTTAAAATTTCAATTCAACATTTAACTTCAGTTTACAAACCGTAGCATAAAAAATATCACCAAAATTGTTGTTATTGACTTACTTTTACGTATGAAGGAAGTCTGTGTGCTGCTCCTTCTGAAGAAACAGATGAATAACCTGTTTGTAGAAGTCTTCCTTTTCTTTCTTCAGTGTTAAAAGTCTCTCTGTCTCAGTGGAGATCATTACCAATGGCGTGTCTAAACAAATTCTTGAATTTAGGGGTTTAAAAACCAAATCCTCCATTTAGAAAATTATGCTAAACAATATTAAAGAGTAACTGGACGGCTGCACTTGTTTTGCTATCGCTAAATCTACTATTTTTTAGCCGCGGTGTCACATACACTCTCTGGGCTCACTAGCGCCCTCTGCTTGTGGCATGCATATTGTGGTGAGGCAGGCGGACTGTCTGCCGCACCTAGTGTGTTTTTGAAGCCTATTTTTAGCGGATAAAAAGACTAAATGAGTCTCAAACTGAAACCAATGTAACCAGAGAGACAGCAAGAGATAAACAAATCAGGTCAATTTAAAATAAAGCGCATTTTATAATGATAGAAGGACCGAAACAACACAGGCATGCGCCAGTGTGAGCTGTGCTGGGTGAGGCTAGGGGCGGAGCTGCCTCACCCAGCGCTGTCTAGCGTTTTGGACAGGAAACTCA
>NC_050533.1:7886043-7925943 GCF_002922805.2 Oryzias melastigma
AAAATCTGAACATAAATTGTAATAATAGAAAATAACATGTCTAAAAAAATAAAATAACACTTTTTTTTAAATTATATTCATCCTATTGAATTTAAGCATTTTTTAACCTCCCCTTACCGAGAAGGAGGGTCTAAGGGCAGGGATGACCAGTTTAGATTAGTTTAGCAATTCACTATTGTCTATATTTCGTTATTGGTTTTATGCTTTGAACAATTACTGGTGTGAAGCCAATTAAGACAACTGTGTTGTAATATTGGGCTATATTAATAAAACTGAATTGAAATGGCCTTTTTCAGATTTGTACTATGGACTTTTACTTTTTGCTACTAAAAATCTTCCACCTGTCTGTATTCAACTAAGGCCTTAGTCACATACCATTACAGGTGGATGAAAGGTGTGTTAAAGGGGAAAAATGGGCAAACTTATACAGGAGACACAGGAAATGTCAAAGTTGTAGACCACTTTCTTCAGGCATGCTGCAGCTAACAAGGTGTAGTGAACACTCAAAAAACACATGAGGGTAAATAAGGGAGAAGTAGTCAAGATCCAGGCACGTTGTTTGGATTGTTTGGATTTTTCCTCTTTCAAAGCCCCAAACCCTGTGCAAGGGAGCAGAGGGGGCTGTTCAAGTGATAATTGTGTGCACCCTGACTGTTAGAAATACGAACATTTGATGATGAGAGCATAGTTTATGTAGGGGTCCTATGAGCACTTGCGTATCACCTGGACACCCTGTGCGTGCAGCATTTGTGCGTAGTCATAAGGAGCCAATACTCGCACCTTAATGACTAGTGTGGCATAACAACAGGATCACTCGTACATTATAAATGTGTTCATTATCCTTATGAATACTTCATGATACACTTACAACAAGCACAATTGCAAGTTCCATTTTCATGGCATCCCTTGAGGTGGCTGTACGACCCTCAGGAGGACTGCAAGACACACCTGTACTCTCTTCAAGATGCACCCTACAATCTATACAGTACAGGTGCTTGTGACTAAGGCTTAAACTCCCACTCCAGTTGTCTTTTGAGCCAGCTACCAGCTCAAATGATTAAAAAAGACATTTTTGTGAAAGTTTATGCATCGAAATGGAATGGAGCGGAGCAGAGACCTTCTGGCCTGTCAATAGTAGTTTGTACGTACCAACTGTTTCCAAGGGCGTTTCTTTGTCTGCTCCTGATTCACTATGATTTGAAGAAAGAAATGCAGTTTTAAACTTATTTTTATCCATACATGCCCTCCATCATGAGAAATATGCTACAAAAACATGTTAAAAACATGTTTGACTCTTTGGCATTCACCAAAATCCCTATAAACTTTTTCACTTTTAAAAAGGACCTTCCAAGAAACCAGAAGCAAACGGACATAAAAGCACTTACATGATCAGCCTGAAAAATTCCAGTTATTCCTTTAAGGTTGATCCCTTAGTTTTAAGCCAGTTTCCTCTCCTAAAATGCTCCAATCTTTCCTTCTTTATGTCATTATTTTATTATTTGGGTCAGGGTCGGTTTCCTTTTTCAAACTTAAAGCTTTGATTGTTGGTCCAACTTTAGCAGAAACTTTGCAGAACCATTAAGGGAAGTCTGGGGTTATTAATCAAAAATGTAGGATTACTCTAGAGACCAAAGTTATTTGTTACATCATCTTGAACAACATCATTTGTTATATATATATATATATTTTTTTTTTTTTTACGAAATCAAGACTTTTTTGTTTAAAATAAGATCCAGGCCCTTTTCCTTTGTCGTTTGTTTTATTTCCGCTCCATTCAGTGACACATTCCTGAACTTCAGATTTTGGCTCTTTGTTCACTAAGTCATTAGTTAATTTGTAAGTGCTGTATGGTTTCTGTCTTCTCTGTTAAAATAACACCAAAGACTTTTTTTAAAACAAGTTTTCCCACCACTTTTGGTGTTTATGTATTTTTAATAGCTGACATTCAAAGTCTTTTGAGGATGTACTTCATTATTTACGAAGAGATGACGTAAGGTTATTTTACTAAAATGCAAACTCCGTATGTACATAAAATACAAAAAATCTTATATAAAACTTCTTTTTTTTAAACATACCAGTCAAAAAAATAAGTTTTCTTTTATAAATTTTCTGTTTGTCATCAGAAATGTTTCTCTTTTTGAAGAATTGAAACTTTCTTGGCTCCTTTAGTTGTAGCATGGGACTTAAAGTTGACCTTTAGATTAAGAAATGACTTTTTATTGAATGTAAGCTGTTCTATTTTAGTTAATCCTCCTTAGGGAGGAACTTTGTTGATATTTGGCTTTCTTGACATTTAGCTGTCCCAACGGAGTTACATTCTAAACATAACCTGCAATAGATGAATCCATAAAGTTGTAATTTTAATTTTTTGCAATCATTCTAGAAGTTTTAAGGCTGTAAAACTTCTCACTACACAATGTCTGCACTTTTCTCAAACATACAATTCACACTTTTGTTTGTTTAAACTCTAAAAGTTCAAACATTAAAAAAAAAAATACAATTACAGAATGAAAGTAAATATCTTATAAGGATCAAATATTTATGTGAATTTTGCAAGCTAAATGCATTTGGTAATTTACAGGAGACCATGAGGAGACTGATTGACAATAATCTGCAGCCAATCAGGATGCAGAACACAATCCGGTTAATTTATCAAAATTGAAAAAAAAAATCTCTAATATCAACAGTTTTCTGAACTCTTGTTCTTTTGAGATGAATTGTAATCTTTACTTGTTGTCCATATTAGCTCCCAAATGTCACAGAGAGCTGAACTTTATAAAATCCTGATGTTAATATAGAAATAAGTGAAGAATTGAATGTCTCTTTTTACACATGAATTGTGCTTGTGCATTTGTGTGGTAATGTTTGCCTCTCTGGGGGTGAGGAGACCGGTTAATTAAATCAGCTTTTCTGTAGTGTCTACTGCATATTGATTTCCATAATATTGTGTGAGAGAAGCAGCCATGTGGAAAAGTGAGCGGCGTTCGCTCGCAGTGCCTCCATGAATCTGTTCCTTGCAGTAGTGGTCAAACAAATTAAACTTAACAGCAGTATGAGAGGAAGTTTTATGCAAATTACAGTGTTAATGTTGTGTGTCGCACTGTTACTGATGGCTTCTGTGGGTGTCTTGTCTACAAGAGCAGTCAAAAATCTAACACAATTTTTCCAAACTTTGAAATGAGTTTAACAATTAAACATGCTTGAAAACGAAGCAGCAGGTAGGGTTTGTGACTATTTGTTTGCTTTAGATTTGCTGCAACAGAAAAAAGCTGCAGACTCAAAGACAAGCCCGTATTAAAGCCGTTTTTCTCTGTTGGCATCCTCCATACCTCTTTGCCTACTTCACATTTCCTCCTACAATTTATCCAGCCACAAAGGAGCGCAGGATTTACTCAGGATTTTTGTTTCAGTCATCTACGGAATTAAGAAGTGTATCCTTGCATTTCATTAAATCCTGCCTAATAAGATGACTGAGTCTCCCCAAAGAGTGGATGATAAAGTACCCTATGCCGTGGTGCATAAATTAGCACGGCGAGGTTAAACGCTGGAACTGACTCATGTTTCACAAGAGGACCCTATCCAGCAGTTAAATCCTATCACATAAATACTGCCAAATGCTGTCTCAGTTCACCTTCCGTACATAAGCGCTCTCATCTAAACGAATGGATCATTTTTTTTTGCAGTTTAATGAAATCAAAACAAAAAGGAATTAGGTTACAATTAAATTTGTGGCTTTCTCCTTTTTATGAACCTGCAGAGACATTTGGAAAGACTTTAAATCACTCACTGCTTTAAGGAGTATCCACAGCCTTATTAGAACAGAGGTTTAGGAATTCGGGTGTTTTATTCCTCCTCTAAAGCAGGTTTTAGTTTTCCTAAATCTTCAACAAGTGACTCATAAAGACGTCAAAAATTAGATTGATTCCTACTGAACTCAGTCAACTGATAAGACTCGTATAAAGAAAACATTATTACATCCCAGTTATTTGCTCTATTGTAGATCTTGTTATGAACTTAATGCAGCATAAATCAAATAGTTACCTAGAACTGTCCTGGATCTACAGCACAATCTAAATTAGGGGAAGAGCTAGGACATGCTGTAGAGAATAAGTCTCTCGGCTGGCCTGGTTACACCTCTGGGTCCCCCCAGAGGAGCTGGAGGAAGTGGCCAGGGAGAGGGAAGTTGATTGATTTTCAAACAGAGAGTTATGGAAAAATAGTGTCTTGCCAAAATGTTGGCCAGTCAGGTACCAGTGCTCGGAAAATTCATAAAAACTTTTTTTTTTTTAATCTAAAAACAGTGAAGTTTGCTCAGTGGCTATAATTGGTATCCATTAAAAGGTGAAGTTGGTAAACAAGTGATTAGGAACATACTAAAAAAATAAATAAATAAAAAGTAAATTAACAGACCATGCCTTCATGTGTTCTGTGTTAAAGTTGAAAAGGAAAATGATGAGCTCATAAAAACAAACAACTCTCATAAAGTTTCCAGGTTGAATAAATCCAGAGAAAACAATATGTGAAAGTGAAAAACCAAAAGTATGCTCATCTTTATAAGTTTAACTGCTTTACATTCACATAAATTAACATTAACTTTGCTTAACAAGCCTCCTAGTGGTTATTTGGTGAATTGACCAAGCTCAACTTCATTTAATTCTTTATTTATTTATTTATTTATTTATTTTCTTAAGGTAAGGATTGCCTCCAACCATTTCCACCAACTTTTAGTTTCTAACAAAACTGGTTTGTGAGTCAACTAATACATAAATATTTATTACTGGATGTTTCCTGTTTCTCCAGATAAATCATCTTTTTGCACCTTTTAACAATTTCTTATAGAATTATTATCTTCCATATAGTTACAGGTTTTTCCCCTTAGCATCATTTTTTGTTGGCAATTGTAAAATGTTATAAGTTTAATGTGTCTTTATGCCTCTTTTCTGCTGATGTAGAGCTGAGAATGCACAGTAAGTGTTGTTGATTATTTTGATGCATTCCAGTTTAAATTAAATCACAGTAATGACCCCCCCACACACACACACACACGCACACACACACACACACACACGCACACGCACGGCTCGTGCACCCCTTGATGGAGGCATTTCCGATGTTATAGTATCATTACCGGTGATGAGAAAACTAACCAGATTTCCCTCCGTGAGTTCATCGGAGCTGCACCGCACACACACACTTTCACACACAGGTTAGGAGGCAGACAGAAAAAGCACAAAAAAAACGAGAGCTGGAGGAATCGTGGAGAAGTCAAGAGTGAGGCTCATGTGCAGCGTGAACATCCCTTCTAATTGGAGTATAATTTTCATAAAGCTTTTCAAACAGCTGACAGCTTCTCCATTCCTATCCCTCTCTACAACTATTTCACTATATACTCTTTAAAATATTTTTTTTTAAAAAGAAAGCCTTCGGCAGAGGGAGATGGGTTGGAGGGGATGCTGGGAGTTATGCTGATATACCAGATATTTTAAGCTTTTGGGTTCACGTGGGTGTAATGGACTTATTCACAAGCAGTTCTTGTCTCTCTAATTAGTGGTCCCCCCCTCGAGCCGAAACAAGGGCACGGACGAGAGAGGCTTTTTCCCCAATGATAATGTGAATGGATACCTGCAGGGGGAGATTTCTGCACTGTTCTTCATTCTGTCAGCCACTCTGGGTAACATCGGGGCTTAACGAACCTGAAAACAAGACAGCGTGTGTGGTGATGGGAGCGTGTGTCCGTGAGATCAAACCCACCCGGGTACAGTGGAGTTCTGGTGCAGAATGTGTCGCTTATCTGGATCTGGACACTGATGGAGTCATTTATTTGTCCATGTTTTTGGATTTAGGACACCAACAGATAGTCTGACCACATTCACAAGTGTACTTTGTGTGAGAGTGTAGGAATCTGTGGCGGCCCCCGCTGCTTAACATGTAATGTGGTATGTGGCTGTAAGATGGTTTGACTGATAACTTGACACCACGGGGATGCATATATCCCGATGCATGCAATGTCACAAATGTCACGTGTGATCGACCACACGCTGCACCGTCTAAGTGAAAGGTCACTGCTCTCCGCATACAGCCGCGAGGGAGGGGCTGGGACAGAATGCCTGGTCAGCACATGGTCACATTTTGGATGCACCATTTTTTTTTTTTTTTTTCCTGCGTGCGTAATGAGCTGAGCTCTTGTCAGTGGGGCACATGTCACCCATGTGACATTAAATGTGGACATTGCTGCAAGAGCTGACCACATGCTTTAGCTTGGCCCTCCCAGTAGAGGAGCACTGGACCCACCCCCTGACGGCTGCTGACACTGATTGATGTGTTTGTTTATTGGGGCAGATAGTTGTCATATTAGACGCACATTAAATCCCTGAAAAGTGGGCCATACTTTTTTTTTTCTAGTATTATAGCCATTGACCAAATTACATGCAATATATATATATATATATATATATATATATATCTATATATATATAGATATATATATATATATAAGGTTAAAGTCCCCAATGACCTTTTATTTTTCTTAATTAAAACATTCCCAGTAGTGTTTTAATTCTGATTATTATTATTACCATTATTAATTCTGAATGTCTTAAAAATATATTTTTCATGTTAATGTGAATCTTCAGTTTCCAAAGTCTCCTCTGAAGGGGCGTGGCTGAGTAGCCCCGCCCCTGATCCACCCCCTGTCTGATTATGATAGCTCTAGAGTAAATCTTCACCGCTGCCACATAAAAATTGACAGAACTTCCTCCAAAAGTCTGATTCTTCCTTGGAAATGGAGAAAAAAGAAATTATTTTTTATTACATTTGTTCTCTTTCATAAGAAAAAGGCCACACATTTATGCTAAAAACTCAAAAAACATGATTTTCATCGAAGAGGGACTTAAATAAAGGATTGGCAGGTTAAAAATAGACTGAATGTTTGATAAAAATTGAAGGTTTTAGGAGAGAAAAACTGACACAGAAAAAGGAGGAAAGACCGAGAGACAAACATGGAGGAAGGGAGTCACAGATGTGGCGGGGCCTCGGGCAATACAAGTCATTATGGTGTAAACTGCTCCAGTGGTGATGTTGTCGGCAGACCACAGAGGTCAACATCTCGGGGTGTGTCAAACAATACATTCACGCATACACAAAAGGCAGACACGCACACGGAGGAAACTGAAAGAACATCTGGACATGTGCCACCTGCCTGGAGGAAGTCATCTAGTTTACACACAGTACAGACGAGAGGGGGGGGGGGTCCCTTCCTGGATGTGCAACCTTCATGCTAGCTTGCCCCACTGGGAGAGGATGGAGGACACGGTGGAGAGTGAAGAGCGTGCCATTCAAGTATTAAGGTAGGCACAGATTCCGTGAGTTAGGACAGGAAATTGGGCCAAATACGCATCACCGTCTGCTCTTTTGATCCCCGTTTTTCCCTAACTGATGCTTGCATAGCTGAAAAACAAAATAAAAATAAGAAAAGTTTAAAGTAAGTTCTTGTTATTTGGGAAAGTGGGACACGAGCCACAAAACTCCATACAAAGTATTGACCATCTGGCACCAGCCCAAGCTAGCGTGCCACAAAACAATTGCATTCATTAGCTTAATTTATCATGGTGGTAAGCTCAATTTACTTTTGCTTGTGCAAGAGTGACTCATTAAGATTCAGTCTGCCGTTTCCCCGGGCTGTCCTGTGATCATTCACGCAGAGTTCATGCATTTAGGACCAGATAGGAAGCTCTCTGCTAGAGTTAAACTGTTAAAAATCAAGGCAGGAAAAAGAAGAGAGGGATTATGAGACTACATAAGAAAAGAATGGGAAGTGGAAGGAAAGCTCGGCCATCGGCTGACGGACTGGATGCTGCAGGATTGCGGTGGAGAGAAGGCAACGCACGTGACAAAATGTATTCTGATAACTGAACAGCAGATGTCTCGCATGGAGCTCCTTTGTTGCCCGAACAGCAGGACCCTGCACTTCAGTGGGCTCACTTCACACCGCATTCATTTGCCTGCCAGCTGCCAATTTAGGGTATAGAGAGAGTGAAAGGGAAAGTGTAGGAAAGGAAAGAGAAAGGAGGGTGGCTCACATCAGTCCATTTCTCCCCTCCCTCGGCGCGTCTTGCAGAGAAGCTGCCATTTCGTTCTCTCCTTCCCCCGGTGGCCTGTACAATTAGCGATCTGCATAACCACCCACACCTCCACACACTGCCCTCACAGAGCAGGAGGAGGAGGGGGGGGGACGCCTTTGTCTTTTGGCTGCTGTACAATGAGTCGCTTTGGACCTGGCTGGAAGCCAGAAGCAGTGGCACAAAACTGCGTGTTCTTGATGGATGGCAGATACTCCAGGACTCTTGTTTCCTTCTGCAGCTGATTTGGCAGGTCAGAGATGAACTGCATCAGCTGCACTCACTAAAAACACCTTATAAAGATCAGGCAAGGGAGAAGTTTGTGAATGGCAAGTTCTCATTATCCTCCCAGGTACCTCTGCTCAGTAGAGGTGTACTTTCATTATAACCACAAAGCCCACAGTTCATTAACGCCTGCGTGAAAACAAATTTGCACCCCTCTGCTAAGTGATGTGGGCCAAGGCGTGATGGTATCAACGCTTTGGTGAAAGTGGCTGTGTGAGGCAAGACCCCAGCGACTAAAACTTCACAGTTCACCTGATGATTGGGATCTCTCCGAGAACCTAATCATCAAAAAAACCTCCTTATGACTTAAAAAAAAAAAGGAAATTGGATCATTTTGTGAGGGAATTTTCCATCACATTTACCGTATTTTCAGGAGTGTAAGTCGCAGTTATTTTTATAGTTTAGCCAGGGGTGTGACTCACAATTTTTAAAGAAATTAATAGGCTTATATTTTTGTTATTTTCCAAGTAAACACCGGTTGTTCTTTAGCGGTTGTTTCCTCTAAAAACCACTAGAGGGCGCTGCATCTGAGTATAAGCATTTGTTACTGACAGCAGCAGAAGAAGTGTTGTCCAAAACAAACATGGAAGAGAATCTGATTTTTTTTTCTTTTTAAAATTTGTACTTATACAGATCAAAAGACAAGTATTCTTGTATTTCTTAATTTATTTTTTTAGCTACAGTTAGCAGATTTGTTCTGAAACATCAGACTTTTCTTCTAAAACCTACACTCCAGAGTGACATATTTTTGGTGGTCTTCTTCTTGATTAGACATTTTTTGCTCTTGCGACTTATATTCCAAAAATTATGGTGTTTAATTTTCACTCGGATACTCGCGATCTGCTCTCAAAAATTCAAGTACAAATATTTGCGACGTCCAAGATTGCTGATTTGTGATCTTTATAAATACAGTAGAACACGTGTCAAAGTCAAGGCCCAGGGGCCACATCCGGCCCTCCAGATCATTTCACATTAACGTTATTAACAGCCTGATGTGATCTTGTAACATCCTAATTTTGACAGAATGTATTTTTTTATGGAGAGCAAAATATTGAAAGTTATTGAAGGTGTAGGTTGATTTATTCTGGAGTAATATTCCTGCCTGTTTAAATTCATATTTATGTAAAAAAAAAAAAAAAATTTTTTACGACTTTTTATACTCCAAAATGTAATGCTTAGAACGTAAAGGGATGCAGAGCGTTGAGGATAGAAACACTGGAGAACATTTTCAGGTTTTGTAGCAAAATGATTAAAAAAAACAGTGATTATGCTTTTATTTATGTAACTTCTGATCTCCTGTTCTAAATAAAGTTGTAAAATACACCAATTTAATACATATAGTTTTAATTTTTGTATATCCAGCACAAAGACATGCACAAAGCAACAAACATCTTAAGAAGTAAGAATCGTGGTTTGATTCGTGAAACCAAACGTCCCCTAAGTAAAGATCAACCGCCCTAATAAAAGAGACTGCACACATTCTTTCACCTTGAGTCCCAGCGTGCCGGAGTTTCTCCTCAAACTGATCGACGACCACCGGCTCGTCTAAACCCGTCTTTCTTGTTATACTACAAAAGAAAGCAAGAGCAGATCCTCCTCATCGCCCACCTTGCTGTCAGTTCACAAGACGAGCAGTGGAACAAGCATTATCCTCACATTCTGAGCTGCATGAAGAAAGGGGGGATGAAAACTTTCTTTTTTTTTTTTTATTAAGAAGGGATTCTTTTAATTCATTCTGAATCAGGAAACTGGGGGGGGATTAATCTTGAGGACGTCGTTTTACTGCCTATCCCCCCGCACCCGTCTCAAAGCTAAGGAAGCGTTGGTGAATAATGGGGTGTCCATCAGATGTGGGCTCAAGCCCAGACTGGTATTTTCTCTGGGGATAATACAAAGCGTGGTGTTAACTGATGATTCATAATGTACAGTTTTAGTCTGGCTGCAGTGGCCGGTATTGTATTAATGTTGTATCCAATAACTGCGGTATTTGAAAGTGCTCAAGACGGAAGAATAATGAGTTTATAAATATGGATGCCAACTTTCATATGTTCTGAACTTCAGAAGACAAATTCTTCTCATACAACACAGGCTCATTCCCAAGTCGTCACATATTGACGTATGGGTAACCCTTGTGCTATCCTAGCCATGTTTACATAAAAAGTCGGGTCATCTCAATACTGTCCACCTTGTCCACCTTTGTCATGGAAGGCATCACACCTCAATCTAAGGGTGGGGTCATCTTGACCCCATAAGAGAGGACAAGTGTCAAAGGGTCTTCTGCAAGGAAACTTGATGTTTTGGGTCAACCCAACTCATAATATTTTGACGTTCTGGCAGTTCCAATTAAATCAGGGCTCCCCAACCAACGGGTCTGCTGCCAGTACCCTTACCCAGTACCAGGGATACAAATTCTGGCAGGGGCGGCGTGCTTTGTTACCACAATGGCAGCAAGTCAAAAAACAACGCCTAGGGGGTTTTGTTTTAGGATAAATCAAGGGTCCAGGCATTTTGTCCGAACGCGGACCAGTCCATGGGACACAACTGTTGCCAATACACTAACCTTGACCCCTGAACGCTGCCCATGCGGTTCCAGCACAATTGCTTATCCGGTGCCAGGTTGGTATACCATTGTGCGTCTGGTTTTGGGACAGTTGCGGACCGGTTCTATTGTGCATCTGGTGCCAGGTTAAGATACCATTGTGCATCCGGTTTCAGGACAGTTGTGCGTCCGATTCTGTTGCGCGTCTGGTGCCAGGTTAGGGTACCGTTGCGCGTCTGATTTCCGGGACAGTTGTGTGTCCAGTTCCTTTGCACGTCCGGTGCCAGGTTTGGGTACCATTGCATGTCCGGTTCCGGGACTGTTGTGCGTCCAATTCTGTTGCATGTCTGGTGTCCGATTAGAGTTCCATTGCACATCTGGTTCCGTTGTGTGTCTTGTGCCAGATTAGAGTACCATTTCTCGTCCAGTTACAGTTCAGTTGTGCGTCAAGTTCCTTTGCATGTCTGGTGCCAGGTTTGGGTACCATTACATGTCCGGTTCCAGGACAGTTGTGCGTCCAATTCCATTGCGTGTCTGGTGCCAGGTTAGAGTACCATTGCCCATCCAGTTACGGTTCAGTTGCGCGTCCAGTTCCGTTGCACATCTGGTGCCAGGTTAGAGTACCATTCCGCATCCAGTTCCCGGACAGTTCTGCGTCCGGTTCCGTTGCGTGTCTGGTGCCAGATTAGGGTACAACTGCACGTCCGGTACCAGGTTGGCGCTCCGGTTTGGGAGCCGTGGTTTAATTAGAACAGCCAGCACGTCAACATTTGACGAGTTGGGTACTCCCAAAGCGTCAAGTTTTGACGCGAACACTGGAGCTTTAACACCGGAGCTCCAGTGTTTATGTTCTTTGATTTACTGTAAGTTCTGTAAGTTTTCGCGCCGCTTTTCTCCTTCAGAATCTACTGGAATTACATTGATTGTATTAACGGTTGAAAAGTTACAATATTTTAAAGATGTTGTGTTAAACATCACAGACATGCCTCGGGTTTACCATATGTAAATATGTGATGACTTGAGAATGACCGAGTGTTGTCTTATAAGTTGTGTGTATAGACGTCTTAATTCAGTCAAACGTGGATGCTGTATTTGAAGATGTTTGTTTTTTCCTCAGTGATTGTGCTTTTATTTGTTTTGCACTGAAACAAGACTGATCCACTAACACAGCTGTCTGGCTCTGCTGTAACGTGAACAGCACCTACCAGCAAGTGGAGGTTGACGAGACGTTGGGGATCCGTGGAAAGGATGCTATCCATCAGTGGTTCCATTTGATATTTAATTTAGACTTTTATGAGCCTTACAGGCTGGGTCATGTCATTTTTCTCTGCCTTGCTCTCTCTCTATAGGCATGGAGGATAAATTCCTTCAATCCATGCAGGAGTCAAACCTTAGATTTATAACTGTATGCGATGGTGGTGATGATGGTAGTGCACAATTAGTGGCCAGCATGCGGCGCACGGGTCTGAAAAAACCTGCCACAACTTGGAGAGAAGTCCGACTTTTAGCAGATTTTTATTGCCGCCATAAAAGTTGAGCATTATTACTCTGACATTAATAGTAAGACAGAACTGTTAGGATGATGGCATCTTAAGAACAATATTCTTGTTTGAACAAAATCAATTAGTTTAGCATTAATCAAGCGAGTTGCCAAGATTGTACATTGATGTTTTGTCCTTGAGTTATGGATGGAGTGAAATAGGTGCAATTCCAAAAGGGTAACAACGAGTTTTATAAACTAATTCTCTCCTAATGGTCTGTTTTAATGTAATTTATAGCTTCATTCATTACCCCTTTTGTATTAGTAATTATTTCTAAAATACCAAAGAGCCAGCTTTTCTTTTCAGGTTCTTCTCAGGCTCTGATTTATCGCCACATCTCTGCCCTGACGCCATCTTCCCAAGGTGTGACATTTCAAAATATTTATAGCTCTGGCACATTAAAGGCCTCCCTTTGAAGGTGACCGACCGCTCTTCCACACCACTGTAATTAATAGAATCTTAGCTTGTCTGCCTGGTGTTATTTATCCACCGCATTCAGTCGAAACACCGCGGAAAACAGCAAGCTGTTGGCTCAGCTTCTTCGGCTCATAAACAGGCGCTTTAATACCCCCGAAGTCCCAGGATGCATTGCACAATGGGGCGACGGAGAGACCATTCCACGTCAAAGCTCCAAAAGTTTAATATTTTATTGATTAGATCGAAACCCTCTGTCCAAAGTGGCAATTAAAATTCAATTAAACTGACTGAAAGCATCATATTAAATTCCATCCCTTTATGAGCTCTAAGATAATGCTGGAGGACTTGAGCGTAATCATAGCCTTTTTAGATTATATTATCCTGTTCGTTCACTATAAAAGTGACACTTTTAGGTATACTTTCAATATTTCTTAACAGTAACCTTCTAATGAACACATTTTATAGCCATTAAATCAACGGTTATTGGGCATTACAATAAAGAGAGACGGCTTTTTTTCCTTCACTCCACACTAGAAAAGAATGAATTGTAGCCAGTTTTAGCTCATGTAAATTAACGGTCAAGCTGCCCCTGACATGTTTAATGACACTGCACGCACAGTTAATAAAATCCTTCAGTGCTGCATTACAATAATTGACATTTTTCTGATCTTTATAATGTCGTTAGTTATCTATTTTCAGTTAGAAAGTGTCTCAAATGTGGAAGAATTGTGTATTTTTATTTACCTGCAGTCCTGTTAGTTCCTTCTCATAATGTTGAATATTAGCGATTTGAAATATTTTACTAAAAAAACAAAAGGATCAATTGTGAATCCAGACTTTTATGGTGATCCCTTCAACAACAGGAGGGCAAGGTAAACCAAGAAGATGAACATAAAAATATTCAAATAAAATATATATATATATATATATATATATATATATTACCTTGGGGATTAACTCTTTCACACCTTCTGCCTTTTGGTTTTCTCCTTCAGAAACTACTGGAATCATCGTGAAAAGTTACATCAAAGAACATAATCCAGTGTTAAAAGGTTAAAAGGTATTCGAGAGCTTGTGTTGTAATTTCCCCATATGTTCTGTTTTTTTCTACGGTTTCATCAAAGATCTCAGGTCAGGGATAAGCCACTGATCCCGCAGCAAGCAGGCAGTTTAGATGTACACGGAGAGCGGTGTGCAACAGTGGGAAAAGGCGGTTATTACCAAGTGCCTCTTCGTTTCCCTCCATAAGACTGTTTGCTTTGTGTGATTATTTTCCCCTCGCTCCCCACAGCATCCTGGTTTCTGTCTCTGTGATAAAGATATTCATTAACCTGATATGAATATCTTGTTCGCTCGGATCCCAAATGACTCCAGATAGAGGAGGAAGAAATTGGGGAGGTGAGAAAGAGGAGGTGGTAGGGATGTGTGTGCATGAGAGAAAGATAGGAGTGATGACATGAAATATTAATAACAGCAGGAGCCGGTGTGACAGGTGGAGTTTTCCTGATAACAAAATAAGGTTTTGGAGGAAGTTTGTGATTCTCTGTCGATTTCTCTGAAAATGTTTCCTCAAGTTAAAGCAGAAATTGTAACAGTTTGGTATTACGTCCACACGTTAAATGTGGGCACGGGTGTCAGATATTTAAAAAACTAATTAATTGTAAAATTGTTCCCAGTGGTCTTTTAATTAAGGAGTTTTTAGCCAAAATTAAAAAGACTGTAATGTTTTTTAAGACATATTTTCTGCAGAACAGCAGGATTACTGGCGTAAAGTTTAGCTTCACTGTTTTCCCTTGTTTACACTCTTTCCTGCTAGCTTATAGCAGGGGTCCTTAAACTACGGCCCAGCCCACCTCCACATTTGGCTCCCTAGACTCTTTCAGAGATGCAAGATTTTATTTTATTTTTTTCAGTCTGGCCATACCATTGAGACCCACATAGAATGTGACTTTTTTATTCCACTCTTCTGCTCCTTTCTGGTGGGTTTCTGGAAAACGTTAAATGTTTAAGTTTAGACACATCCTTTTGTCAGCCTACAAACTGACCCTGGCCCTGCATCAGAGAAAAAAACAGAGATGTGGTCCTCACAAGAAAAGAACTGGGGACCTCTGGCTTATAGCACCTCATAACCCCAACAAATATTAGCGTATTTAAAAAAATTTAACAAAATAGCAAGCAATGTCAGATCTATCCAGCTGTACAGTTTTGAGCCTGACGATGAAAATTAAGACCTTGATGGATTTTTAAAGACACACTCCAATGAAAATTGTATTCTTAGTGTTTTAAAATGTTGTTGTTGCCTTTTTCTCATATTGATGGACAAAGAAAATTAAGCTTAAACTGCATTTCTGAGTATTTCTTTATTCAAATTGTTCTGAATCAGTAGCAGATGAAAACAGGGTTCCTACAAGTTCAATTTAAGATTTTTAAGACCTTTTAACCTTTGTGCTGGTATGTGGACGTTGGGAGTGGACCCCTCAAGACGGCACACTGAACTTTTTTTTTTCAATGATTTTTGATTTTCACTGGTCCACCTTTGTCCATCTTTGTCAGGGATAGATAACACATCAATGTAAGGCTTGGGTCATCTGGACCCCATAGAATAGCTGGCCATGCATGTCAAAAATTAAGATACATTTCTCAGCCTATTTCCCATTTTACTTATTTATTCCTCTTATAATCAAAACTGTAGCTTCTCATCTTTTTGTTTGTGATGCTTTAATTCAATTTAGCTTTATCTATATAACCCATTAACACAAATCAATTGTCTCCCTGCTCCGTTCCATTCTGATGAATCCTCTTGCAGACAAATAGATCCATGGAAGTCTTTGTTTTCCTCATCCAAGATTACATCTGGCTCAAAATTGTACGACTGGATAGGATAATAACTAATATGGCTCGCCATTTTTATGCTAGGTTGGGGATGTGGTGGGGGCTGTAATCTAGCAGGAGAGAGTATAAACCACGTGTGTCAAAGTCAAGTCCCGGATCTGCCTCACCGCGTAATTATATCTGGCCCTCCAGATCATTTTACTTTATTGTTATTAATGGCTATGATGTTGTCTTGCGCTTATTTCTAACGTCTTTAATATAGACAAAATATATTTTTATGGAGAGTAAAAGATTGAAAGTTATTTAAGGTTTAAGTTTATTTATTCTGGAATAATATTTTTACCTATTTTTTATTCATAAATATGTTAAAAAGTTTTAAAATGTAATTTTAGTGTGTTCAATAAAAGTTTATCCTCTTCGACCTAAGGTTTGTTTTGGATTTTGGTCCCCTGTGCGATTAAGCTTGACATCCCTGACAGATGGATGACGGGAAGTAAGGGCAGACTTACTTTGCACAAGCGGTCCCGCCTACTTCTCAGATGCAAATTTTTAATGGTTGCCTCTCTGCAGAAACTAATTCCTAAAAATTGACAAGTTTTTGCAATGTTGGCTAAAAAAGTGGCATAATTGTAATGAAAAAAAAAAAAACACTGGAAATGTTTTTAAAAAATCATCTTCATTTTTCTTGTTTGATGGATTTTGATTTAATTTGGTTGATTTACTAATAGGTGCAGATAATATAAGTTCTCTTCTTTCTGCTCCTTTTCATTCATTATCTGTTTTATGTTTATATTGTGTTATTTTGATGTTATGTATTACTACTAAATGAATTAAAATAAAAATAAAAAAATAGATGGAAAAGAGGCTGCACGGTGGCGCAGTGGTTAGCGCTCTTGCCTCACAGCGAGAAGGCCCCGGTTCGACTCCCAGCTGGGACCTTTCTGTGTGGAGTTTGCATGTTCTCCCCGTGCATGCGTGGGTTTTCACCGGGGACTCCGGCTTCCTCCCACCGTCCAAGAACATGCTTCATGGGTTCATTGGTGACTCTAAATTGCCCCTAGGTGTGAATGTGTGTGTGATTGAGGCCCTGTGACAGACTGGCGACCTGTCCAGGGTGTACCCTGCCTTCGCCCTTCAGTAGCCAGGATAGGCTCCGGCGCCCCGCGACCCCGAAAGGGCAGAAGCGGACAAGAAGATAGATGGATAGATGAAAAGATTACTAGCGTGGGACTTAAAATACATACTGTACTTTGCAAGCACCTGTATTTTTAATTAATTTTAAACATGTAATGTGTTACAAAAAAGACTTAAAAAAGAAAAAAAAAACATATTTTTTTACAATATATAAAATATGGCATTACTAGTGAGCTGTATGTAGTGATTTGGATTTAAGAACATATTTTACTTTATTAAGTATTGTTATATTTTACTAAATATATGGTTTAAAATTAAATTGTTGTCGATCATTACATTAATTTTGGGTACTTTTTCTATCATAGGATCATCAATATATATTGATAATTCTATTTTTTCTTTAGAATTTCCAAAAATATGTTTAAGTTTAAAGTTATGCTTATTGGCAATATAATTAAACTAAGTCATGAGTCATCTTTCCACATGGTTGAGTGGAGAAATAGATCCGTGAAGGGAAAAAATAAACAGCTCCTCTCAAACGCAGGCCCTCAGATTACAGGATAAGATGAGATGAAGAGGCGAATCGGTTCCTCCCCTTCATCATGTTTCCAGCCCATCTTCCCTTACTTTATTTTGCGTGGGTATATGGCTCACTCATCTCAGGTTTTATTGTCTTGGGAGGGCTGCTTTTCCCTTTAACATGGTCACCATGCGCAGCACATCAGGCAAGTTCTTGATTCTGTACTCAGTAATTTAAAGGCTTTATGGAATTGCAATTTCAGGGCTCAGTGCTTGTTTTTCTAAAATGTACTCAAGGAATTAGCTACTCCAGCCACAAATCAGTTGAATTTATGTCCAGTTGTAATACACTTTATGGGCTCATGGTACATTGCCTCAAAAACAGCAGATGTGAAATTATGATAAATATAATGAGGGCTACCCCCCCCCCACCCCCCTTCTCCTCCTCGCTCACCTCTGTTCCTCTTTCCTCTGCTGTGAGGGAGAAGGATGTGAAGCGTGTTTACTTACCCCGTACAATACATTTAATGTCTTAGTAAGGGCCGCCAACAAAACCTGATTAATGTCCTCATCTCATTTATTAAAGATAAGAGTGGAACTGCAGTCAGGAGATAGAGAGGGGGCCATAAATCTCCAGCAAAATGAGCAGTCAAATAATCACTCATCAGAAATGAAATCTACATACATTAACACTCGCAGACATTCTGCTGTGAATATAAACACATGGCTTACGGGCGGTGAAGCCGACTCCATTTATCCACATGCTCACAGTGAGGGGGAGGTAAAGGTGTCTGAGGAGGGTAAGCACTCAGCTGGCGATGACGTTTAAGGGGGTCCCGCCCCGCTAAGCGACAGTCCAGCGCCATCCATGTGTCCGGGGAAGCAGACGCACCGTCATTAGAGGAACGGATGGGTTTTATGGCAGAGGCAATTAAGCATCTCCCTGAATAGGACATAATGTTGATCCATTCCTACAATTAATCAAGGCCTGCATTAGACAGTGATGGGCGACCCACGCCTCGGTGACAAAATGATTCTTCATCCCGCGTTTGGGAATTGGGATCCCGAGGTCCATAATGCGCCTTGGAGGTGCCCCTATGAAATCCTGTCATCTATTTTGTTTCTGTCCCTGACAGCTATCAACCTGTCTTCTGCCAGCCAAGGAACATTATCCCAACTCCCAAGGCGCTTCGCGACAAAGACTGAGCTCAGGAGTGGCTCTCACAGACAGGCAGATATGTAAAACGCGACAACGTTACGCAGATTCAGCATCATCAGGTAGATTTTTCTGGAAAATATGGGTAACATGCAAACAAGAACCATCTTTCCACATTTACTAATGGTTTGACACTTGAACTAAGTTTGTTAATGTTGCATAGTAATCCAATGCAGGCCTCTAACAACTACTTTCATATGAAAGGTCTATGCTAATGCCCAAAAACCTCATGAGCATGAGGGCATCAGAGAACAACCAGAGTGGTCAGGGTCCAGCAGAGGGTCAGAGCAGGAGAAGAAGCAGGGTCAGATGAAACAGAAGATCAGGTCAGGAGGAGAACGCTCGGTGCTGCAGGCTGAGTGGCACAAACAAGACTTTGCACTGAGCAGAAAGACTAAATACAACTGGGAGTGATTACTAATGAGAATCAGCTGTGGGGCTCCTGGGAGTGACAGTAGATTGCAGTAGACAGCAGATTCCTCACCAAAAAGTTCTTTGACGAAGGCCACCGCACCAAGTTTAAACACTAAATCGAATGAGCGTTTCATGGCCGTTGCTACACTGGCTTACAATACAAATACCAAGGACACCTGGCGTCTGCACGACATGAGAACGAGAGTGGCGAATCCTAAAGGAGCCCAGCTACTATTAGAGACTGGCGTCTAACAGTAACAAACTCCTGTTAAACCCGGTGGCTACTGGAAACCTGCGTCAATAAGAGAGTAGACACAATTGGAATATATACAGTATGCGCATCGATCTCTGCAAAAGTTCAGATGTTGTTTGTTTTTGTGAGCAAAACACAAACACAGCTGCAGATGCTAACTAAAAGAATAAAGACTAAAGACTAAGACTAAAGAATATTATGATATAGACCAAGGGTTTCCAGAGTCAGTCCTGACTGCTGGTTTTCCAGAAACCCTGCCTTATCTGCTGCTGATTACCTGGACCAGGTGTGTTTGGCCAGTAAGGAGCTTCAAAGGCAAGTTATTTGGAAAACATGAAGGACACCAGCCCTTGAGGACTGACTTTGGACACCCCCTGATATAGATCCTTTAACAATTTAATTATAAGACCTAAGAACTGATTGGGGCCTATGGTGACAAGGGGTTGGCTGTTGCTGCCCCTTGCTCCACCCGTTACTTCTTTTTATAGTTAGGGGGCAATAAAGTCATCTACAGCAGGCGTCCTCAAACGGATCCGCCCCTCCTCCACATTTGGCCCGGCCCCCCAAACTATTTTGGCTAAATTAAACATTTTTTCAGTTTTTTAGACTAATTTGGCATTTAGCTAATATTTCAGCTACATGCTAGCTGTTTTGGCTAATTTAGGCTTTTTTCAGTTTTGTAGGCTAATTTGGAGTTTGGCTAATATTTTAGCTTTCTACTAGCTGTTTTAGCTAAATTAGACATTTTTCCAGTTTTTTAGGCTAATTTAGCATTTAGCTAATATTTCAGCTAGATGCTAGTTGTTTGTTCTAATTTAGTCTTTGTTCAGTTTTTTACGCTAACCTGGAGTTTAGCTAATATTTTAGCTTTATGCTAGCTGTTTTAGCTAAATTAGACATTTTTCCAGTTTTTTTTTTTTTTTTTTTTGGCTAATTGGGCATTTAGCTAATATTTCAGCTACATGCTAGTTGTGGTTCACTTTCGGCTTATCCCTTTCGGGGTTGCCACAGTGTAACAGCACCCACTGTTTCGCATCAGTGATTTTGGCAGAGTTTTTACGCCGGATGCCCTTCCTGACACAACCCTGTACTTGAGGGGCACAGGGACCCAGTTAGGCAGCAGCGTCTTGCCTAAGGACCCAATCTGGGTGGGATCAGTGGACAACCCTGGAATCGAACCCAGGGCTCCTGCGTGCCAGCCCTTTACCTAGCCCACTGAGCCACCCAGCCGCTAGCTACATGCTAGTTATTTTGGCTAATTTAGAATTGTTTGAGTTTTTCAGCTAATTTGGCACTTTGCTAATATTTTAGCTAGCTGTCAGCTAGCTAAACAGAGAAGAAAACAGTTATGTGGCCCCCACAAGAAAAAGTTTGGGGACCCCTTGTCTACAGCATCACTATCCTGAGTATATCTGGAATCCGGGGCCAATAATCTGGTACTATACTCCTCTGCGAGGTAAACCAATGGCAAGTGTTTGTGGATGACACCAAATCACACCAGCTAAAGTAGTCCGACTGTTAAACCAGATGGACCCTGGTGTGGCCCGACTGATGTGCTTTGCGTATTATAGCTTCAATTTTTCAAAAGAGCATGTTCACTCACTCCTGATATGAAGTCAGATGTCCGGCTTTTCTCCTTTTCAGTTTTTTTTCCTCTTTTTCTCTCCACCCATATGGCTACCTACTCAGCTGTATTGCTGTATCATGAGATCATTACCTCCATCATTGAGCGCAAGCATCTGAGAGCCTGTTAACCTGGAACAGGCTCGGCCAGGCTGCTCTGTGCTGATGGTACAATATGCTCCTTGTTATTCTAGGATCATTGACGCTAAATCCCTGGCAATCAAGCCAGTTTTGTTGAAGCTCATTGGCTCAGTGGGGTCCCATCTAATCTGCAGGCTTGAAATGAAGAAAAGAGTTGTTAAGGTTGGTTGGGTCGTTAGGTAGAAATTCTTTCATAATGGTGCATGTTACATTAGACCTTTTCAAACCAACGATGAGCGTTTTAAAGTCTGTGTAATGTAATTTACAGAATAGCTTTAGTAGATGGAAATTCTCCTGATGGGTGAAGAGTAGACATGAAACGCTCAGAGCCAACACTACAACATCATGACAAAAAAATGTGGTTAACTTTTTTAATGAAAGTAAAGTTATCTTTGGGTTCTTGACAAAGTTTTAAATGTTTAACTTTTAATAGTTTTTATGAGAAATGTGTCATTTTGAGGATTTTACAGAGGGAAGCCCTCGCCAAGACCTCTAAAAGGGCCAGTTCTAGTGATGGGATACCAAGGTATCAATTAATCAATTACCATACATCACCAATTAGTTATCGAGAACTCTACTCAAGTGTTGATTACTAATTAATAGACAAGAAAATAAAAATGTGTGTGTCATTTCTTGGTATTTTTGGTTAATATTTGAGTTACTCCAACGTTTTGTGTTGAAAGTCCCCCCTACTCATAGCATATTGAAATATTCCAGCAGTCACATGACCAGAAGAGCCGTGAACTGCACTTGTTACCCATTAACATATGTAGAGATGGACAAAACAAGGCTGTGACGTCACCAATAAAACAATGCCTTACCTCCAGCTCCAACGAAATGAAATCAATTCAGTCGCCATTTTTCCACGGTACGGATTTTGCCATTTTAGAACCAAACAACTGTAGTGAGCAGTGATTGGTCCGAGTTGGTCTGAGTCATCATTTCTGCGGCCCTTCCACTGAAAGCAGGTAAGAGGAGAATCTGTCAAACGTTTCAAACGTTCGAGGTGGGGACCAGCAGGCACCACATGCTCTTATTGAGATGTCTGATTGGCCAATGTATAACCTGAGTAATTTGCAGTGAAGAAAATATATCATGAAAAAAAAAGGTTTTGGAAAAACAGAAAAGGTCAAGAATGGTTATTCTGACAAACAGAATAATTGTTTGCTTTTTATGAGATTCTATGGGATTTTGGGACCAGCGGGAACTTCCTAGTTGGACAACAAGGGGGTTAGGGATAATCTGTCCGGTTCTCTATATATTGCCTATGCTGTTACCCTGTTCAGCTTCCCAGGTATGAATTGTGGCAGAAGTTTGACACTGGTTTTGGCTTCTCAGAGCAAACAAGGACGCATGGATTGAATGTGCAAATACATAGAAGAAGGGAAGAATCCTTTGCATGAGTGGAAAAAAATAAATATCTAGAAATTGCTACATCTGCTCCAGCGATAATGCTAGTTCAAATGCTGTAAGCTGAATTTGACCACTGAAGATGCTAGTGCTCATAGCTGAAGATGCTGAAATTGATAGCTAAAAACACTGAAGCTAATAGCTAAAAACACTGAAGCTGATGGCTAAAGATTCTGAAGTTGATAGCTAAAAACACTGAAGCTGATAGCCAGCTAAAATATTAGCTAAATGCCAAATTACCCTAAAAAACAACAACAAAAAACTTTGGTTAGCCGAAACAGCTAGCACATGGCTGAAAAAATAGCTAAACTTCAAAATAGCCTAAAAAACTGAAAAAACAGCTAGTGTGTAAATATTAGCTAAACACAAAACACCCTAAAAAACATAACAAAAAAGCCTAAATTAGCCAAAACAGCTAGCATGTAGCTGAAATATTAGCTAAACCCCAAAATAGCCTAAAAAAATCTTAGTAAATGCCAAAATATTCCAAAAACTAGCTGAATGCCATAATTAAAACTTTAAAATTGTAACTTTTAACATAATTATGAATAATAAAAAGGTAGGAGAGACAGGAACAAGAACATGTTAAAAACAAAAAAAAATTGAGTGAGTATTTAACAACTTTATCATTTCCTTAATTAGGAAGTATTTAAAAGTTTTTGTCTTTTCTATTCACTCATTTATGCTTTTAATTTTATTCTGGAATATCTGATTTTTTTTAGTCCTGTCCAGTCCTGCTACACATCAATTGCGTTAACTGTTTATTCTGTCTTAATTTTTCCGTTGTCTGGCATCTGTTTGATTGTTAATGTTTTGATTTTATTTGTTCACTTTTGCTTTAAGTTTTTATTTTGTGTTGTGTGCATAAAAATACTAAATCAAGTGAGTTTTGAGTTACGAAAAAAGCTTAACTTTTTTTTCAAACTCACGCCAATATTAAAATAATGCTTGCAGAAACGGGGGAGAAAAATACGTTTCTTTATGCAAAAATTACACTTTGAAATTATGATATTTTAATTCGTCACAGTTTTTCAGTACACATCTTTGGTGAATCACCACAGCAGAAGCAGCAGAAGGATATTTTGATTTTATCAGCTTAACAAAATCCTCTAAAGAATCGTTCTAAAACAGTTAACTACTCTACTGCGGTGGTGAATCTGCAGGCCACAAACATTTGACCTGAACAGACTGACCCCCAGAGCTGGAGCTTCAGCATTAACAGGAGGGTGATGAACCGGTTTTCACTTATATACTCTCCTGTGTGTCTAAGAGGCACTCAAACCTCTGTAAAACATAAAATAGTACAGAAGCACTTTGCTGTCATGTGCATGCTGGGACACCCTTTAGTACATCATTCCAAAAGAAGAGCCAATCGTCTTTCAGGAAGTGGCGTCAGACACATTTATCATCGGACCTGCCATTAGAAACAGATTCCTCTCATAAGCAGGTTCTCTCATTGGAGTTTGAGCGGCGGATTTGTTGATTGGAGTCACTCTGAGGGAAGGAGAGCGCCAGAGAGAGCAGGGAGGGAAGGAGGGAGGAGCTGTGAAGACTGGGACACATTTACAGTGATGTGGAAGCTCTGATGTTGATTAATGGGCATTGCTCCTGTCACATAAACCAAATAAATAAACACCAAACAAAAGCAGGGGTGAGAAGCTCATTTACAAACCCGGAAATGAAAAGTTCCACTCAGGAGCGAGACAGACTGAGATGACAGTCTGTAACCGGAGCTGCAAACATCAGATTGGAAAGTTTTCAGACATTCCTTGAACTTTCCGGTTTGCACACAATCTCCTCTTGAACATCCAGCAGGATCACGATTCAAGTAGAGAACAAAAAAAAGCAAAGTTTTCTAGCTTTCTGCAAGAAAATAGATCAAAAATTGAGTGTTATGCACAATTTTTGATTGGCTGTTTAATTGGATGCTCGTTTCCCACTCATAAACATTCTTATTTACATAAATAAACATAATTTAGCTATGTTAAAAAAGTTTTTACAAATTGAAATCTCGTCTGAAACAGTGAGACCATTTCTTATCTCTAATTTCTCATCTTCTCATGAAATAAACTGACATTAAAGCTGTGAATAGAATTGTATGGTTGTTCCTGCCCTCGCCGCCCTTTTTCTTTATATTTTATTTTATTTTTTTAAACGGCAAGTATGATGTCATTGATTTGACAAAGTGAAAATCTAATCAATACGAGCATTTTACATCTATTCATGACTCCACTGTGTTCTGATGATGGAAAAGTGGATAATTTATTAAAAAATAACATTTAAACAGGTTTTTTTAAGCAAAAGTTGTTCAAACGCAATGCATTGTGGTCTATATTCACCAATGTAGTGAGCATTGATGCACACTGGTTTGTCGCAAAGACTTCTGGGAAATTTCAAGGGCACTCGATTTTGTGTTTGCCATTTTCTAGTACTGTCCAAATCTACTATTCCAAAACCGAGGGCACTCGAAATTTCCCAAAAGTCTTTGCAAAAAAGCTAGCGTGCATCGATACTCAATACATTAGCTAATATAGACCAAAATGCATCGGGGTCAAACAATTTTTGCGAAAAAAACATGTTTAAATGTAATTTTTTAAACAAACTCTCCACATTTTCATCATCAGGAAATGATAAATAGATTCCAAATTGAGACGTTACTCCCACTTGATGATGTCATCAATAGTCGCCGGCCGGCTATGTTAGCGGAAAGCTGCTGGTGCTGGGAAATACATGTTTTATACGTTTTTAAAAGTCATACTAAAACAAAAAGTCAGTACTTACATTTAAATGTAAACTTCTGTGCTTCAGCACACACCCATGTGAGGGTTAACCCTTAAAAAAAACCATTTCAGACACCTCTATCCTTTCAATTGCCCCTACTATTAGAATAGGGGAAGAATTCATATTCAGAACTGCTGTGGGGCATAATAACAAAATAGAATTAATTTAATTATTGTTGTATTTTAGTACATGTTATTCAATGAGTGCAGCAAACATCGTTCAGGTGTTTTGTGATAGAAATTCCCCACGGCTGACCTCATTGAACAGGCGCCATGTTTTGTTTTCATCCTATCCATTACATCCCTTACAACTCATTAGATCATTACTCCTTTTAAGGGAGCACAAACATGTGAGGCTGTCTGAATGTTTTCTCTGGAATGGAGCCAGCAACCACATGACTTAATAAATGGTGACAAACATAAGCCAGGACTCACTGCTGACGGGTTATGGTAAAAGACGGATTCAAACAGATGATTGGTCACTACAGGTTTTCTGATCTTTTACGCTTTGATCTATTTTAAGAAAATATTGTCCGAATTTACACAAATGTAGATATTATCTATCCCCAACCTTGTATTTTTCTTCCTTCAACTAGAACTTTTTTTCTTCTTTCCGCCCAGGCATCTTGGGAGAAGTCATTTTACAGTTCAATCAGAAATTCTAATAAACTGACCTGCACTTTAATGACTAATTCATTGTCTCCTTTACTACCTCCATGGGCATAAAGCAGATTAATGACTTGAGCGGGGTTAAAAACAGTACCACTGTGCTTTTCCTTCGACTGTTATCAATCTTTCTTTAGATTTTCAAGAGACTAACGGAAATTGAAGAAAAATTAGTAATCCTTTTGATGGATGATCACAAAAAAGGGAGTATACATTAGATAAGTGTGGTTACGACATTAAATGGAAGTTATTTGATTAAATCACACTTGGAACTTATACTGGTATTTCAGGAAATTACACATAGTACGGAAAAAGGAGTCCAAATCAACCAAGGAAGTGACACAATATTATTTAAAAGGGAAATAGTTTAGCCGTGGTCTTTGATGCTGAGGAGTTATTCCACCCGGGTCCAAGGAAAAGCTCTCCAGCAGTTTGGATACAAATTTTATGAGAGTTCTTCAACTTTTTTATTTATTTAGCCTTTCCCATTTGCCGTCCATCTTTTGTGTTTGGAAATCCAACGGAAAAAGGAGTCAGAGGAAGACGAGGAAGAGGGATGACAGAGAGTTCGGCTGCATCTTTGTTTACCGATTCGACATTCCCGTTTCCCGCATGCACGCTCAGGCTGGATCTCGGGGAGCTTCCCACTCTTGGCCCCAGTCATTTCTGACAATGTTAATGATTTAGTGGAGAGCGCTCCGCAACGGATGATTTGTGACATGTAGGGAAGGCTCGGGAACGGGGGAGGACGAGGCAGGTTTCTGTGGGGAGTGTTTGGGATCCAGGGATGCCTTGAAGACGGTGATTCATTAAATTTAAGACAAGTGTGACATCCTACTTCAAGGGAGCAGAGCACATATGTATGGAGGGGGTAGGGGATTTTTTTTTTTTTTTTTTTTTTGGGGTGGCCAAAGTGAGAAGAGGAGAGGAAATACAAAGGAATGCCTTGGTGTTTTTGGAGATGACACAGGAATAGGAAGCAGGCATATGGAGACGGCAGACTGGAAAATAATGGGTAATGGAGGAATTTAGCCTCAGGCTATATGCCTGCTTTGCCTACTTCTGTATAACTAGTATATTTATAATTCAAATACATACCTTTAATAATTAACCAGTAGTGAATATTAAAGAAGAATATGGGATTTTTCTTTCTGCAGATGGAATCAAGTGAAATTTTTTGACAATAGAGCACAACAAAGAACCAGAGAGTGAAAATAAATAGATTTGGTGGTAATTGTATAGTATATGTACATAAATGTGTTATCTTTTTTGCTGAAAGCAACGTAGCGCCATTTCCTTAGGGTGTCTCCATCCGTTTTTTGACTGTCTGCAGCTGGAAACTTGTACTCCGTAAGAATCAATGGAAGAACAGCAGCCTTTTGTTTGAGGAATGTTTAAATAAAACTGATTTATAAGAAACACATAGCTGGTGATTAACCCATTAATGCCTGTGTCGCTAATATGCAACAAATCACTTCAGTTCCAAAAATACATTTATGTAGCATCAACTTATAGGCAAAAACTTGTGTGTTTTGTATTATTTTTTTATTGTAGGTGCAAATAAATTCAGACTTTAAGGTGTTAAATCAATTTATACACTGATTTTAGTGATCAGATACATTCATTGTGATGCAGTTTTAGGGAGCGTTCTGTTTTGCTAAAGTAAAAATAAAATACTTATAATAATAATTCTATATCACCAGTGTCAGCATTAGATGGGAACCAGAAATTTTACATTTTCTGGATCTTAAATATGTAAAAACACAATTTTGATCAAGTTTATCCATTTTAGGAATCTACTTAAAAAAATGAATTTTAATGCATTCTTTAAAAAAATGGGGAAACTCTGAGGGTCACATGGGGTCAATCACTACCATATTTTCTAGGAATGTCTAGTCATACAGGTATTCTGGTCACAAATTTGTAATCATGTAAATAATGTTTGAGGCTCTAAAATTCCATGTCGATGTGGAGAACCAGGAAAAATTAGACAAGAAGTTTCTGGAAACTTAAAAATAAAAAGTGATCACAAGGAAATATTTTAAAGTGGAAACTCTTTCAATGGAAGAATGGATAAATAAAATCCACGGTATTTCATTTTATTTATTTATTTTTCTTATGTGCCACCATGATCTACAATAAACAATGAGTCAAACAAACACCATAAAACAGGGGTGTCAAACTCAATCACACAAGCGGCCAAAATCCAAAACACACGTTAGGTCGCGGGCCGAACAGGATAAACATTTATTGAACACTCTAAAATTACATTTTTAAAACCGTAACTTTTTAACACAATTATGAATATAGCATTACCTGTGATAATGCTAGTGTTAATGCTGTAAGCTGAAGATGCTGAAATTGAGAGCTAAAAACACTGAAGCTAAAAGCTGAAAACGCTGAAGTTGATAGCTAGCTAAAATATTAGCTAAATGCCAAATTACCCTGAAAAACAAAAAAAAAACACTTTGGTTAGCCAAAACAGTTAGCACATGGCTGAAAAAATAGTTAAACTTCAAAATTGCCTAAAAAACTGAAAAAAACAACTAGCGTGTAAATTTTAGCTAAACTCCAAAACAGCCAAAAAACAAAAAAAAGCCTAAATTAGCCAAAACAGCTAGCATGTAGCAGAAATATTAGCTAAACCCCAAATAGCCTAAAAAATCTTTGTTAATGCCAAAATAGTCCAAAAGTTAGCAGAATGTCAATTTTTAAAACTTTAAAACCGTAACTTTTTAACATTATTATGAATAATAAAAAGGAAGGAATATTTTTCCAGAATAAATGAACTTAAACCTTAAAGAACTTTCAATATTTTACACTTCATAAAAATATATTTTGTCAAAATTAGACAAGTTAAAAAAAGCCCAAGATAATATATAACCATTAATAACAATAAAATAAAATAATCTGGAGGGCCGGATAGAATTACCCGGAGGGCCGGATCCGGCCCCAGGGCCTTAACTTTGACACGTGCCATTAAAGAAACAGAAACAATGTAACACATGAGTGAAAAGGAGCTTGATGAAGACCAGGTCTCATTCTTCATGCCCCTTAAACAAAACACGACACAACTTTGGCCACAAACATCAACATATTTACTTACATGTTTTTAAAACTACTTATAATTTACAAAAACTAGTTTTTATAGTCTTTTTAACAATGAAATTGTGAAATTGTTATTTTAATGATTAAGGAATTCCACACTTTTATTCCAGTAAACACAAAATATCTTTGCCTTAATGAAGTCCGTGTAAAAGGTAAATAAAAGTCAATTATGACATTTATCACGAATATGCTCAGGAACTAATATGTTTTTGATCTTCCACGTGGTTAAAACTGTATTTAACTGAACAAGATCTGGAAATTTGAGGCTGTTGGATTTAACAAAGATGGAAAAATTATCCTTTGCCCTCATAATTCAAAGTGTCAACTTTAATAAACAATGAACAAAATGGACTTTCAAACCAGAAAGATCTGATTTTATCTGAATCTACAATATCGTAGTGAATAGAAACACTGTGAAACCTCACCTATTTTTTTGTTGGTTTTGTTTAAAAGGTGCTCTTATTATTTTTGTTATTTTGTTAAGATGATGCAGCTGAAAACTTGTAAAAGAAAAATTAAAATAAAAAAAATAATTTAAAAAATGGGGTTAAGTTTGGGTTATTAAGTGAGAAATTGGGCGTTTAGCTTCTTCCTACAAATTGATTAAATCACAACAACACAAAAAAGGAAACATTGAATTAATTAGCAAAAAATTCTGTTTGTTATGTTTAAAATTATTAGTTTTCATCAAAATGAAAAATTAAGCTGATGGTTTATTCAACTCCACATCTGATATTTTTAAATGTAACAAAACTTTTTTTAATTGTTTCTCTTTTTTCAGTATTTTTTTTTTTTTTAGATTACACTAAAGACGTTCATTACAATTACATTTTCTTTCGAGTGTAAAATGAATTGTGGGATTATTTAATGTAATTTTCTGTCAACAATTCAACAAACTCTCAACGAGCTGATCATATCGAGGTTGTTTTTTCTCCCTGTGCTCTTATTGAAAAACCATTCATTTCAAATCTCCGACTGAGAATTGATTTTTCCCAGAGAGATAAATTGACTATTCGCTTATGCGTCTAAACAAATGTGGCATTTATTATAATTCTTTGAATGTGTTGGCCCAGCCGCGATCGCAGTCCTCGTCTTGGTTTTCCAATGTCAGGTAATGACATCTAACCACCTCTCACTGGTGGCCTCTCTAAATCCATCACGGCGTGACAGTCTGTCATGAACCACAGGCCGCAAATTTGAGCAGAAAAAAAAATAAAAAAAGTTAGACAGATGTCTGCCGGGAAAGTTTTCCAGGAAATGCCAAAACTTCCACCAAAATAAAAACATTTTTATTTAATTGAGGGGAAAAAGTTGTTTTTTTATAGCCTTACTTACAGTTTGCAACTAATATTTTATTTCCTATTTCCACAAAAAAGTATATAATTTGACTTATTTCACCTCAAACTCTTAAAATCGGCAAAAAGAAAATCAAGATTCATACGCTAATGTTGAAGTATTACACTTCTTTACTGTGCTTAATAATTAATCGCCCATCCCATCTCTCTATGAATATTTACATGCAAAGTGTCCCTGGGAGCCATCCATATGCCAGGGGGAGGGAAGCATGTGTGTTTATAGCATTAAACACTCAAATACAGTCAGCAACCCCATTTCGCCTCCAACCATGAAAACACTCACTAAAGCATTGCAAGCATTTTATTTGTTGTTGCACAATGTAACCCATTCAACTTCCATTGAGACGTGGCAAGTCAAATTACAGGGACTCTTTTCTGTGCTGAGCTGAGGTGAAATCCCAGGACGCAGCTTGTCTAGTTTCAACACGATGGGATCACTTTTTTTTTTTTTTTTGGGTTGATTCCACGTTGTTCCCTGCAATGATCGCCAAAAGTCTTGTCGTCCGTGCCGCTGGAATCAAGGTGTCGTCGGGCAGACGAAGGATTTACACGACACATCAGATTATTTCACAAAAGCGGGATCATGTAGGGGGGAAGAAAATGATTCATAGTGCTTAAGGAAGTTCACTGGAGACCTTGCACAACTTTCATCAGGAGGAAAATCAAAGTCAAACATTGCATGTGATGAATGATCATGTGGTTGTGCAGCTAATTTAACTGAGAGCTTGTGCTGCCAAACATTAATACACTGTTCACTTCTAATCCCGGTGACAGCCTTTGCTTTATTCCCGCCTTTGTGAACCAGAATAAATGTTCCGCCAACTTCATATAACCTTTGACCTCTGCGGGAGCCTCGGCAGGATGCAGAAACGTTGCAAAATCGTTCTTCACTTCACACATAATCTGGTAATGGATGACTCGGACATGGAAGACAAATAAACAGGCTTTTTTACTAATGAACCTGGGCGTGTTTGGTTCTGCTGCTCCGATTGGCCCTGTTTACCTGAGCAGGAAGGGAAAGCTGCTCTCAGATCTCCTCCGCGTCTCTGGTGGGGATAAGTAAAAGAAAGCAGCACTGCTCTTTGATATTTCACTCCTCATTTGAATCAGTGGTCGCTTTATTTGACAATGCCAGGTAATTACCCGGGTACCTAGCTTGTGAAGGGAGGGAGGGAGGGGCCCCGGCTGTGGGTATGAGATGGAAATCCGGGAAACAAAAACATGAAAAGGAGGCAAAGACAAACTACCTGCATTTGTTTTGTTTACCTGCAATGTGGAGTCACGAATAATTGATTTTTTTAGGTGTTTATGATCACTTTTTATGTTTTTTAATGGGCTAAGAAGAACATAAACATGAGGTCAGGCAGTAAAAATGTTTGGAAACCTTTTATTTTGTTCCATGCAGGGAAAATAAAACACACAACATCATTTTAATGCATCCTTTTTTTTTGGTTTTTACACACAAAATTCTTCTTTATCTTAACAATTTAATGTATTCACACAAAATAAAGTTGTTGAATGAATGTGGGCTCTTATCAATGACGTTTATTGAATGGGAGCGCAGTGTTTACTCCCTGGTGTGACTAGAATTTCAAACTGCAGCCTCCCCACGTGAATGCAGCTGCGCCTCCTTGGAGAAATCCTGCAGACAAGTCTGATGGTGCACTGAAAGATTCAAAAACAGACAAAAACACACGCCTCTCCATGCTCAAATATTCAAGAGGAAATTTTAGAGCTAAGATGTTTATGTATATATTTTATTTTCAGCTTAATCCACAAAAACAAACAAACTTTGGGTTAGAAGTTCTTCAGACAGCGACTGTCTCTCCAGTCATTAAAGCTTACTATAAATACCGGAGACTGACGACAGGAGCGGCTAAATATATCTTTTCCTCACCTTTAATTACATTTTTTTAATAATTTGAGCAGATAAAATATACAGAAAAGTTTCCCTTCACGCATTTTTTGCTGTCAGAATGAATGTCTCCTGACACTGAAGTTTTAACGCCGCCCGGATTATTAGGACAAACGCGCACAATTGCGCGCGGCTTCTTCTTTTTTTTCCCCCTCCCCCCTGTGCGTTTTTTACGCTTCGTTCTCATTTGGAAATCACTAAAGATTTGTCAGTTTCTATTCTCCTCTCTGGACAAACAACAGAAGCCGAAGATTTGAATTCGTTTCAAAGTGGAGGGAGGAATTAAGACAATTTAATAAGGGCTTAAAACCGCCGGGATGTTTCTGAAGCGCCTAAAGACATATTTCCTCTGATCAGCCAAGGAGGGTGACTTTATTGGACATGTTTCTATTTCCAAATCCGCATAACAGCCAGCGATGCATGTATTTCCTATAATGTAGATAAGAGGAGAGAGGGTTTGATATGTAATAAAAGGTGGGTCTGTGCTGCCAGTTTAAGCCCCTTAAGCCTGATAAATGATGAGCGACAGAGGCGCAGCAAGAGGGTCACCGCTATTAACTCCTCCGTTTCCCGGCCTCCACTTAAAGTTCTCTCAATTACACGTGGTAATGTGGCAGGATACGGGCCTTATGAGCTTTGGATTGTTTAATTGAACTCAAATAACAATAATAATAAAAGGAGGGGGGAGAGGGAAAAATAAAGAAAACAGTCGTATCTGCGCGCGGCCTTAGGCTGCCCCTAAAGCCGCGTGTTAGGAGGAAACGGGGGGATTATAGTCGGTGGCGTTACTAACACATGCACACCAGGTATTCTGGGACAAACAGCCAATGCAAGCTCATTAAATCAGCATTTGGTGTAGCCGAGCGGGCGTTAACGACGGGCTCTAATCTCGGCGGTGACCTGCGCAAAGCGTGTCACACTGCAGAGTGCACGCGGAGTGAGCTGCAGAGAGAAAGAAAGTAAAGCATTTTTTTATTCCCTCATCTTCCTTTTTTAACATTATTTGAAACTGTAGATAATATAAAAATACATTAAAAAAACTTTCATCCACCGAAGATATTACAAAGTATTACTATTATTATAATTATTATTGTTACTTTTATTATTATTTAAAAATATGCAGATCGGCTGAAAGAAGTTTTTACGTTTTTTTTCCATATCACATTTAGTTATGACAGTTTGGCTACATTTTTATCCGTGCGTAAAAGCGCATCGTTTACGTCACACATGCCTCATTTAATATCAATTTCTGCTGGATTTTATTACTATCAGAAACGATGTTTTAATTGCTTTTTAACTATCTCGAGTGCTTTTATATTTTTTTGAGATTTTGGCACAAACTTAATAATGTTTTTTAATACACTTATTGGATGGAAACGTTTAAGTTAAAGAAACATTTTTATCGGATGTGGAATTTTTTTACGTTTTTTCACAGAACAAGATTTTATTATTAGAAATTGTGATTATTTTGATTTTTGTGATAAGTTTATTTAGATTAAAACATGAAAATGAAATAAAGGTTGTGTTATAAATGTAAAAGTTACAACATTTGGCCGTTTCAGTAAATGCGCACGGTTAGAATTTACTTTCTACTAAAAGGCTCATCATTTTTCATCGACTTTTTTTGTGAATTGCATCTAGTTTTTATCTAACCTTCTGCTTTATATGGCTTTTTTTATGTCTCAGTAGTGTCGTTTTTACGCAGCGTGTTGGAGGCCTCGTCTTGGATGCGGCGCACAGCCTGGCACGTTCGAACCGCTAGGTGTCACTAGAGGGCCGCAGATTCCTCCCGCTCCATCCACGCTGTGCTGGCCTCCAGTCCTCCACTCTGCGCCCGTCTCCCTCCTCCCTTTACTAACCCTCTGACACCAGACTCTGAGAATCGGTGGAGGGGAAAATGAGGCTTTGGAGCTGAAGAATTTACAGTTAGTCGCGAAACTTTTACAAGTATTTGAGTTGTTCAGTCCACTTTCTGAAACCTTATAGTCACGTTTGAGTCCAAGGGGGTCAGAGGGAGTTCAAATGCAGCGGACTGATGTCATGTTTGTGGAGAAAAACGACTAAAATTAAATATCTGATACAGTAAAATAGTATTAAATTGTTTTTCTCAGGAATAAAACCAGAACGTTTAAAAACTTTATGTTAAATAATTATTTTCTCGCTTTGGAGGTGAAAGCTAAAATAGAAAAAAGCAGCCAGGTTGCCCGTGCTCGCCTGTCCTGCCTATGATCCAGCCTTATCTGAGCCTCTCTGCATCAGCTCTGCTCATTTACATAATCTCACATACTGAAGAGGGCCACAGAAGAACAAAGTTACAAACAAGATTAGGGTGATTTTGTTTGTTCCTGCTGTTGAGCGTCAATTGTTTCTCCCGGGGTGTTTAAGACCACTAAGAGGATTTGAGGCTCGTTTCATATCACTGATCTTTTTTGAAGGAATTAAATCAACATCGCATTTCTCTCCATATTTAGCAACAGGCTTGTGCGCGAACAGCCGAGCCCTGCAGGGCAGGAGAGGGGGGCAGAGGGACTGGAAGTCCTGCGAAGAGTAAACAGAGGAGTGGAAGTTGGAGCTCGCCCGCCCGCTCGCATGCATGCATGCATGCAGGCGGTCCCGGTGTACCTTTAGGATGTGGCATGCTGCGGATCTTTAGCTTGGTGACTGTCCCAGCAGTGTTTTCATTGACATGGATCCTCTTCAACCCCCCCTCAAACCTCACCTAATGAATCCAAACGCAGCTGGCCGTGTCCCACACGGACACCGAGCGCTTTAACCCTAAACTGACCTCAATTTGACACCACCAGATGAAATTTTACCGCCTGTTAATGCCATCTACTGATTTTTTTCTTCATCTGTGCGCACCTGAAAAGAGCCGCGTCGTGGAGTAATATAAAACTACTTGAAAAAGTCTAATTGTCTATGAGAGGTGTGCTCCTGGAAATGATCTGCCTTGTAAAAACGCAGCCAGGTCATGAGCGGGAGAGTTTGAGTTGGCACACGTTTTGTTTATGAGGAAAAGATCATTCCAATTAACGACTGAAGTAATTAGGACATATTTAAAATAAAAGGAGAAATACCTCAAACACAAAATAAAAACGCTGTTTTGGAAACTTCCACCTAAATATTGTCAGTAATTGGCTCGTGTGTTTATAGCTTCCGTTAATTACGCACATAAATAGTCCACAAAGGAGATAGCTTTAAATTTTGACACGGTTCTCGTCATTGCCGGAAGTTTTTCAAGGGATGGATGCGTTTCTGTGGAGCTCCACGCATAATTAGCTTCTTCTATTTTCAGACTCCGGGTGTTTCCATCACTCTCCTTCGGGGCAAACCGCATACTTCAACAATAAAGCCGCAAAATACCGATATAATCCAAATAACTTTGAAATCTTCTCAAATAGTTTTATTGTCATTAAACTTTGAAATAAATAAATCATGATAAGGAATGCGTCTTAAGCGTTAATCTAAAAAAATATAGGATTATTTTGGTCTAATAATCCATCTTGAAGCGTTTCCATTTCTTGCGCCGTGAAAGAACGCACAGCAAAGCGATGTATGCGTTAAGGTTTTTGCTACTTACCCTTGTTGTCCAAAAGAGGAGGGCAGAAAAAGTCAAGCCTGAGCGCACAAATCAAAGAGAACGACAGTATTTAGCTTATGAAAATATCATTCTTCTGCTGCAGAGTCTGCCGGGTTTGCTGTGTTTACAGAGCGCAGGAGAGACTTGGGAGACGCTGAATGCCTTTTCCCTCTCTACGCACAGCCCTGCTGCTCCTTCCCGGGGTATTGCGCGTTGAAATGTCCACACAGCCGTTTGTCAAACCCTGCAGTCCTGCACTTCCCACCCTCCCCTTCATGCCAACAAACATAACTGTTGTCAGGTTTTCATTTATTAACTCCTTTTCCTTTTAAAAAAAAGAAAAAAAGCCCTTATTGTAATCGACCCTGAACGCTGCTTAGTATTTTGATTGTTGGAAGAGTTTATTGACCTTCCAACAGTAGCCACAGCCCATCTCCCCGTGCGTGTGTCTGCCTTAATCCTAACCTGTGAATAATTAATTTCCACCATAAAAAATGTCACGGAGCCACAAATGGAGCCTTTATGTAAGAGCCTATCAATACGGCCATGATGGCATATTATCACCGAAAGAGCTAAATATTAAAGGGGGGGTGGATGACCTGGTTCTGTTTCGTGCGTAAAAGTGCACGGGGCTCCAAAAAAGAACTTCATTGCAATCGATGGCCGGAGCTTTGCTCCTCCTCTAAACTTCAATCTGCTCACATGATTGATGATCTCGGGGAGCTTTGATAATTGACTGCTCTGAGGTAAGGCGCGGGCTTCGATCAAGACGCGGATTGGACGAAAGATACATGCGAAATGACTTTCCCCACAAAAGCTTTTTTTTCCTTTTGGAAAAGTTCATTTGGGGCTTAGAGGGGTGCTGAGTGCCGTTTAATTTGCTAAACAGAGCAGAGTCATAATTAGCAGCGAGATTAGGAGGTATTACTGTGATATTAAGTATGCACGTCGGCTGATAACCACAAAACAGATAAAAAGTAAGCTGTCTAATAAACACAGCTGTGCCATATATGTATATAATATGACCGTGGACAACTTAAAAATGTATATTTTTGTCAAAAAGTCCAAGTGAAAGGCATATTTCCTTTATTTAGTTTGATAACTGTTATAGTTTTTGGTGCGTAAAACCTGGATTTCTTTCATGCGTAATTGCGCACTAACCAAATTTTTAGTTTTTTCATTATTCTATTAAAAAAATCATCGATTTGAGTATTTTATTGTTGGTTTTGAGTAAAGATCGCAACATTCGCAGCCTAAGAATGCACTTTCAACTCTAACCTTTTCTTCTTTCTCTTCAGGACTCTTCCCGTGGAGGCAGAAATTGTGTGGGAGTTGTGTTGCTGTAGCTTTTTTACCCCCAGTGTGGAGTTGAAGCCGTCCCTGCGCCTCGCACATACTCTGCATATCACAAGATTTGGTCTATCCTCTCTCTTCTCTGGAGCTGCTGTAGGACTGGCTATGGCCACCACTACTTCCGGGATCCGTCACTTCATTCGCCCACCGCTCAGCGCTGCGAACTGACTCTGTTTCTATAAGCAAGCTAGCAGCCAACCTGCCAACACTCGCTGACACTCACTCATCTCAGTCTCGCCAGATAGACGAAATACCTACGGGGGGAAGAAAGGAGAGATCCGAATCGCCATCTCCTCATTTCTACTGCTTTCTTCTACTTTTTTTACGGCGATAATAAAACAAGATAGCGATCTGGAGGCATTAAAGGAGACGCGGACTTGCGGGATGAAATCGGACTAAAAAGATTCGTCCTTCTCTTGAACATCATCACCGACCGTCATTCATTCATTACCTTGACAACCTCTGGCTTTGATTGACAGCTGGAGTGGCAAAAAGCCATGAGACACGACAGTTTAGTTACATGCAGGTTGTTGATGGGCCGATTGTAACCTTCACGTTGGCGCATTTTTTTTCCTTTTCTTTTTTTTCCGAGGAAAGAGAGTAAAACAAGAAAATTTGCAAAACTCTTCGATGCTACGAACCCAACTGAGCCGCAGAGGCGAATAGGAGAATTCGCAAAGTTGGTCGAGAAGGAATCTTGCCTCTAAATCACTCTCTAACTGGGACTGGGATATTAAATATACGGACATATTCGGGAGTTTATTGGAGCGCAGCCTGATGGCGCAAAGGGTAGGTTTTAAATCTCCAACAGTTACCTGTTCAAACCCCAATAGGGAGGCCATGGTGTCGCTTCTTCTCCTGTCGGGTGCTGCTGGCAAATTCACAAAGTATTCACTTGTATTTTGACGTTTTTGCTGCGCTCTCACTCTTCAAGCGGAGTGACAGGCTTCGGGTTCTCACCACCAGCCTCCACCACAGTCGTGGAGCAGCTTCCCGGGGAGACTCCAAACTAGTTCGCTCTTTTCACCCTCGAACCTCTGCGAGCAGAGCGGAGCAGCAAAGTTAGAATGTTTCTGGTAAAGACAATCTTTAAAGCAGAGCTTTTCCACCACACTCGCCCGTCTTGGCTGCTGCGTAAAAAACTCTTTCGGGCTGTTTTCGTTTCTCCGTTCCGCGTGTTGACAATGAAGTGTCCGGGTTTTTTTTTCTTTCATTTTTTTGTACTTTTCGACCAGTGCGCTCACTTTTTATCTCATTTTATCCCCAGTACGATGAGCTGGCTCACTACGGTGGGATGGATGGAGTCCCGACGCCGATGTACGGGGACCCGCACGCGCCCCGACCGCTTCCCCAGGTCCACCACCTGAACCACGGACCGCCGCTGCACGCCAGCCAGCACTACGGAGCCCACGCTCCACACCCGAACGTTATGCCCACCAGCATGGGCTCTGCTGTCAACGACGTTTTAAAGAGGGATAAAGATCAAATTTATGGGTAAGCTTTTTTTTTGCTCCTAAAAGTTTCCTTAAAGTTTTGCGTAAAGTTGCGTTTCTCTTCCGCCGCTGCGCTAAACTGGTGTTTTGGTGCAGGATTGACCGCAATTTGAAGCTCTATTGTTGGTTAGGGGAGTTTTGTTGATGTGTAATTTTACACTCATTGTATAAGGCATCGTGAAGCCTGCAGTAAGTAAGAGTATGAGCCTTGAGCTTGTAAAATAATATGGGAGCTCACTGTCCTAAAGTCAGGGACTGCACGGAATTAGAGCAAACACTTTTAACTCGCATAAAAAAAGAGCAACACACGCATTTAAAGCTGAATTTCACCTTAAAAATAATTTTAAAAACTGCAAACATTTCCAAACGATTATTTGTAAAGGCAACACGGAGACACACACTCACACACACACACACGTATAAGGATTGCGTTCCGACTCAAGTCCAGTTTTGCTGTTTTTCAAGCAGAGAAAGAGACCGCCTGCTCTTCTGGATGAGTGAAAAGTCAAGATATGATTACAGCTGTCGCGCACTAATACGCACACAGAAAGTGCTATAATCCACAGATATAATCTGCGTGGAGTTAATCCCCCTTTTCTCTCACTAACTGTTTGTATTTACGGGAAATTGTCCCGCAATAATTTATTTTAAAACATAAAAATAAAGAGGAAAAAAAGGTTCCAACGTTTTTATTTCATGCATTTTTTTCTGGAATTAGTATAAATAAAATTGGATCAAATTAACGCAATAAAAATACATTGAGTTAATATGGGGCCTTTTCTGTTGTAAAGAGGACTCGTAAATCTGCTGTTTAGCTCTTCGTTTTAAGCGTTTGGAGTATTTTCACTGAAAGGATAATTTTACACATTCCCGTGATGTCTTTCGGCGGTGCCAGTTTGCTGTTTTGCCTGAGTTTGGAGACTTTCCCCCCCTTGTCGTTTGCACTATAAAAAATGTCAGTCTAAAATACGCGATTATTTTTGAAAAAAATCACAAAAATGACGTGTTTAGTTAATTATTGGCACATTTTCTCAGTATAAAAATTCAAAAGAGTTAAAGTAAAAAATATTTTAGAACAAAGTGTTTTAATTTTGATTTTTACGCACGACTTAAAGCGCGAGCGCAGTGAAAACAAGTGCAAAAAATTATAAAACAAACCACCCAAAAATAAAAAGTTGTGAAAATAAAATCAAATGTGGTCGCACCGTC